>NC_046220.1:23892659-24215659 GCF_011004875.1 Balearica regulorum gibbericeps
GAGAGGTTGTGGAGGGCCTGTCCCTGGAAGTGTTTAAGACCAGGTTGGATGGGGCTTTGGGCGACCTGGTCTAGTGGAGCGTGTCCCTGCCCATGGCGGGGGGGTTGGAACTAGATGGTCCTACTTTAAGGTCTCTTCCAACCTAAACTTTCTGTGATTCTATGTTTCTGTGATTGCAGAAGCAGATTTTTGTGTGGAAAAAAATACCACATTGCTTCTCTGAGCATCCTGCATCAGAGACCTCAGACTAAATTCCTGGTACTACTTTTGCAGATTACGGCAAGAGAATGACATGGTTGACTCGGCTCCTCAGTGGGAAGCTGTGCTTCGGCGACAAAAGGAGAAAAACCAGGCGGATCCAAACTACCGGCGATCCAGGCACAGATCTCGATCGTATGTAACCCTTGCCCTCTTTGATGCGAAAATTAAGGCTGCAGCAAGAGCTAGTCAGGAACTCTCTCCAACACCTTGGATGGAGTCCTGGATGGTTTTGTGGCACATTGAACATTAGTTCTGTAATGATGACAGCAGTTCCCCTCTTCTGGGCAGCAAGTCTGTGAAAACATTCAGATTTTGTGTGATAGGTGCGGGCATTTTTGTAAAATGCCTGCACATTTGTTTAATCATATAATGTCTGCAGTGTTGTTCCAGATGAGTCCAGCTACTGATCCCTCCATGTCAAATTAGCATTGGCAAGCAGCAGCCAGTGATTTATTGCATCCTGATGTCAGTATTTCCATGATGGAGCTGTGCTGCCAGGTGGTCCCGTTCCTGTTGACAGCCAGTTTTGACATGGTGAACTTGTCAGCTTCTAAAATTAATTTTCTCAAACTTAAATGAAAATGAAAAAACTAAAATGAAAACGCTGGTTGCTTTTAATTTGTATTTTTCTTCTAATGGCATGTTTTTGGGGTATAGAACACCCTGTTTTGTATCATGTTTGTGTCCAGCCTAATCTGCCATCCAAGCAACCAGCCAAAGCAGCACCAGCATCAGCGTGCCCGGAAGGCAGGGCAGGCAGGGCAGGTCAGGGCACGGGGTGTTGAAGAGTGCCCGGAGAGCAGCTATGAGGCACTGGGAGGGAAGGCAAGAGAGAGCTGTCTTTGAAACTGTATCTCCACCCTCATTGCCCGGCTAACATGGATGAGTTGCCAGCCCTGGTGCTGATGGTGTAATGTGTGACCTCTGTAACACACTTACATAGGTAATTCCCATTAATGTCTTTTCTTAAATTTACCTTTCATGTTAAGACGTACCAAGAGAAACTGCATAATGCCTTAAATGATTATTTCATTCATACTGATTGAAACAATTGAAGTTTCCAGTATTAAAGTCCTCTTGAGCTCTGTTTTCAGTTGCCTGCATTGCTAGAACTCGTTTGTCTCCAGTTTTGTGCTGTATAGTTTTCATTCTTTTATGAGAAATAGAATTTGCTATTAAAATTCCAAATGTTGGAATTTCTTCTTTAACTGGCTTTGTACAGACTTGTTCACTTTCAGCTGCACAAAAGTCAAATGTTATTAGGTGTAATTATACAATGATATATTACTAAAAATCAGGAATATTAAAGCTCACTTGTATGGAATCCACAAAACATAGCTGATTAAGTTTGATTTACATTTTTTTACTATATACAGAAAGTCCTGTAAACTAGGAAATGTATTCAGTGAATAATGGTTAGATTAAATTTATAGCCTACTTTTCTTTTTCCCATAGGCCAAGTAAATTTCATTCCTTGGACAGCACGGGCTCCCTCTTGTGGCTAACTTAACTTGTGAAATGACTTATTTTCCAGCATAGTGACATTCTGAGTTATATTTTATTTAAACTACTATTAGCAAAAAATGCAAATGTGTAGCATCTTACTTAACAAGGAAAAGTCCTAGAGGAAGCAAAGAAATGAAGAAATTCTGAAGATTTTGGATGGGTTCTCATTTTTTTTTCCCTATTGTGTTAGTGATGAATATATTCCTCCTTTTTGTCTCACTCTTCAGTTTTTCAGTTTAAAAAACCACAAAACCAAAACAATGAAATAAGCCCAAACCTCCCAAGTATAGCACAGATCCTTAATATATGCAAGTTGGAACTAAAAAAAGTAAAATGGGAATTCCTTTCAAAGTGCTTTAAAGAGAGTTTAGTAAAAGGCATTTAACCATTAACCTGCAGTAGGTTATAAGAGTATTGATTTAATTTAGTTTGGCCCAGCTGTTTGATTATATGATTGGATGCAGGTCAGAGGGAAGGGAAACACATGATTTCCTGGGGTGTAGGGTGTGCTTGGTTTTGTTTATAAATCTGGTCATACGGTCATTTCAATTTGCTCATTTAACAATTGATACAAACGCTTCATTTTAGCAGTATGGACAAGTCTCACATTAAGTTCCTTATTGCAGTCAGCTTAACGAGAGGTTCACTTTGGAAGCACAAAGTAATGGCAGCAATAGTTGTTACTGTGCCTGGCAGAGTGCATTTAATTTGTTTGATAATGAGTAATATTTATCATTGGTGGTGGTGAGGTGGTGTCTTCTTGGTCTCAGGAATAAAAATATTTGTCAAGAATTTGACCTTTCTGTCTCCTAAAGGAATCAGCAAATAGAGAGAGCTCCCAATTCTAGTTCTACAGGGTTTATTTTCAAGAGTTCATGTAAAACATCTGTGTAGCCAAAGGGCTTTTTTTAATTACGAAGAATGGCCATTAAAATTCCATGGCTATTTAAATTTACCATTTCTGACTCAAACTGAAATATTAATAAGGGTGCAGATGCAGACACAAAAAATAATGTAGACCTTATTAATCTGTAGAGTTGTTCGAGCTTGTGAAAATGAAATAAAAATAAAAAAAACCCTGGGGACTCATCACTTACTGAGAATTCTCATGAGGTTTCTTGTGCATTAGAGGATCTGATTAGCATACAAATTGTCCAGAAGCTGTCGATTCAGATACTGCAATAGGACAATTTGAGTATATATTATATGTCAAAACTGTGCGTTCTAAAACATTTCATAGTAAAAAGATGAAAACAAAGTGAAAGAGGGATTGTGATCTGGCTTTAAAGATTTATTAGAAGAATTGCTTTGTTATGGGCTGTTAAGAACTATACAAACATGAATTTCCTATGCAGTATATGCAATACCTACATTTCACCTTAACAAGACCTTTCTTTTTGTAAGCTTTTCTTCATTTTGCCTTCAAAGGAAGCAGGAACTGGGCCTCTGGAAGGAAAATTCTTTTATTAAGATACTTTGTCATATTTCTGGATATTCTTTTGTGGAGAGTTAATTTGAATAAATTGTGTGAGGTTACTCCAGTACGGTAACACTTCTTAAACAGATGGAAAATAAATAGTGTCAAGATAGGAATTCATAAAAGCAGTTTGCTCTGAGGATTCATTGTGTTTAGCCCCCCCCCCCCTTTTTTTTTTTTCATGGGATGCCATACTGTTAACCTGATGATAGTTCACAGCAGCGGCTTCCTTTTAGTGTACTTGCAGGGGTGGAAGGAGGGAGAATGGGAGAGATCGCAGAATTAAATGCCTGGTGTTGGCTGCAGAAAGCAGGAGGCACAGTTTCTAGAAAATGGAGAAACAAAGATGACTTCTTATTGAACCACTCTCTTTCCACACTGCCCCACAAATTAATATTTCTTAATGTAGTTTTGGCTTCACATTATGTCTGGTGATATGCAAGACTTAGGGCCACATCCTGAACTGTTGTATTTCCATGAATAAGTAAAAGCCATGAGCTGATGAGATGGGTCAGTGGTGTGCACAATACCCTGCTTTGTGGTGATCCTGGGTTCCTCAGGCAAACTAAGGCTTGTAAGCATTACAAAGCCTCCCTGGAGAAGCTGCTGTTTTTCAGGGAGCTTTCACATTCCCCACTGCCTGATTATGCAGCCTCAGAAGAGGATGCCTATCTTCCCAGCCCCAGGGTGAATGCAAGGTTTGCAGCTGCTATTTAGTGAGCAGGATGGTGCATGGAAGGAGAAATCAATTAAAAACTGATGGGTGAAAAGCGCTGTTAAATGCCACTGCATACCAAGCTACTGCATCAGGGAATTAAAAACAGCATGGACAGATGCAAGGAGAGAAGGAGAAGTAAATACAAGAAGGGAGAAGGAGAGATGGAAGTGTGTAAGTCAGAGAAAATTAAATGCATTATAATAAACACAAAAAGCTCTGAATGCTGAGAAGAATGGGACTGCAATCTACTTGTGGCTGTAGCTGTTGCTGTCATGTGGACCTGAGCACTTGGAATGGACCGCAGAGCAGTCCCTCAAAGATGGGAATCATCTAGGGAGGCTCTGTCACGCTGCCTGGAAAGCCATCGCCACCTTGAAGCCTGAGAAGGTTATACATTAGTTCACATTAGTCCCACTAAGGAATAGCAAATGTAAGGTTGTTTATCACCCTTTTGTCTTTCTGTGGTATTTCTAAAGCAGTAAACTAATATCTGCCAGTAGTTCTGCACCTGTAAAATCTAAAAAAAAACCCCAAACATTTACTGCAATATAGCTGTCTCTGAACATTATACCTAGGCTGAAGTCTGGAAATGAGCCACATACAGTAATGGTGAATTAAGAAAACAGTGAAACTGTTAGTGCTAGAGAACAGTTTGGAATTATTTCTGATACAGCTCTGTTGCTGGGCAAGGGAGAGACGATTTAACAGATGCTAAAACACAGAAGTCTGCTGTCCTCTTCTTCATTTAAATTTGGATTATATCACTCCAAAAGTGTATTTGAACATTATAGGCGCTTTTGTTTAAGGAAAAAAAAGCAAACTGTATGATCTGATGATGTAAGACTTGATCTTTGAGAAACTGTGACTTCAGTGGGAGCATTTATAGATGCTGAATCTGTCTAAAAGATGCATCCCCTCACATCTCAGATAGTGTGGAACAGTCTAGCTGTTGGATGTGAGTTTATATAATCCCAGTGAAAGGAGTTACAAAGAATTATCTGATCTCTCCATGCAAACGTAGTCCCTGCCACTGTGTAAAATGCTTATTTAATCTGTTACTCTGCGTGGGTTTTGGTGAATTATAGGTGCAGCTTCAGCAACAGCAGTGGTTTTGCACTAATCCTGCACTAATAAAATAGGATAAGAAAAGTAAAAATAAAGGAGATCTAGTTTGGAAACAGTATCTTCTGTAATTTGGTGGAAAATGTGAGGCATGCCATTGAGGCTTGCTTTACTACCTCTCTATATCTGCAATGGGGAAATTACAGTTTTGGCCAAGTACTTTCCCTGTGAATGAAATATTTGTGTGCATGAGTATGAGTGGTTGCTGGTTTGGTTTGTTCATTGTTGTGTTGTTTGGGTTTTTTTGTCCTGGTAAATGAAGGTAAATGGTAAATGAGCAGAAGTAAAGGTAAATGAAGTGAGCAGAAAGCCTTCCTGGAAGTGACCAGAAAGCGAGAGGCTGTACTGTGATCGCAGCTGAGCAACGGGTCCTCTTCACTGCTGCTCACAGGGAATGGCCAGGGGTTACTGGTGTGTTGGCCTGGCGTGGACTGTCCCCCTTCCTGCCCACAAAGTGCCACAGGAGACATGCAACATTTCTGAGGGCCTTTTACAAAAGTGTTGTTCCAAAACACATTGTCCTCAGCTGGATAAGGGGTGGCAGTAGCTGGGCACTAAATTGTCTTGAGAAGTTCTGCTGTCATTTATATTGTATGCATACTCTTGCTGAAGGCTAGTGGAACATGAATTGTGATTGAGAACCTGTCATTCAAGAAATGACTTTTCAGGTGAAATAAAGCAATTAAGTTAATGCATTTCCTGATATAACAAACCTTAACATTGAAGTCACTGGTGAATTATATTTACCGTGATTTCTTTGCAGGTTCTGTACTGTTAAAATTTATTTGAACAGCAACATGTCAGATGATGGTTTTCACAGTTCTGCCTTTGTTGTCTTTGTTGGTAATTATAGGAGAAGCCCAGACGTACAAGCTAAAGAAGAACTGTGGAAACATATTCAGTGAGTATGGTCCTTGTAGGGTCCAAGTGACTGCTTGGTTTGCCTGTAATGTAGTTACTCACTGTAGTTATAGCCCTGCACTGTGGCTATAAAGCATTACATGCCGATTTAGTTATGTGCCACAGTAAACTATGCAGGTGTTAATGACCTGCTATGTGTAGAAGATACTGCAGATCACTGAATGCATTGAATACCGATGACCATTGTATGTAGATGAATTACTAAAGAAGAATACAGCATCTTAGAGATTTATTCCTCTGTGGCTTCCAAAATGTCGTTGTTCGTAATACTGACATTTTTAGGATAAGGCCCCATATGCTATACAACTACCAGTTAGGAAGATAATTAGCTATTCCGAAGCATGTTCAGTATACACAACGTTCATATATATTGTGAAGCAACAAGACCAGATTAGCAGGGAGGTGAGAGGAAGGTGGAACAGGATGCAGCATGCAGTTGAAGCAATCAAGGTGAAGTTAGACACATTTCTTAATAGGTTTCCTATTTTGATGTCAAGATAGCTTCAGGGCTGACAACAGCTTGTTTCAGTAAATCTTTTCAGCCTAATAAAATAAAAATAAGAATGGTTTTGCAGTTGGTAGCTACTGTTACATTTTTTACTTTGCCTAATCCTTTCTAGGAAGGAGCTTGTGGATCCATCTGGCCTGTCTGAGGAGCAATTGAAAGAAATTCCATACACTAAAATAGAGTGAGTTTATGTCAGAATTTTTCTTTGTGAATATAAAAGCCCACTTTTCTTGTTTTACTGTGAACTCTGTCATACTGAAATAGGAGTGGGTTTACACATAATCTCTAGGCTTTTATCTACTCCAGATGCCCATCTAGGATGGGTTGGGTGAGGCTACTTAATAATTTTAAAGCCCAGTATTTTCTCTTTCCAAAACATGAAAAAAACCGTATCTCTCTCCCACACACTCGTAAACCTGCTAAATGTCTGTATGTCCTGCATGTCTCCCTATGCCATTCATCAATCTGTTTTATGGTGTATACTACAGAATCAGAGAGAAATGAATGCAAACAAGCAAATCCATTTATTTCCTAAACATCTGCTTCCTTCTAAATTTTAATTCTGATCATCTAAGGCACTGTTTGACCTGTTCAACCCCTTTCCTTGCTTGTCACAGGCAGCTGCCAGGGCATAACTATTTCCTTAAGATCCAACATCTATTTCACTGTGATAATTGCCCAGGTGGGATGCCATGTGTCAGTGCAAGCAGCTGCATGTGGCAGAAATGGGATCTCGGTTTGCATTATAATATACTTCCACAACACCACTAAACAGAAGAGGCTGATGTTAAAGCTGTATTTATTAATGCAGTTTAGTAAATAGTTTAATTCTCAAATATGGGCATGCCAGTTTGTGACCTTTGCACTTTTAAAGCATTGAATTCCAAGTACAGACTCATAAGAAAAGCATCAGCCTTTTAAATTCAGCCAATGCAAGAAGCCATCTGTTATACTTTAGTAAGAAATGGGAGGATTTCTCAGGCTGCAGTTGAATTGATGTTTTTGCCAAAGATCTGGCTTACTAACCTACTGTTGTGAATTCTGTGTCTCTCTTAGGACTCAAGGCGACCCAATCCGCATTAGGCATTCCCATTCCCCTCGAAGCTACCGTCAGTATAGGCGGTCCCAGTGCTCTGATGGTGAAAGATCTGTCCTGTCTGAAGTGAAGTACGTGAATGTGGTTATTAGCAATGGGCTGGTTTAGTGTGGCCCAAAAGTTGTGCAGAGATCATGGTTAGATTCGTTGTGGCATAAATGTGGTTGGTTGCTGGCCTAGGATTCAGGCAGCCCTCTAAATAGTAGGTGTTCAGAGCTAAATGACTCAAGCAAGTACATAAACATTTCTGGTATATTCTGGGCCACGGAGGTTTGCTTGATCCACTCAGAAGGGGGGAAAAACAAAAAGCCAAAATAAACCAGTATTGCTCTTCAGTGGTAGGTCATGAAGTTGTCTAAGGGATGACAACTCATGACTTCCTTTCCAGATACCTTCATTCTTAATAGAGTTAAGATGTCATCTGTATTAACTCTGTAACTGGTTTTGCAGGAACTCTAGTACAACCTTTTTCAGCAATGGGTGGATCAGTCTTTCCTAGAAGACTGATTTGTAAAGGCTGTGCTTATGAATGGAAAAGTGACAGCCCTGTTCTCAGTTTTATTAAGGCCTTAATTATCAAAAGCAGTCCCCTGATGATATCACCCACTTGGGAGGCCAGTTTTAGCTGGATGGCACTGTGAAGGAGGTGTGGCACAACCATGATTTCAGGTCAGATTCATCTCGCATGAAGTTGGGCTGCCTCTGTAGATCAGGAGGAGACAGGCCCCTTGAGCAGGGATGGGATGACCTATGTCCAGGTGCCCACTGACTACTGAGGATAAACATGATAGCTTTTGGATGTCTAAAGTCAGGTGATAAGCCTTTTAGATTTTGCCTTTCAGATGTAGCTGTCTGGGTCAGTTTCATTATTCTTGCTCTGCACAGCTGTAGTTTACTTCATTATAGCAATATCGACTTTATAATATTGTAATTTCAGTGCAAAAACTGATCTGGTGCCTCCACTGCCTGTTACAAGATCTTCAGATGTGAAAGGTCCCAGCATCCAGTTGACTCAACAGGTTAGTAATTGTGCATCCTTTACAATTTTCCTTTTTTGGAGGGGGAAAGGTGGGGTCTAGTGCTTTAATTAAATTAGACCTTTGTTTTTCAGTGAAAATTAAAGCTGGCTGAGATTTGTTTCAGAAGCCATGTGACTTGAAATTTTACATTTTGCTTATATTTACACTTTGTTTGTATTTCCAAATATGTGTAGTTCTGTAGCATATGTCCCTGTGAACACCTGCTTCTGCTACTGGAGGACTTCGATTTCCTAGTTTGAGTTTGATGCTTCCTTAAGATGATACCCTGTTTTCCACAGAAGGAGAATCAACTTTCACAATTTCTTAAAATATTCAAGTGTGCTTGGGATGCAGTGATAATCACAACCTACTATCATATATTTGCCTCTTCTTAGAGGTTGTCTTAAGAGTTTTGTTGCTTGGGCTTGAAGCATTGCTTTTTTTTTTTTTCCCAAATGCTGATTTTTTTTTTCTTACATTATTGAAAGCTAAAAAGGATAGGACTTGTCTTTTTAAATGTATTCACTGGCTTTCATCATACATTATGGTACTGTAGCTTTGATAGGTTTATTAAGGTCAAAATGTGAGAAGCAAATTATATTCAAAAAGCACTTGCAGGTCTGTTGTACAAGCACACAAAAGGAAAACCCAAACATGGAAGGGAGAATTCTAGATCCTGAACTTCCCACACCAGTCATCATGTCTGTTAATCTGGCATGTGGATATACCAAAACTGCATGCTGATCCTGTATGTAGTGTGGAAACCGCACAGAATGCAACCAGCAAAATATGTCATATTTTATCTTGTAAGCAGCTAGAACAACTTAAGCTTGAACAATTCTAAAACAATAAAGAGATATTTTTCACTTTAAGGCTAGCTGACACACTACCTGTTCTTTGATAGGAATTAAGTTCAAGGATATTTGTTTTCCTGCATGTGATGGAAACTGAGAAAGATGAGCCATCCTTGATGTTTTTGTAAGGACTTGCTCCAGCAGTGAAGGGGAAGTTGGTATACTTGAAGCTAAGCACATTTACATACTTTGTAGAAATAGCTAACTTGAGTGATTGAGTCCTGTTCAAAACTCACATTGTCTTATTTCCATTTGTATCCAATACAACATGGCTTAGATTCATGCCCTGGAAGGACTTAATGTTACAGTGTTCAGTGTACACAAACACCTTTCCGAAGTTCCTTCTGCCCCCTCCCAATAGTGGCCATTAATTCCTTGTGAGAGCTTGCTTGCAGTGTTTTGCTAAATATCAAATAATTAGTTGTGGCATTTCCTGAATAGGGAATATAAATCCAAATAGCACAGAGAGGCAGCAGCTGGCAGGGGAGAGAGGAGGCAAGAAGGGGGCGAAAGTTCTGTTTGATCAAATAAATGTACAGACTTTAATATTTCTGGTGTATGTTTGTGTATATATATACACATATAAATTGCTATATCCTTTGCCTAAGGCTGTCGTAGCAGCAGTTATCAAAATACAGTATTTACATTCTGCTATACCTTTTCAACAATGTTTTAATTTGTTCCCTTCAGAGACAGAATGGATCTAAAGACAGCCTAATAGAAGAAACATCACAGCTATCCACTAACATTGATGGAAAACCCACCACTAAGATCATAAAAACTGTACAGGCGTCACGCTTCAAGGTGGAGACTTGACTGCTGTAACTGAAGATGGTGAATGGATTTTATTCTTTGGAAACTGAGAACTTGAGTGTAGGTAAAAGGGAAGGAACTGAAGTCGACGTGGTAGCAATTTCTTCAGGACACTCAGAAGCACAGCCTGCTTGCTGGGAAGGCCAAGGCAATGCTTTTATCACCTACACCATCCTAGTGGTGTGACAGATCGAGAAGCTGCCTGACTAGACAACCAAAAAGAAGTCTTAGTAAAACGGAATGATCAGCAGTTACATTTCCAAAAAATGAACACAAAAAAATTGCTGCAGCAAAACAGGCTTTATGGTCTGCTCTGTAACTGAATAGCCTTTTTCCAAAAAAATGACTGTTAACTGACATGATCAGGACCAGATGCTTCAAGAGAAGCAAATTAGTCATATTTTTGGCCAATTGTGCAATACAGTGTGATATGGGGAGAATTATCTTCACAATTTTATATGGGGATCAACTTGTGTCCTGAGCCATAAGGACCGATAGCTCTTATAAGGTTTATTTTAGCCTAGCACAAGAACAGATGTTTGTGTTGTTAATACAAATACTGACTCAACCCGTTTTAGCTCAAAAATGATAGACTTGGTAACACCCTGTAGCATAGAGTTCCAGAGGTGATGCAGACTTAACTTCCCTTGGCAGTTTTAAGTGTTCTCAATTTTGAATGCCCTTTTATCTAGAGGGATTATTTAATTGAACATTCCATGCCGTAGAAATACATCTATCACCTTATAGTAAACCACACTGGGAAAACAAAAAAAAAAAGAGAATATGTACTGACCCACCGTATTAAGACTGCTTAGCAAGGCACTTAAGTACTGGTTAAATGAAACTTGTAGAGTAGGATTTAAGAGAGCTAGGAAATAGCCTTTTTTTTTTTTTTTCCACTAGATTAGTGAAGTCTGCCTTAATCTCTTTTCATATGAAATAATGCTAGTACCTTCTGATACTTTTCTCTGAGCCATTTCTATGATGATAAAATGACAAAGGCAGTATTTCAGGTATGATAATTGCAATTTTTTTTCTATTGTCACAGTAGGAGTAGTAAGTTTTATTGATGCTGCACATTGAGTGGGTTATCTTCTAGTACGTATCTGAAGTGATGCCTAGTTCTTCTCCTGTCCTATCACTTTGTATAAATAGCTGAAAGTCATTCCTCTGCCTCCCATTTGTCCACTGTCGGCACACGCATGAGCCTTCTGGTGTTGGTAACTTAGTACTAAGAAGCTTAGCAAAATCTTTGTGTTGTGAAAGTAACTTTTGCTAAGTGTAATCCCCAAATTAAATATTGAATTTGTCAAACTGCCTTGGAAATAGCTGTAGTAGCTCATGTGCCTTTTTACATCTGTCCTCCTTAAACCTGACCCCCACTGCCTTCAGTGATTTGCAGTGATCCTGTGTGTTCTACCCATAGCAACACCATACCAGGGGACTGCAGCCCTGTGAGGAAAACACTATTGTTTGTGAACTGGAGTGAGCATAAGACATCTAAGTTATGCTTTACAAGAGGCATGGAACTACTAATATACATTTTAACAAAACGGAGAAGTGAAACCTTGTATGATGTGTTTTACTTTCCACTTCATTTTTTGATTCTTTGTTGTTTCATGAGCTGAGGTGGTCAAGTGGATGCTACTAGCCAGGGTGGTAGCCATACAGTTTGTATGTTCCCATCACAGTATGGACTGGTCTGCAGGTTGCGAGATGGATGCTGCATCATGCCAGGGAAGGCAGATTCACGTCAATATTTGTCTTTGATCACTTAAGTTGGACAGTTCTACTTCTTCAATCTCTGTGAACAAATCTAAGGGAAGGAAAGAGCTTAGAACACCTCTGTGGTAAAAATTCTTGTTCACGGAGGTTCTTCAGCATTTTCTGAATTTACTATAGATTTCATCCTAGGACATTGTTGAGCTTGGCTTAAAGTATTTGCTCAAACTATTTTCTAAGTATGTTAAATGGTTGCATGGTAATTGCTCCAATTTAAAGTGTTCTTTAGGATCTGTTTATGACCTTCTGTAGTATTCTCAGAAGCACCACTTAAAAAATCAAACCAAATAAAAAAACAACACAAAACCAACAATAACCCACTAAAACCAAAACAATAAAAAACCCAACCCTATGGCAAAGATTGTGAGAATACAGATTAATCTAGAGCATCACAATCTGTTGGAAGACTACTGAAATACAGCAAACCACACAAGAACTGCTTACAGTATCTTAAGGAAAGCCACTTATTTCTTCAAGATGATGTTCCAACCTGGAGCATTATACACTTGCTTGTAGTTTGTTACTTTCTAAATCCTTACTGTTATCCTGCATTCCTTACTGAGGCACAGGCAAGTAGAACATATCTACTACTTTAGGAGGATTTGTGTTGTTATTATTTGAGAATTATCTGTACGTAGTGTCCGTATCTTGTCGATCCTCAAATATTGATCAAGAAGAGAATTACTTGTAAAGTTTATACCCAACCTCATGTTTCCGTGTATGTTGTCATCTGCCTGTGGGCTTTTGTGTATTATTGCTGGATACCATCAGCCAATATGTGGTATTATATAAAATACCAGTATGTGTATTTTACTTATCGCACATCAGAAAATAGGCTTCTATCTAGTCTAGTAGTGACAGGTTTCAATTCTCAAGTCACAGGAGAGTTGTTTGTTTCATAATCAAGCCAACTTTTTTGCATTTAAATGAGAAATTTACATAGAGAGTCCTAGATTTGAGTTAGTGCTCTTCTCTCCAACGAGACTATGTGGGAAGCAGGTTTTAGCAAGTCTAATGCTCAGTCTGGGGCACTACAATAGAGTTTTGGATTCACAAAAGAGAGACTAAGCTTAACACCTGTATTAAATGTTAACTGTCATGCCAGAGCAAGGCAAAACTTGGACATCACTGTCAGCTAGTAGTACAGAAAAAGAAACTTCTTCCAGGTATGTGAGCCTCCTTTCCCTCAAGCTTCTTTCCTCAGTCATTTGAGGAAAGGCACCTTTTCTTGTGATCTTCTTGGTTTTCTGTGAGAGGTACCTACAAGTGATCAATCACTGAAAGCACTTAGTGTGTCACAGCTATGCTTTGTAGCCCTAAACCACCCCTACGTCACCTGTGGCTGGCCTTTTACAGCTCTGAGGTACACCTTGTGCTTTCCACTGTTGGTACTCTTCCTCAGCTTTCTTGGGGCTTTCACTGCCTAAAGGCAGTTAGGTTTTCAGACCTGGAGTTTGGATGTCAGTCCAAAATGCCTGTACCTCCTGATGAGTCAGGCAGAAGACAGGAGATGTTTAACAGTGTCAGGCAGTTTACCCTGGGGTGGGATGACATACAGAACTGACCTCATATGGACAAAGGACTGACATTTGAGACATTCTCATCCTTATTCTGCCTCTAGTCTGCTAAACTGATCTCAGACCAACAATTCTAACTTTGTGCCTCTGCATTTACATCTTCTCAGACTTCTGTAAGGGCTAAGAATATCTAAGTCCTGGAACTCTCTCACTTATTAATTAACAACACCTACAACATAGATGCACCTCTTCACAAAACATGTATTTTATACAATAAAGAGGGCTTGCTAACCACAAAAACATTTTTGTATATCCCATATTGGTCCCCTTGCTTGCTGTTTTCTTTCATTAGGAGTTAGCCCTGACCTGCTGTTTTTTACACTGCACTTCTTACCAATATCCCATACCTTGCAACTTGTATTCTAATTAAGCTCATTATATTGAAGATGTTGGGGGGGGGGGGGGATCACTACCATTTAAGTTGCCAAATAATCATGTTTATACAGGTGAATATTGAACTGAATAGATAGCACATTTTCTTTTGGGAAAGCCTGTTTAATTCAAAGCTCCCTAGAAAGATGGTTGAAAACAATATACATAAATATATCAATGTGATGCATATGTTCTATGTACATTAAGTAATCATGAAGCAACTGTGTGCTTTATTTTAAAATGAGTTCGATAGATGGCTGTGTCAATACTTGTCTCCAGGATATTTAAAAGTCAAGTAAAACTTGAATTTTTAGGGCATTCCATGGTTGCCTGTGTGTCTTATTTATGTGACACAAAGCAGCAAAGCCTTCAGAAACACAGATTAATTTGACAACACCATCTGGTAAAACCAGGTGTAGTACCAATTAAAATCCACTTGAGGATACAGGTTCTCTAGATTAAGTATTTTTCCTGGTAGCAGAAAGTCGTCAGCATTGTTTTATACTTCCAGTACATATCCGTACTAGTTTCCTTTCTTACCTAAAAAAATCACCAGAAAGCAACAGCAAACTACATAAGCTGTCAAACCAAATATACAGATGCAGAGCCAGTGTGTCTCTCTAATTTCTCTCCTGTATTTGCCTCCTTGATAAGAATTGTTTGATAAGAGTTGTGGTGGGTTGACCCTGGCTGGCTGCCAGGTGCCCACCAAGCCACTCTATCATGGAGGGGAGAAAATAAGATGGAAAAAAACCTCATGGGTCAAGATAAAGGCAGTTTAATAAAGCAATGGCTGTATGCAGAAGCAAAGGAAAACAAGAGATTTATTCTCTACTTCCCATCAGGAGGTGATGTCCGGCCACTTCCTGGGAAGCAGGGCTTCAGTATGTGTAGCAGTTGCTCCAGAAGACAATCATCGTAATAACGACAGCACAGCACTGTGAGGGCTGCTACAGGGAAAACTACCTCCATCTCAGCCAGGCCCAGTACAGGAGTGAAGAAAACCACTGCCCTCCCACCTGGTCACAATTTAAATGATACACCTTACTCACCATGTAAAGTTAAGATCTAAAAAATAGCTAGGACTATGCTGTTATTTCCTCAATGAGGATATCAGAATGTACTTGTCATTCTTCGTAAAATACTACCATTACATTTACTACAAATGAGCCCCTTTGCTAGGCAAAAGCAGTAACAGTTTTACACTAAAGAATGCCTCCACAGGTCACCCACTGATACAGACTGTTTCATTTCAAAGAGCTAGCATCAGTCAACTCAGATGCACTGTGCTAAAAGATTAAAGAGCAGTTTGGAACAAGCCAGTTTCCTTTCTTTGTGCACCTCTTGAGTTCTGGTTTGCAGGCTTTAATACCAAAAGCCCTCTTCCACAGAGCGCTGGAGGCAAGTAATAGAAAGGAGGGCTGGTGGAACTCCAACCTAGTGCACAGACCTTTGTTCTCTTGCTCCCCTAGACCACCTCAGAATCTGTCCTCCTTTCCAGTTTTTCATACTATTAACTTCATCTGTGAGACACTGTGTTCATGTAAAACAGAGGAAGGGGGAAAAAAAAGCATGAAGGAGTCTTGAAGTTTTTTTCAAGGGTACAGTCCAGTTAGCCATTCAAAAATTAAAAGGCAGTCCTAATGTTTAAACACTAAATGTTTACATTACTATTTTAGTAATCAGTGCCCCTTACACCCACCTATTCCTCCCTCTACCTCACTTTTTCTTTGTTCCACCACACTATGAAACAGGTATTACACACTGAGGCTTAAGATTCTATAGTTTTTCTTGTTGAAAGGGAATTAACATTTTAGACAGCCATCATTAAAACTTGGCATTAGCTGTTGCGCTCAAGAGTTTAAGAAGAAAAAAGTCTTAAAAGCTACTCCTGCCAGCCTTGCACTTTAGGAACAAAGACCCACGAGCAAAACTCGTAAACGTGGTATCTTCAGGGAATATAATCCCTAACAGAAGCCCTAAGCTTTCAAGTGCATCCAATAGTTACATGTTGGATCACTAAAAATTAATTACTTTTGTCTAAACCTCCTTCCCTCTTGACAAACTGAAAACTAACTTATGCTTAGACTTTGCATTAGTAATTTGCTTACGTTCAGTACTGAAAAATCAGACATTGCAAAATACATAATTTCAGCATTTGTTCTTCTGATAAAAGTAATTTATGATAAGTCTTCCTGAAAAAACAAGCAGGAATTCCAGTTATTATCCGTACAGTATTTCACTCCAAATTTAGTTGAAGTACCATACTGTGCAGCTGATCAAGGTAATAAACCAAGCTTGCAGTTTTCCATGCTAGAGAAATACCCTTTCCTGCTATTTTTAAACCCAGGTTTGCTGAATTTTAATTTCTACTTTTCCTCACCACAATAACAAATCTCAGCTAATTCAATCTCTGAGTACTATGGAAGACCATTGTTTCAGTGATCACCTCCCATCCACTTAATGTTCCTAGGCTTCACTTAGTCCAAAGGAGTAAACTGGTAGGCCAAAAAACATGTAGAGGAAGTCAGAACTGTCAAACAGAAGCAACTGCTATTATACTTGGGAAAGACAGAAATTCTGAAAACAGAAACATCTATTTTATTGTCTACATAAACATTAGCAGACACTGCCCCAATAGTTACAAGCACCTTGTGTTACTACATGCAGGCTTAATATTCCACCTTTTTGAGTTTTTTGTTTCTTATGGAGTAGTCTTGCATAGAGCCACTGGTCTCAGGCTGGTTCTAACAGCTCCTATGGAAAAAAGTAAACACAATGTGAGATTGGACACATGTAGCACACAGGTGTTTTCACTAACACGCTCGAGATACCTGAGACTGGTACAAAGTTAAAAGGATCAGCTCCCCCCTCATCCCTTTGGAAAAAAGACAAAAGCTAAAATCTGCAAATGTAATTTTTAAAGAGCCTACATCCAAAAGAGGCTCTTCACCTATCTAAGCAAGATTTCAGATCCTACAAGTTGGTGGCAGTACTAACACCTTCTAGCTGTTGGGAATCAATAGAAAGTTTTGTAGTAGTCACTCACGCACACACATCTCTGCATTACATGACAGTTTGAGAGTATTACCCAATAATAGACAGACAAAGTTTAGTAATTGTATGTTGAAAAACAAGTAGCCCTGTTATTATATAAATTATTCAGTGGATTACATATGCATTTCTGTTCCCAGTGTCTGACAGGTTCATACAAAAACAGTGCCCATCTTATCCTTCAGCCTTGCAAAAAACCCCAGTGCCTACGGTACTAAAGGTCTGGGATGGATTTCACTAGTTCATTTTCTATCAATAGCACTGGTAAAGCATTAAGCGTGTCTGTGTTTTTCATGTTGCTCAAGTAGATTTTCACATTTCAATGCATGAAACTTTCCGATTCTAGTATTTTCAAGGGCATTGTGACAAACTTGAAGGAATTTTACCACTTCACTGAAGCTGTCTTTCCCACAAGGAAACCAACAGTGATGTAGCAGATCTTACATCACTCAGGTTCATTTTTGTATGAACATGTGCATGCTCATGCAAAATACTGACCCATCTTCAGTTTAATTTTTCCCCAAAAGTTACTTGAGTAATTTCTCATCAGATCAACCAGACTGGTAGCTGCTGGGAAATCACTTTCTGAATATCTGCCTTCAGCATGGACAACTACTGGAAAACAAATTTCCCTTAGAACTTCACTCAGCTCAGTTTACACAGCCAGGCTTAAGAGCTTGTCATGTTGTCTTTGTGAGCAGCTGTCAACTAATCAGTCTGCTTTCCCAGAATTGCATTCACATTTTGAAAGCTGCTACTGCAAACACCACAAAATTATGCAATCTGTATTTCTCTTCTGTAGTAGTTTGTACAGTACTATTGATTTCTAGCTCAGTGAAAAATGAATAAAAAAAAGGCAACAAAATTGTTTATCACTCAAAAGCCTGAATAATTCAAAAGACTCATTAATGGGTGCCCAATGCCACCCTGATTCTTCCCGAAACTTCTCTGTAACTTTTATCTCTTCCGAGTTTTCTTGGCCAGTATTTACAGTTTTTCCCTGGAAATATCACTGAGCAGGACTCTGTATCAGCACCCTTGTCTTCACTACGTCTCCAGGAGAGCTGGATGCATCAATGAAACAAGAAAAACAAGAACACAAACAAATATGCAAAGATACTTTTGGTTCTTTTTGTGTCCTAGAACATCACTCCAGCATAAAGAGGTTTCAGTGAGGCATAATTGCACAAGATGTGTGAGCAGGACATCTTTTAATGGTTTTCTACTCCATTCAATATAGCCTACATCGCTGTTGTACTTTCACTCTGTTTGTGTCCCAGTTATAGCTGGGATAGTTACTTTTCCTAGCAGCTGTTTAGTGCTGTGTTGTGGATTTAGGATGAGAATAATGTTGGTAACACACTGATGTTTAGTTGTTGCCAAGCAGTCATGGACTTTTCAGCTTCTCGTACTGCTCAGCCAATGAGAAGGTGGGGGGCACCCAAGAAGCTGGGAGGGAACAGAGCCAGAACAGCTGACCCCAGCTGGCCACAGGGATATTTCCATACCGTATGATGTTGTATTGGGTTTGCATGGCAAGGTTTTGGTAGCGGGGGGCTACAGGGGTGGCTTCTGTGAGAAGCTGCTAGAAGCTTCCCCCATGTCCAACAGAGCTAATGCCAGCCGGTTCCAAGATGGACCTGCCACTGGCCAAGGCTGAGCCCATCAGTGACTGTGGTAGTGCCTCTGGGATAACACAGTTAAGAAGGGGGAAAAAACTGCTGTAAAAACAGCAGCAGAGACAAGAGTGAGAAGATGTGAGAGGAACAACTCTGCAGACAGTCAGTAAAGAAGGAGGGGGAGAAGACCATGGTGAGACAGGCCGTCCTCCTGCAGCCCATGGAAGTCCACAGTGGAGCAGATATCCACCTGCAGACCATGGAGAATCCCACACCAGTGCAGGTGGAAGCACCTGAAGGAAGCAGCCCATGCTGGAGCAGGCTCCTGGCAGAACTTCTGGCCCTATGGAGAGGGGAGCCCATGCTGGAGCAAGTTTTCTGGCAGGACTTGTGACCCTGTGGGGGACCCAAGCTGGAGCAGTTGAACTGCAGCCTGTGGGAGGGACCCATGCTGGAGCAGTTGGTGGAGGACTGTCTCCTGTGGGAGGGACCCCACACTGGAGCAGGGGAAGGGTGTGAGGAGTCCTCCCCCTGAGGAGGAAGGAGCAGCAGAGACACCGTGTGATGAACTGACCACAACCCCCATTCCCTGTCCCCCTGTGCTGATAGGGAGGGAGGAAAGAGGGAGAGAAATGGGGAGTGAGTTGAGCCCAAGAAGAAGGGAGGGGTGAGGGGAGGTGTTTTTTAAGATTTGTTTTTATTTCTCATTAATTTATTGCCAAGCAAAACAGAGTATTTTTTCCTAAGTTGAGTCTGTTTTGCCTGTGATGGTAACTGATGAGTGATCTCTCCCTGTCCTGATCTCAACCCACAAGCCTTTCGTTGTATTTTCTCTCCCCATCCAGTTACGGGTTGGGGGAAGGAGAGGAGTGATAGAGCAGCTTTGGTGGGCACCTGCCCTACAGCCAGGGTCAACCCATCACAGATGTCATGCTCAGTATATAACGCGGCGGGGTGGGCCAGGAGGTAGTTTGGCTCGAGATGCTCAGCAACTGTGCTGTTCATAACTTGTTTTGTCATTATTCTCTTCCTTTTCCGTCCTATTATCATTATTTTTGTCATTATTCTCTTCCTTTTCCATCCTATTAAACTGTCTGTATCTCTACCCAAGAGTTTTACATTATTTTTTTTTCTTTTCAATTCTCTCCCTCATCCCACTGGGGGTGGGGGGAGCAGGGGAAGTGAGTGAACAGATGTGTGGTGGTTTAATGTGCCTGTTAGGTCAAACCACAACAGTTTGAGCAACCAGTCTGTTCACAGTCAAAGTCAGTTGCTGCTGCTAAAAAAAACTCCAGGATTTTTTTTTTCTTTCACTGAGTACTGCTCAAAATATTTAACAGCACTCTCTAGCATGTGGTGTAATATTGTGAATCTTTCTAATTTACAAGACAATTGCTTATTTCTTCAGTTTGACTTGAAACTTAACTTTGCACTCTGAATTTCACCTTTGGTTTAGTCTCTATAAATTTAGAGTAGGCTGTCTAATAGTTTATTCTGTATAGTTTACATCCTCTGAAATGCAGGTAAGTTAGCATAATGATTTCTTGGTACTTATCATTCTTGCATAATGTTTCCAATACTGACCAAGAAGTTCCTGACTTCAAAGACCTGGATTACCTGTCATGTCCTTGGATATGTAGGTTACTTAACCCACAGTTTCAGCACTGGAGAAATCTTTGATAATACATGCAATTTTTATTAATGCCTTGTTTGTACCACTTAATTTCATGCTGGCTTGCACTCCTCAACTTTTCAATAGTGTTGGGTTTTCCAAGACTTTACAGGGAAACACCATTTTGCATACAAGATTCTGATCTTTCATATTCACCAGTCTTTGAAAATTTTCAGTCTTTCTATTCTGAACTGCTCCACAGCATCACTCCCAAAACCAAACATGGAAAAGCACAGCCTCCTCTTGGACACACTGGCAGCCACACGCTGCTTTTAATAAGCTACTCACACCAAACTTTTACTTTAGGGTTTTCACTTTGCTTTTGTTAATGAGAACACAGTCATCAGGCTGAACTCACTCTCAATGTTTCAATTCTAATTTCTGCTGTAAAGTCATTCTGTCGAACTGCTTTTTCAACAGAAAGTCGCTTCATTATAAGAAAAGGCTGAAGTATGCAGCTGCACAAGAAATTATTGTCACTCACCTCATGAAGGAAGTTGCAGGACAGCTGGGCAATTGGTACTTTCTAAGTTTTTCTTACACACCCTTCTCATGCTCAGAGGCTTTCACCACATAGAGCTATCTCTGTGAGCGTCTGAACTTCCAGCAAAACATACTAGAATTCTGTAAGAAGCATTCATACTGTTAAGCATTCTGGCAGGAACAGACCTTGCAATCCCCAAGGTGAGAGCCACCGCTGCTAGCAATACTGAAATACACTTTACACTTTAAAAAGTGCATCAAGGAAAGACTGTTCTATGTATAGCAAGAGTAGAATACATTATTATCCAATACGACGTAGTCCTACAGAAGGATTCTTTTTATACCCTTCTGACATCAGACATAAATAAATAAAGGCAAATGCACAAAGGCAAAACATGTCTGTCGTGTCCACCCCCCCCATTAAAAAAGATTTTCATATTTTTGTAGCTAACTATTCTGAAGCTGTAGGTATCTTTTTGCATTACAAAAACTAGACGCCACTGCAGGAGTCTGAAATGTTATGTACTAATTACTTGCAGGACAAACATAAGAAGTTACCATGACAGACACGACAGCTAAATAATGGTAAAAGTGGCCATCATTATTTTATTTTTTCCTCTTTTAATAATTGTCAGAGTCTTCATTTAAAACTACTGAAGCATAAAATCTACTGTGTAACTGCTCAACCATACAATTTCTACAGATTCTTTTTGTCCTTGCAAAAACAGGGAGGAGAAAGGTAAATAACCAGCTCCTTAAAGAGTTTGAGCAAGAATTCCTGTTTGCCTTTTTTGACACCACATTCATTCTGGACAGGAGTGAATGGGCAACACAAAGGCAGAAGTTTAAATGTTAGAACTGATAATCTCTGCAAAATTACATTAACAGCATATGAAAAGGATCAACAGGCAAATACTAATAATCCATAAGAAAATATTTTATACAGACTAAGTATTTAACTAGGAAAGCCAAGCACACCATGCTCTTGGGACATCTGGTGGTCATGCTGGTGCTTGCTTAGGCCATCATCAGACTTCCATTGCTTTCATCTGAAAGAAAAGGGAGAACACACTTTCACTTGGAAGAGTAACTGAGATACATGAACAATACAAAGAGCCTAACAAGAAATACTTGAAATAATTGCCCAATTTCAAAGAACAGACAGCAGACTCTATACGCTCCAGTCCCCCCCTCAAAAGTTCATATCATCCCTATCAGTGCACTTTAAGACTAAGAGCTACTCTTGTTACACAAGTTCCAGTAGCCTGCTACAGCAACCAGGAATTATGCAGAAACCCATCAACATTTCAGAAAGCCAGGCACAGGTGACTGTATGACAGCCCCACTCATCTTTTCCACATTACTGAAAAAAGATTCCTTTAAAATGGGTGGTCCTTCTATCGAGGGTTATGATGCATTTGAGACTGTGCAGTGCTGTCCACATGGCAAAAGCCTGCCAAAAAGATTTCAGCATAAACCAACTATATGAAAAAACTATAAAACTCAACTCTTCCAAAATGTAAGCTTTTGGCGAGTTCTCCAAAGCAGCAGTGAGAAACCTAGACAGAAACCTTCAAAACCAGAAACTCCAGAGGATGAAGGCCCACCGATTCATTCAATGCCTTGTTCCATGGAGGCATGATAACGGGGGAGGGAAGAAGGGGATAAGTCGTTCGTGTGCTAAAGCTGTTCCCCTCACAAACCGGCACCCCAGACCCGGCCATGCTCTCCCAGCTCCCGTGCCCGCCGCACCTCCCACAGCAGGGAGGGCAGCGCCAGGCTTTCGGGGAGGGCGTTTCAAGGCCCGCCACCACCTCCCGTTACCGGCTCAGCCTGCCTCGGAGCCCTGCCCCGCCCGCTGCAGCCTGGCCTACCTCTCCAGCCAGCACCCTGACCCAGTGGGCCGCCGCCAGCAGAGACCCGTCAGGCTCAGGACCGTTAAGGCGCCTCGGTTCCTTCCCCACGCCCTGCCGGGCGGGCTGGCCGGCAGGATCCCCCCGTCCCCACCAGCCCCATCGCAGGTCAAACTCCAACCGCCGCCCCAGAGCCTCCACGCGCGCCGAGGAAGAGACCAGCACCCCCTGCTGCTCCCAGTGTGCCTCAGGAGGGGTGAACCAATATTCCCACATGGGATGGGGGGGACACGCCGTACGCCAGCTCCTCTCGCAGCGCAGAGGCTGCGCATCGGACCTTCCACAGATGCAAGGCTACAGATCCATCGTTTCTTCAGCAGCCGGAGTCCCGATCAGGCGAATCCGCTGGGAAAAAGACGGCGACGTCTGGGGAAACATCGTCCCTGGCTACCTGCGCGAGTACGGCGATGGAGGCACCCCCGCCGCCACCTGCGCATGCGCAGTGCCGCCGCCCGCCCGTTGAGCGCCGGCGGGGCTGCTGTGCTGGGTTCCCTTCGGCGCCGCCGGCCGAAGCCTGAGGGCAGTGCCGCGGCAGTGGGTGCTCACTGCCCGGGGGCAGGCGGCAGCTCCCGCCCCGCCCCGCCCCGCCCCGCCCTGCCCTGCCCTGCCCTGCCCTGCCCCGCCCCGCCGTCCTGCTGCCGCGGGATTTGCTGCTGAGGTGGCCGCGGTGGGAAATTTACTGGTGTAACTGTTCTCCTGTGGCGAGGGGGTTGCCGTGTGTGTGGCGTATTTACACCAGCGAACTGGACGTGCTGTGGGGCCTTCACCCGTATGGCTTGCCCAAGCTGGGTCCCTAACGGTACAATTATGCTGCTACAGAACACGTCTGTCGTGCCTGAAGCTCTCACTCCGTTAAACTTCTCTGCTGCAGCACAGATTCCTGCAGGGCAGCACTGCCTGGAGAACTTGCGTGGTGGGAGATGATCCTCTTGTTCACAGGCCACGTTAGGTTTCCTTTCTGAGTGCGCTGGGGCTGTGTTTTTGTGGTAGCTCTCATGAAAGGTGATGAGGCTTATAGTGAGGCAACTGCACATAAACATCCTCATGTTGTGTATTACTGATTTGTGATCACAGCGGTAGCACTCTGCTGTTTGCTCCCTAGCAGGAGGAACATGTGCAAAGTAAAGATTTGCAGCTCAGGGACAGCTGCCTGGACACAAGTTTAAGTCAAATGGAACTAGTCCAGATTTTGATTACATAAGTGAGTAGTATAGTGAAGAAAAAACATTTAATGTTTGTGACATTTATTATTTGTGCCTGGGGATACAGGAGAGCTGGAGTAGCTCCATGAGAAAACATTCAATCTATAAACCAGTAACATTATATGAAAAACTCAGTCATTCCAGGTGTCCTCAGGAGTTACTACTGAATCATGAAATCACAGAATGGTTTGGATTGGAAGGGACCTTCTAGTCTCACCCTCCTGCCATGGGCAGGGACACCCCCCACTAGACCATGTTACCCAAAGCCCCATCCAACCTGGCCTTGAACACTTCCAGGGATGGGGCATCCACAACCTCTCTGGGCAACCTGTTCCAGTGCCTCACCACCCTCACAGTAAAGAATTTCCTCTTTATGTCCAATCTAACTCTCCCCTCTTTTACTTTAAAACTATTAGCACTTGTCCTGTCACTACAGGCCCTGGAGAAAAGCCTCTCTACATCTTTCTTATAAGCTCCCTTTAAGTATTCAAAGGCCACACAACAAGGTCTCCCCAGAGCCTTATCTTCTCCAGGCTGAACAACCCCAAGTCTCAGCCTCTCTTCATAGGAGAGGTGCTCCAGCCCTCTGATCATCTTCATGGCCCTGTGGACCCATTCCAACAGGTCCATGTCTTTCTTGTACTGGGGCCCCCAGAGCTATACGCAGTACTCCAGGTGGGGTTTCCCAAGAGCAAAGTAGATGGGGAGAATCACCTCCCTTGGCCTGCTGGCCACACTTCTTTTTACATAGCCTGGGATATGATTGGCTTTCTAGGCTGCAAGCGCACATTGCCAGCTCATGTCCGATTTTTCATCCACCAGGATCCCTCTCGTACTTTAACCTGGCTGGCAGCTAAAAGAACCACAGCGCTGTTCGCTCACTCCCCCTTCCTCAGTGGAACTGGGGAGAGAACCAGAAAGAAAAAAAGTAAGACTTGTGGGTTGAGATAAAGACAGTTTAATAGGACAGAAAAGGCAGATTAAAATCATCTTCTACTACTACTACTACTACTACTACTACTACTACTATAAAAATAATAATAAATAAAAATAATAATAAATAAAAACAATAATAATATACAAAAGAAGTGATGAACAGCACAATTTCCTACCACCCAAAGCCAATGGCCAGCTAGTTCCTGAGCTGCCCTGCCTCCCAGCCAACCGCCCCTGTTTTATACGGAGCATGATGTCACATGGTATGGAATATCCCTTTGGCCAGTATGGGTCAGCTGTCCTGGCTGTGTCCCCTCCCAGCTTCTTGGGTGCCCCCCGCCTTTGCATTAGCAGGGCAGTATGAGAAGCTGAAGAGTCCTTGACTGCTTGGCAACAACTAAAACATCAGTGTCTTATCAACATTATTCTCATCTTAAATCCACAACACAGCGCTAACCAGCTGCTAGGAAGAAAACTAACTCTATCCCAGCCAAAACCAGGACAATAGTCGAGTCCTCTGCAGGGCTGCTCTCAATGCCTTCATCCTCTAGTCTCTGTTGATACTGGAGATTGTTCTGACCCTGGTGCAGGACTTTGCACATGACCTTGTTGGATTTCAGGAGGTTCACATGGGCCCATCCCTCAAGCCTATCAGTTTGGTGTCATCCACCAACTTGCTGAAACAGTGAGATACCATAAGAAAACACTGACCATAGTGATTTTCATATAATAGACATGGGTTAGGGACATTGGTCACAAATCTTGTCATTCCTCTCCTTACTGAACAACTTGCAAGACAGTAAAAAAAATCAGTGGAACAATTTACAAAGGACAGGAAGTGAATCTGCATTGGTGGATTTTTTTTTTTTTTAAATCTGATTTAGTCCGATCAGGGATAGGGTTTTTCTGAAAGTGGCAATATAGTTAAAAAAGGAATAACATCATGTCAGGCACTTCTGTGGCCTCTATTCTAGATGATCACAGTGAATCTGAATTCCTTACCTCTGAATCTGTGAACATTTTATTTGTTATAACTGTCCTCATGAAGCCAGGACATGCTAAATTGAGGGTGTAATTAACAACATCATTAATTCTTATTTATCTAGTGGATCAAATATCCTCTTGAGGTGGAAACAGGTATCTTGCTGCCACATTAAGTATCTATGAGCTTTAACAGAAGGTGTTCATGAATTGTGCTTTGACAGGTTAAGACATGCTGTCCCAGCAGTCTGCCTTGTTTTGCCACAGATTACTGTACATGTTGCATGGTTAGCAGAAATGAATTAGCTGCTCTGATACAAAGCCCTGTTGTAGCTTTCATGGTCTCTTATGGGGAATCTGAGCTAAGCCACTGACTGGTGGCATGCAGTGGCTGAGGTATTCTAGTCTGTAAGTCTGGCCACAGGACACAAGGGGAGAACTTGACCCTGCAGCGATTAAGACAGAAAAGCTTACCTTCCTAGTGAAAGATTTGAGACACTCAGCATTTTTTTACTTTGAAGTTAATAGTGAGATATTATTTTCTGTTTCATTTCCTAAAGATGCGATTAATGATTTAATCACTGAAATTATTTTGCTTTGTGTCATTTGGTGATATTTTTTTAAGCTGGTTTCTTTCAGCCAAATTTGTCAAAGGGCTAGAGAAATACTAAGTTCTTGAAGGCTTTGTGAAAAAACATCATCTGGCTAGCCTAAAGACCCACTAAATGTTGCATGCACTACTTGTAATCCCACCAAATGGAGAAAGCATGGGAGGAAGTGGTGGCAATGTCTACACTCACTGATGTATACTTCAGAATTTTCTTTTAAATCCATGAAGCCAGCTTGTGAGTGGCACTGCAATCTTCCAGTGGCGAGGTACCTGTGTCTCTGAGTAGATGTGGACAGTTGTGTTTCCCAGGTCCACTGAGATGCTTACAACCCAACACTGAAGTGAGTCTTACCAGCTACCTAAAATGAGGTTTTCCCTTTCTGTTTAAAAATTGTTGAGCACTTCCTGAGCATGCACAAAATGCCTCTTCTTATCACTGAAGTATCTTATCAGACCTGAGAACATTTCTGACAAATTATCACTGAAAAAGCCTATTTAGACTTTTGATGGCACTCACTTTAGTTCTAGAAAGTACTTCTCAGCAGCAATGATCTCTTAATTCACTCTTATTTCCTATTTTCAGAGCATAATTCAACAGCTGGCAACTGACATCCTCAGATGAGGGCTCGTCCCCCCCAAATATCATGTCAAATTACATTAGTTTCTTATAAATTTACCACTACATGCAAGGGAGAGTGAAGTTAATAATCTGACCCAATTCAATATTCAGTCTCACTCTGCAAAGACAGTGCAGTAAGAAACAGTTCTGTCTCCTTATCCCTTTCAGTAGTCACTGATTTCCTGGAACACTAATAAGCAGTCACAATCTGAATCTGTAATAAACGCCTTTTTTTGTTCCACTCTGGATGTGTCCTTAGTTTTCCTGAGTGAATTCCAACTCTACCCTGTAAGTGTATATTTCCCCGTTGTGCTTTCTTCAGCAAGAAAACTAGTTCCTGCCCTTCCTGGCTTGTGGCCTCTTGTTCCTGTTCTCAGCATCAATTAACTGCTCCATGAGTTTTATCAGTGCCAGTATTTCTGGCAGCATGCCACAAAGCAGGTCACTGAAACTATCAGGATTCCTAAACCCAAGTGATTTTGCTTTGGGCACAATTAAAATGTGCAGTAGAACAAAATAAAACAAAAATAGTTAAATATAACCTTAGTAGAGCCAAGAAAGGTTAGAGTTTAACATACACACTTTAGTTTGGGACATGTGTTGCATAGAACACTTGCAGATCCAACTATTCTTTTCTTTCTTTTCCTTCTGTAGAATAAGGGACTGCTGTGTACACAATATTTTAGCAATGTTACAGGAAATCCTAACACAAGCTGATAGAGTATCTCAAGGGAGCATAGTGAATAGAAGCTGAAATATATCTAAAGTGCTTTGGGAGCAGTGAGTCATTAGTGTGATATTGCTCCTGCCCTGTTGTCTTGAGTGGTATGGAACACTTTCTTTCAACGCTAGACTTTCTGTGTGCTCTCGCTGAATTCCCACCAAAGTTGCAGGATGTAATTTCCTTGGCTTTTTGTCCGCTTCATATCTCTACGATTTTTTTCCTGCAACCCACCAGAGGTCAGTGTAATGCCAAGAATGCCGAGGAACAGGGACGGGACAATAAGGCCATGTTTCTGCTAGTTGCTAGGATCATAGGAATTACTGGAGTGCAGCAGTGATCCGCCTAGCAGCATACCTTGTCTTTTTTTCAGTACCAGATGAATTAGAGGAAGGGTATGAAGCTGGCCATAGGTCACTGGTAGATGGTGAGACTATTAGAGGTTGTCTAAACTCCAGAAGCGTGAAGCCTGCTGTATCTTTCAAAGGTTGTTAACATCAATTAGCAATATTCCAGATAATCTGAAGAGCTAAAGAAATGACCGAGTCTTGTTAAGCGCTTGTCTCAGTGGTTCCTTGTGCTAGCACAGGTCACAGTGTATTTGCAGTCTGAATGAGAAAACAGTTTGATACTCAGTTTCTCACCTTTTATTCAGTTCTATGTTCTTGTATTATGAAGCAGGATGAACAAGTTCCCAGGATTTGTGCCTTCATTATTTTACATATTATTACCATTTTTACCAGTTTTCTACAGAAGAGAGGCACTCCTGCCTTTCAGGCTCTCTTTTTCATTATTCTTATTATGTTTTCCTGAGCTTGTTAGGAAATAATCCCACCTGTTTGAGGTAGAATGCCTGGTAATAGCATACAAAATTCTGGCTGAGTCTGCACTACTGGTTTCTGCAGAAGCACAGTATTATTTTTATTATTGTCCCATCTCCCATTCATTAACGGACTTCAATGTTTCTCTTTCTTTCCCTAACAGCACCTGTTCAGCACCTGTTCATAGAATAAAGGTGTTCCCTGGGCTACAGTGACGTGTCAGTTTCCTTCAGAACTGATAATATTAATTGGAAACATTTTAAGACTCCTAAAGTTTTTTCTCCATTGTACTTTACTTTTTATTTGTTGTCATTGAATTTGTTTGCCATTGTATTTGCCTGTTCAGCTGACTTGTGCAGGCTCTTTTGAAGTTCGTCTCAGCTTCTATTGGTAGCCTGAATAACTAACTATATTTAATTATAAAACCCAGTAAAATACTGGTGCTTTAAGAATTCTGTTAAATGCGTGATACTTTTTCTTTCATAAATTTCTGTAGCCACTCTGTATCACAAGTCTTCATCTGGTGGATTGCATCTGGAGCTTGTTTCCTCGGGGTGAAGTGTTCTTCTTTCCTGTTCTATGATTTCTTTCACTATGAACAACGCAACAGATGAGGTTATCCTGGAGGAAAAAAAAGATTTTGAGCAAGTGTCTTTTGTGGTACCTCCAGGACTGGAAGTTTGGTAGAAACAAGAACTACCTAACTCAGACTCAGGCAAATCAGTTAGTAAACCAGATTTTCATAACTCTTGAGTATCCCTGAAAGAGGACTGACTTACTAATGTATGAATCTGGGTGCCAGTGCCAAATCACAGACTGCTCCCTTAAATATACTTTTAGGCTAACATGTTTCCACAGGTAGATAGAAATAATTCTTAAACTTATTGAAAAAGACATAGAAAGTCAGTATGGGAATTGCTTGATGCAGTCATATCCACAGCAGCATATATCTATTTACTCTTGAGTTAAGAAGAAAACTTGAAACTGGTGCAGGAAAATGACATGTTAATCCCTGGTGTGGAGTGTCCACAGTTCTGCTTAGCAGGCTGTTGTGAGCTGCTCAGCTGCTCTGTGGAGCTGGTAGATGAACCTGCCCCAGCTTCCGCTTGTGAGAATGGGGCCTTTGTGAAGCCAAAGGATTGTTAATTTTTGTGTAGGAGAACTGATTCATTTCAGAGCAAGACATTTTTTGTGTGTATTGGCACTCTCTTGCTCTGTATATGGTATATACACTACACTTGTTTTGGAAAAGTTAAGTCTAATTCTTGATACATTCACGCATTCTAGAAATAGCTTTTGTTTTCAAAACATTAGTTAAGGTAAACATACACCCACTCATCCTTGCCAGTATTGTTATGGCTTTCAACTGTTTATTTGTTGTTGAGAAGCTCAGTCAAGGTGGGCACTGAGTAAATATAATAACTATTTGTTTCTCTAAATTACCACTGTGCAGTAGTGGTAGTGCTGGTAGCTTTTCAGGGTGGTTTGTGAAAGTACTTTTCTTCTTCCCACAGAAGTTCAGCCTATTATGGTACTTTGCATGCTAGCCAGGAGTATTCAGTTCATTTGGCACTGGGCACATTTGAAGTATGGCTTCTAGGTTTTGCTTGACTCTTTTTTTCTCTTTTGTTGGAATAAGGTTCTTCTTGCCTGGTGGAAATAGGCACGACATCAGTGAGAAAGATTACAATATCTTGACTTTTCTTTCAGGGTGTGTTCTGTTTGCAGAGTCCCTTGAACACATCTAGGGCTACCTACTTGTTATTCCCTGTTCTTCACTTTCTAGTGAAAAGGGGTGGAAGAGATCCCTGGTTTGTTGTACAGAAAAGGGCTTATTTATTCTTGTCTGGATAATCAGGAGAGGGCATCTGGGTACTCAAATTACCAGCAGGTTTTCTTGGCAAATGTGTTCTATAATCACGGCTCCTCTGGCTTTGTCAGAATGGAGCCCATGGTTGTGTTGTAGGGCAATGCATCAGTGTTCTGCCTTTTCATTCTGTATAGGTTTAAGAGGTTGTCACAATTCCCTTTGCACTCATTGTACTACCAGCATTTCTCACCCTGAAAAGGGTGCTGGCATATCACTACTATAAGAGCTGCTGTCTATATACAAGTGACTTATCTTGTAAGTCACTGTGTCTCTGTGTCAGTGGTAATCAGGGGAGATATAGAAGCATTGAGATGTGTGGAACAGACACACAAAGTTTCTGGTGAAAGGAGTATTTAAAAATGGCCACTTCAAAAAGTTAACAAATGACACTTTTAAGTTGCATCTTGCCTTTTCTGTAGAGTTCTGACATTTCCATTTCTGGTCCTCATGTGTTCCTGCTAGATGTTGCGGATGTGCATAGGAATTGCCTAATTTGGACAAATAAATGGTGTCCTTTTAAATTCAGAAAATTTTGACACATGCCTGTGTTTGCCTAATGGCCAATTTTTCTAGTCAGTGAGCAGTGTTGTTTTTCCTAATGGTAGCAGTGAGCCCTGCTTCTCAGCCCCTGACCAGAAAAAGCAGTTAACCGTATAGTACAATTCTCTTCTGCTTATATGGTAGATCTGATGCTTCCTAGAAATCTCGAATAAATCAGTGACAATTCCTGAGGGTCCTTCAGAAGGAGGCAGCTAGGTGCAGGCTGCAGCTGCCATAACAATTTGTGCTTCTTGTGACCTGCTTCCGCTAAGCCCTCAGGAAAGAGGGCAGCTGGAAGTAAATTACAGGTCAGGGAAATTGCCTTGGCTTGCTGCAGATAGCCCACAGGACTGGATATCAGTTTAATCCATGCATTTTTCTTCCTTCTTTCTCCGTCCCCATCTTCTGCCATGCACCTCTATAATATTCTTTGATGACCATCGATTTTTGCATGTTTCAGTCTATTTTAATAGATTCTTTCTGAGTAGGATGTAAAATTCCAGGAGATTTTTCTTTTTAAATGGCAGCACTGTGTGATTCAGAAAATGAAATATTCAGTTGTGACACCATGCAATAGTTCAAAAATAATGTTGTCTGCTGGTGGTAAAATGCAGCATTAACATTAATTTACACTAACGCTGCTCATTAACCCTCACCATTGCAGTTTCACTGGAAAAATGTGTTGGCCTGACATAGGCTAAGATAATCAGAGCTTTTCTTTCATTCTGTGATTGCACATCCTGTCTAATTAGGAAATTGCAGACTAGAAGATCCTTTCAGTCTGCAATAAGAAAAAATGTCAGTATTAATCTACAATATTTGTCCCATTCACTAAGAGCAATTATGAGCTATGAATTATAAATGATAAATTATACACTGTGGTATTCATCTGTACTGCAACACAAATAGGTTTTCAATTCTTGTCCTGTGTATATGAAAACCTCCATATCTTTATTCACCAGGAAAATGGGATACAAGTTTTCGCTTGTCCTCAAGAGCTATTGACTCTAACTTAGTCTAGGACAGCCAGTGTTCACAGGTGTCCATTCTATAGAAGATGTTTGTGTTCAGGGACCACTGAGGACATACCCAGCTGCACTGAATGCATGCACATTGATGGCATACCAGGCTGAGCCAGCAGAAGGACTAGATCCCTCAAATACCCATGCCTCCTGGGGCAAATACAATGCCAAAATTCTGGAAAGGGAAGCATCAGACTTTTGTCGCAGCCTTTCTATTGACCGTTATAGGTAGTACTTACTCAAAATACTAGGGTTTTTCTGGTGTCTGTCTGAAATATTTAACTCTTCCTTTGCAGGGTAGAGAGAGATAGGCTTCAAAGCCAAGGGCTACATGGTGTCACTGCAGTACACTCAGCATTGTGGAGCATATATTCCCTGCGGATCTGACCCCTGGTCAGCAAAGTCCTGATTCTGCACTGGGATGGACTGAGACCTCCTCAGGTCAGCAGGGTGATGTGGGTGTGAAGTTGGAAGCCTTTCAGAGCACCCTGATAGCCGTATGAAAACAGTTTCCAAACATAGGTGTCACTATTTCACTGTGTTCGTTGGCCTATTCATCACTATTTAGTGCTGGCTTTGCTTACCAATGTGTACTTGCTGTTTCACTCGGACTTCTCAATGGAGGACTCTGCTGTTATCTGGTTAGGTTGAAATTTGTCATTTAAATGTTTGGAATAAACGCAGGTTTCCAGACTTGATATGTGATTCCCTAGTATTGTATTAATCATCTCAACTGGTTAAAATCTAGAATCTATGCAGCTACTCTGCAAGTTTGCCTCTAAGCTGGCAACCAGGTATGGCATTTTGAGATAGTATTTTGCCCAAATTACATTTAGTTCAAACTTTAAAACTCTGCTTTGTCCCAGGAAGTGACTACAGGAAAGGCTTTTGTTTCTCAGCAGATCTGCTTACTGGATTCAGGCAGGATAGGATAAACAAGCATTAACCAACTTTACCTCCTGTTAACTTTAAAGTCAGCTCGTCTAAAAGGAATGCATTGAACCCTCTTTTTGTACATTCTTCATGGAGTTGCTTACTGAATGCCAATTTGTGTAAGTCCTTTGAAAACAATGGGTTTCCCTGTTCCTGCACAAAGGCAAAATCTCTCTTGTGAATGTTTGTTATCATGATCATATGTAAACAGGAATTAACTCAGCTTGCCTTTCAAATCCCATGCTAAATCTGGGCTTGTCAGAAATTACTTCATTTTAATGTGGACATACTGATATGAAGGTTCCAGGAGAATAATGAATACAGAATGTCCCAAACACCTGCCTAAAAGAAACAAGTTAAAAAAAAAAAAATTTTTTTTTATATGGAGTTGGAGGAGACAAATTGGAATATCTCAGTTACAACTGATACAGTTCAGAGAGGAATGCTTTTACCAGCCACAGATACCAGTTGTGCTTCTTTGTGACATGTTTGGACACCACATTTTGCCTTAGTGTACTTCTCAGGTTTCCACTGCTATATACAGTCAGTCATCCTAGTAGTTATGAGCTCATGGTCTTCATTTCTCCTACCACTGAAGTTTGGCACAAGTGTCACTAGGTGTTGTGTAAAAGAAGCATATGGTATCGCTGTGACTGAGGAGGGATTCCTTGTGGAAGTATGAGTGCTGGAAATATTACATCAGCTGGAAGCTTTTTTTTTTTTTCCCTTAATTGTTATTTTTGCTTTATTGAAACTGACACGTCAGTCTGCAAGCAGGCACCTTGCCACTCCAGCAGATGGGCAGGAGCATAAGTAGCCAAGAGAATAGATCTGTATACATCTCAAATGTGCGATGGTCTGATTCCCAGAAAAAGCTGTCACTGTAGTTCTTCATAGGGAACTTCCTTGGCATATGGCTATAAGTGAGATAGTATATTATCACTCAATTACTTCCAAAAAACAAGCTATCAAAAGTAGTGTGCAGTAAAGTTACTGGGGTTTTCACTCTAATGAGTAGGAGGCAGAATGTCTGGAGTTATCAAAAAAATCTTTTGAGTTTGTGTGTTTATGTGAAGGAAAGACTACCATGAAAAGCTAAAGATGGCTTGTGTGCCATGCCTGAATTGCAGCTGAGTAGCTTAAAAGAATGATAGATTTATTTTATCAGCACTGCTTTTTCTTTTTTGTTCAATATTTAAAGCTAGTTGTACCTCTAAGGAGCAACAAGTCTTGAAAGCTCTACGCAATGTGCTAATATGTGGAAAATGATAATTGATAGTCCCATACCCCATAGAGTGTTTACAACCCAGAAGCAGGCAATAGATAACTGGTGCTGGAGCAACCAAGCAGCTGGAACACAGGCACAGTTAACACAGAGACTGGCTATCACAAATGTATATAATAATACATTTTCTTTAAACATGGTAAGTATTAGAGATTTTGCACATCAAATAATTTTTTTAGAACTCTTCCCTTGTCAGAAATTCTTTAAGCCTAACAGCTTTCAATGGAAGTAGAGCATAAAAACCCCATAGTCTGTACCTTTGCTTAAGCGAAAGACCTAATAATTTCTTCAGTTTTTGTCCAGAAGGGTTTTTCAGAAGGAAAAACACATTATATGTTAATTTTTTACTATTATTGCAACTATTTTTTTGTTAGCCTGTTTTCCTAAGGAAACTATATCTTTGTGATCAGACTTTATGGCTGCCAGGCCTTCTTATAGTTATTAAACCCTTTTGGACATCAACTGATTTCAAGGGGGAGAAAAAAAAAATCTTAGAATGAAGTATACTCCTACAGATCTAATGAAAACTAGGGGCTTTGTAGAAGCAGAAGCCCTCACTGAGAAAAAAAGACAGACAACTCAGCTGTAAGATGTTCTGTTTGGCAGCCCATTAGGAAGCTAACAGTCACACACACAGTTGCATGTTAGCAGCTGCATGTTCTAGTTCTTGCCTTGTGAGAATGTTGTCTAAGGGTATAGAGAATAAAGGACAGAACCCTATAAGAAGCCCTCTTGTTAGTTCTGCTACTCACAGTTAGTTCTGCTACTCTGTATTACTTACAGGGTGCTGTAATACACTTTTAGATGATGAGAAAAATCAATATTTTTGAGCCAGAAATTGATCCAATGCGAAAGGTGTAAAGCAAGATCTTTCTTCAAGACTGCTGATGTGTTGGGCTGGCCAGATCTACATGGGGAACATTAAAGAATATTAAACCAACAATTAATAATATTCAGTCAGAACAAACCAGAACATCCTTTAGTATTGTAGGGGGACAGGAGCTCGGGTCTAAGTCTTGGCTTCCTGTCTTGCACATGTAGAAGGATGTATGACCTTCACTTATGCAGACACCTGCAAGGTTAAATTGGGCCATTCAGGCATTAACAATAACGTAGCCTTAGCAGCATTGCAGAAGCTAGATGCGCAAGTGTTTGTGAGGACAGATTGTTCAAAACCCCACACTGCTGCAATTGCAGTTACCTGTATAAAGCCTGCTGGATCATCTCCAGGAAAACCTCCAACTGCAGGGTAGATATGTCATTGCCCACTGCATACAGCTCTGAAGTTGAGTATCAGATCATGTACTTGCCCCTGAAATGAGGGAATTGGAGGGTGTGTGCGCTAGCCCCAGTAATTGATAAGCATTGATGCAGAAACCTAGCCAGGCATGTACTCTAGCACTGCCTGATGCTCATTCTGGATGCTTCTTAAATCCTAAGTTGCTCATGGACATACTTTTCTATTTTTGGAGCTACTCTCCTTTTTCATTCGATAAACCAAGAAACTTGCAGGGTTCAAATTGAAATCACTTGTTAAATCTAGGCTGATTTTTCAGGTATCTCTGCCTCAGATACCTCTCCATTTTCAATACTGTTCAGATGACTCCAAGAATGGACCCTGCTGTCCTAGATGTGAATAAAATCCTTGAAAATACCATTTCCAGCCTCAAGAACTTGTTATCTGAAGGCCTGATCTGTAGTGAAGAGCTAGTGAAAACAGTTTCATTAGACTACCTGCATGCCTGCAGGGTACAAGTGCTATTAGTTGTGTGCTTAAGGTTAAATGTGCATAAATATAAGATCTGGGCCTAAGAAGGTAAGTGATTTGAAAATAAAGAGGGATACAATTAAGTCTGAATGTTAAAGGTAATGTGAAAATATGTCCACATACTTTTACATTCTTCACTTTGCTTTTATATAATTTTTTAAAAAAAATTGAAAGTAAAAGCAGATACCAGTTAGCTTAAATATGAAATACATTTGGTTAAAATACAAGTTAGTTACTGAGGAAAAATTAAATTCCTGATATGTGGATTTTTTAAGTAAAGAGTACATCAGCTTCTAAAGAAACAATTTAATGCATTTGCCTGCTACAGTGATTGCATAATGCACCACATAAGCAAGCTACTTTCTCACCATCCCTAGAAAAATGGACTTGAAAGCAGATTGACCCAAAACATAGTTTCATAGTTTTGTTAGTGCTTGAGCATCTTCTCTCTCTCTCTTTTTTTTTCTTTTTTTTTTTTTTTTGTAGGGCACTATATATGCCGTGTATCTGAGCTAGCATGGAAATCATAACTTGGAGGATTTTAGAGGGATAGCTATATTTTAGGCCTAGGTTAAAAACGTGTGAGAGAAAGCATTGTTTCTAGTCAAGGGATACTCACAAACTTATGTCACTTTGCCTGTGGAATAACTCCACTGAAATCAGATGCAAAGATGCAGATTTACACAAATGTAAGTGATCTCAGAAATAAGGCATCTGTCTATTTTCATTATCTGATCTTAGAAAGATAAACAGTTACATTAAAAAGAGGCCACAGCAGGTTGGGATTGCAGAAAGCTTAATTTATTCAACTCAAAAAGCAAGTACTAGCCACTTAAAAACCATGTGATTAAGATGACTCACTCTTGGCAGCAAGATACTACACTAGAAAGGAAAATCGTCTTGATTCCAATGCTGTATTACTAAACAGAAGCTCACATATACTATCAAGAAGATGAAGAGGACTTAGAGGCATAGGTTCAAGTGAATTGAAAATTTGGCCATACCTTTATGCTTGCTTTGAAATGATGTGGGAGAAGTTCAGCTGTGTTGCATCATAAACAAAATTGTATTTTTGCATGACAAAATCATGTGTCCTTGCATGTGCTTTTTATGCAAAGCCATTCCATCACAGCATGTTGTGATTTAAGTGAAGCACTGCACAACTTTATAAATGGAAACTTGTTCTAAAGAAGAAGAAAGAGACACAACTCCAAGACCTTGATTTTACAGGACAAAGATGATGGAGATGCTGAAGATCATATGGAGGGCTTGATACAACTTTGGGCAGGTTAAGAGTGTGGAGGAGTAATGGAGTTTTTTCCATAAGTGGTAGAATCCTTAGTAATTATGATTCTACTCCTTTTTTTGGTTTTATGTGTATGCAAAATACCAAGAGCTTTGAATTATTTTTAAAGTAGCTTGTGAAATTTTTTATTCTGTTCTGTTTTGTCTTGTCTTGCTTTGTTTTCTAATATAAGACTTACTGTGTCTAGAGTGGAAGAAAATAAAATTAAAGATGTGCAGAGCTGGATCTTGTCACTCTCATGCTGAAGATAGCTAATATTTGGGTGGAATTTCCAAGCAGTCATGATGCCAAGGCTTGTTGGCTATAATCTGGAGCCATATTAAGTCATCCATTTCTGACCAGTTTAAATGCCGTATCTTCTTTTGAGGGTATGAGAAAGCTCTCACTGGTTCGACCACTGCAGAACCAATCTTTATTTTTCTAAATTTTGGACTTGATGCTAGGAGTTGCTGAACACCTTCAGAGTTACTTCCTTCTGAGTCAGAGAGAGATGCAGTACCTCAGCCTGAGAGAGCATGCTCTGCACAGACTGAGTCCTCCTCATCCCTAGACAGCTAACATAGTTACCTTCCAAAGATCAGGACCAGCTTGTGCAGCTTACTCAGCTCAGCACATAAAGCTGTACACGTGTGTAGCACAAAGCTCTGTGACAGCTGCTGCACGTGGAGTGGCGTGCAGTGTGAATAGGGGTTGTGTGACGGGGGTCCCTCTGTGTCCTCACTGTAGCCCTGGCAGTCTGGAAGCAGATGGAGAGAACAGCGAGCAGATTTTTCCTCCTGGCAGAAGTAAGACTTTTAGTACGTGTGGTCTTGTAGAGAATGATAGTTCAACATGATTATGCAAGGCCCTTGATCTGTTCAGCAGCCTGCATTGTATTTCATATGGCTGCCAAGAAAATACAAACTTTGTTTCCGTAAAGTTTTGCTAACCCCCTTTTCCAGACATATACACACACAGAAATTCATCATGTAGTGAATATAGGAAATATTTTTTGATGTATTCTGTAAACTAACTTCCAAATCAAGGCACTCATTATGTGTTGAGCTGAAAACATTTGCTGCTTCATTACTACAATTCAGTATGGTTCACCAAACTGCACAAAATGGAGCTAATGGAGCACTTACGAATTTCTACTGAAGTTTAGTTGTTTGTGTGCTTTGCTGTACAGATAACCTGATACACTGAAATCAAGTCTTTTTTTAAATAAAGATAGTCACCCTGTGTTTATCTTGTTATGGTCTTCATAGAAAAGGTCAGTAGTAGGAAGTAGGTTTAGCTCAGAAGGATGGCACATACAGGTTGTTGGAATATTCTCTGGATTTTAAATATTGTAAGCACATTTTTTTGTAATAAAGATGGTAATGTCACAAAATATAAATTGGCCATTACATTGTCCAAAGACAATATCATTCTTTATCTTGGCCCTGTGATGTTTTGGATGGTGCTGCAATACTGAGGTATTTTCCAGGTAAAACCTCAGTAGAGAGACTTACCCATGCTGCACTCCATCTGGCCTACCTATAAATTTATATGAATGTGGGATTATTCATCTGATAAATAGGCCAACCCCCTACAGTTTAGCTGGTGACTTTGATCACAGTAATGCAGTTCCCATTAATTTATCATCTATGGGATTTATTCCAACTTTTGAAACCTCTTAACAACAGATGATTGGGGGGGGGGGGGGGCAGGGGCGGGGAAAGAGCATCACAAAGAAATGTTTCCTTCTCTTTTTCAAAATATATAGTTATTTAGGTTTTTTTCTCCAAAATAAACTCTATTAATGTAATAGAAGAACAGCTGAGTTTACCTTTAAAATACTAGGATTGGCTATTTGGGACTCAGCTGTGCTCCATGTTTTCTTCCTATTGTTTTCCTGTGTTGAGATACAATCAACACAGTTCTGAATTGGGATATTATCTACCTCTTACTTGTGACCTTGACTCATGTTAGTAAATCAACCCTTCTAAACACCACCTGAGAAAGCCTGTGTACAGACTATTGGGGAAAGAGCTTATGCAGTAATGTGATGTGATAAACCTACTTTTTTATTTACAGAATTTGATTCTTAACATCTCTGGGAGAAGGACAAATGGTAACAACAGAAGCTGGTTAGGAGTGCCTAAAAATGTGTTCTTTCACAAGTAAGTGAAAGGCATTGGTCAAATGAATGCCTCAGGCAAACACTGAAACACTTGAAATCAGCATTTCTCTGCAATAGTTTGAAGTAATGCTTGGTGACAATCTTTTGTGAGTAAATATTCATTAGCACAAGGCAATAGAAAACAGATGCCCTGTGCAGATACAGAAAGCTAAGTAACAATGCCATGCACAGACTTTAATCATAGAGGAAAATGTTACTGACAAATAGAGGGCAGAAAACTTTTTGCACATGATCTGTGTTTTTGGTGACTCCGTGGGATGAGAAGCCTCAGTACAGTCAGTGAGAGATGGGGAGTGATGCTCCACAGCAGTGAACAGAGTACCTTCCTGGGTAGAGCTGCTGGTGTTTCTCACCTTGCAGATTCTCTAAAAAGCACTCTGGTAGATGCTGTTGAGAATAGGCTTGGTTTGCATAGTTAGAAATTCTGCATGAGTCTTCAGGTTGAAAACCACTGATCATGGCCAATCTTTTCAGATGTGGCCAGTAAACTCAGGTGAACCGCTCTGTTGCTGGGGGTTAACGTAGCTGATGCATAAATGTGCACAGTGCTTAAGATCTCTAAAACTCCCCGTGTGTCTCACACTGAGCTTCTAAACACGGAGACAACCAGAATGAATACCTGAAGCTGAAATGTTGGCTGTGAGTACATTTTTATGGACAGATACAAAAAGTGTTTGCTCTGACTGCACTGAAGTTGCCTGGAAGCAGGCCAGCTCTGGCCTGCAGATCATATAGCTTCATTACCGTGGCTCTGAGCCTGAGTTAATAAGCGGTGCTGAGCAAGCTCATGTGTTTCTGCACCTGTCTCCAGAGCTACGTAAGGAGACAGAAAAAAAGATATGTCCTTTGGGGAAAACTGAACACTTCCTTTCAGATAATTGCCAATGCTTTCTTTTAAATCTACCCTATTAATTCTAAGAGGTTTTCAAACTGATGAACTCAGGTAGAGAATTGAGCTTGTGTAAGAAGAATTTATCCTGAAAAAGAAGTTCAGCTCATTTATTTGTATTGCAAAGCTCCTTGCTTCATGCTGTATCAACGTCATCTCTTTTAATCCTATCATCCACAAAAGCTTCGATATTTTGGGGTACAAATGTACTGAAGGCCCCAAAATCATAGATTTATTTAAAATATTTTCCATTTGATGACACCACAGTCAGTGGAAGGACAAAAAAGCTACTTTTACCATAAACATTTTGCTTTTCATGTAACATTCAGCTCACATAGTGAAAATGGAATAACCTTTTACTTTCTACAGCTGATCATTCCTATACTGATACTTTGAAGGTAACAGGAGTTTTAATTTCTTCACAGTTTTCAAGATCAGACCTACTACATATGGAAATATTTCATTCACAAGCAAAACTTGTTCAGATTTGAAATGAATTTGACTAGCTTTATTTATAGCAATTAAACATTTTGTAAACATAGGCTTGATTTGGACTGATGAACCTCAACTAATCTAAAGTTTTGCTTTTTCAGTATTTGCCACTATTGCCAGTGTTTTACACTGAGTTTACATTGAAATAATTACTGTCACATCACATCACATCATGGTGTCTTTTGTAATGCACGCTGATGTACTTTGTAAAATGAACATCATAATCATGTATTTTCTATTCTCTTAACTAAGGCTCTTAATTTATAAAGTCAAATAAAATGTAGAGTACATCTGATTCAGACTTTGGTACTACCTGCTATTCATGAGCAAAAAAAAAAAGTTGTCATGGCAACGTGAACTGGGAGATGCAAGACAATAATTTGATTCAAATAATTTATTCAATGAATATGTTCTTTCTGTTAATTAATTGTGAAGGATTTGTGGCTTCCTTGTATTTTTCTGTTATTTGAACTAAGTTGCTAAGTAATTTCTATTAATACAATTTCCGAGTACTTCTTTGCATACATTTAATATATGACATTGAAAAGGCTTGTTAGCTTTGATTAAAAAGAACATTCACATGATATGGTATGTTGCTTATCCCTGTATATCAGGTATGTTTCTCTTCCCTTAAGAAATTTCCTTCTTTCTTAGGCTCATGTTTTTTCATGTGAAAACTTTTAAATTTTTATATTCATTTAATAGGCCCTATTCTGGGGGACATTCCCATCTGTACACTCATTTATTATAATATTTGTTGAATATATGAAGACAAAAGGAATTAAATTTGTCATTTGAGCATACTGTAATAGGATTTCTTGGAGGATTTTTTCCCAAGCTGATTAATTAGGAAGCAATTTATTTGACAATATATGACCTTAGTATTTCAAAGAGGATCTATTCAGTCAAATGCATTTCTGTCATGAGTGGAACACTGAAAATTTGGGAAGACTCATTAAGTTAGGATTTGTTTTTCCATACTCTATTTAGGAATCATAAGCAATTTTTACTGAATATTTTGTTTGTCATTTTCGTGTCAGGTTGATGCAAAAGTTGTTCTGGTAGATGAATAAGTATCTGTTTTTACAGAGGCTGAAACTGAAATACAGCTGGGTATTTTTCTGTGAATTAATCAAATGTGGATAATTCAGGGTGCTTGGCTTTGTATTCTAGTTTCTCTTCAATATCCATCTTCCTCATGATGACCATAATCTTTTGCTTAATATTCTACTTTAAAATTTTAGGTTTTTTTCTAATGGTTAGTGAGCATTAAATACACTGGACTGACAGTCATGGAAGCTAAATTCCTCTGTGAATTCACAGTTTTAATCTAAGCTGTGTTCATGAGTTTAGCTGAACCAACAGATTTTCCTAACAGAGCTGCAAATTTACTAATGTATACCAGCAAAGGCCTCCCCCCCCCCGCCCCGGATGGAATATGTCTTTAACTTATTTTGAACTATGGCACTGACCAACATTTCTATATGTATGGCTGCAGTGTGTTAGCAGCGTGGAACTTGAAGAGTTAAACTTGCAGTGATGGAAATGGAGATGCTGATTAATAGAAAGTAGTAAACAGTGGAGACTGTTCTCCCTGATGTACCTTTCAGTGATACAAGTTTTATCTGCATAGGTGAACAGCTGTTCACTTTTTTCTACCCTAAGGTTGAGACAATTCTGTAGTTTCAGTTATATCAACATGAATAAAATTTGCCTTTTTATGTAAAAATCTTGTCTATCCTTCATTTTGTGATTGTGCTTTCTCACAGCAGCAAGATCAGTTTTGGCTTCATAGGCAATTGCTTATTGATTCTCTCTAATCTTTTGGCAAGTGACCTGAAAAACTATTAGTTCAATCCCTACATTATTGTAAGCTTTATCAAAATCACTGCTTGTGCCTAGATAGGCTTTGAAAAAACAATGCATGAAAAAGATCTCATTCAGACAGCATTTCAGATCCTTTCTGAAAACTGTTACAGCAAGCAAAATAAATCAGCTTCCTGATTTTACACCTTATGTTTGACAGACCTTGCTTAGCAGACAAGTAGTTTATGCTTAGGAAGAGATAGACCAAAGCAAGATAAAGAAAATTTTCTTACCTAAGGCCATCACTTATTTAGAAGACTAGTAATTACATAACTACATAGTATCTATGTGTTTAAATACAGTGCAAGTGAAACATTCTGGGAAGCTCTGTTTAGTAAGAAGAATGCAGTGCACATGTAAGAGAGGAAATGAAGACTTATTTCTCCACTGCTTCCCAGTTACTTGTAGAACTTATTTGTGCAAACAAGTGAATAACTTAAGGAAATATCTTGGAATAAATGCTTCAAGTCTGTGTACACAGGAGTACTCAACATGTCACCAGCGCTTACTATAAAGAAAAAAAATTACCATACTGACCAATGCGTACAATTACCTGAGCAGAACAGAGAAATGTTACATGATGCATTACAGCTTTCAAATTGCTAGCAAAAATCAGTTTCCAACTACTAGCGGTTGTTCAGAATAAATGAACATTTTTGAATAACAGTAGTGACAACAACATTATCATCGTACCAGCTGAGTCCAACGCTTCATTTAGTTTCTAACATTTGACTATTTTGGAACTGTACTAAACATCGCTTTCTGCATACTGTGTTAGTGGCTGGAGACTTTAGATTAGAAGAGCTTTTGAAATAACAGGACTTACATGTTATGTGGTTTAAGGGTTTATGATCTTAGATTCAGACATCTAGATTTATTCCCCTCAGCAGATACTCCCTGAAGAGATATTACATTAAACACTTGTTTAATAATTCCTTAAAGAAGTGATATCATAGATGTTATTTCAACTAAGCTTTACACAAATATAATTTTTTGGCCTGTTTGGATCCTGAGTGCCTATAGAGACAAATATTAAATATTAGCAGCACTGTGAGTAAGATGGACACTGTACATGAAAGATGGGCTGCATTAGAAAGAATACAGCCATCAGTGATTATGTCTTTCTGTTTATGCACTTGTGAGGCCACATCTGGAGTACCGTATCCAGTTTTGGGACCCCAGTACAGAAAAGATACTGCCAAGCTCAAGAGGGGTCAGCAGAAGGTCACAAAGATGCCTGTAGCACATAAGGTATTCCGTGACTGATGGAGGTGGATTTGTTTGGCTTAGTTTTCAGAAGACTAAGGGGGGATCTTATTGCAGTCTTCAGCTGCAAACTGAGGGCTATTGAGAAGATGAAACCATATTCTTCTCAGGGGTGTATGCTTGAAGGACAAAAGACAACAGTTCCAACTTGCAGCAAAAGTGATTCTAACTGGATTTTTAAGGGAAAAAAGCTGTCCACTGTGGGAGTGATTAAACACTGGCACAGGTGCCCCAAGAAGATATGCAATGTTCACCCCTAGAAATTCTGTGTCCTGGGCCAGGCCCTGAGCAACCTAATCCAACTTGGAGGCTAAACTTGCATAAAGTTTGGACCAGATAACATTCAGGGACAACTAAAAGTGATTTGACTTGAAGAAAAAGTAAATGTGAACAAGATAAGGAGACAGACAAATCTAAAAATTTCCAGTGAAATTTCCCCAACCACTACTCACTTTCTATGGATTCTGTATTTCCAAAATATTTTTCTTGCATTTATTAAGTGGTAAAAATCAAGCAATTTAAGTGGTATTTTGAATGAAGCTTAATTCCAGCTGTAATAGATTTCTTTGAAGAAAAGCTTTATGTTTTGAGATTTTAAGTCTTTTTTTCTTCCTTTTTTTTTTTTTAAAAAAAGTAGATGTTAGGATATATTGAAGTAGAACCTTAAGTAAATTGGTGTAACATTTTCATGTCTTGTCATTTATTGCATCTTTTTATTGCACTTTGGACCATCCATGCAATTAGCACAACAGCTGAGTCTTAGAACATTAATGGTAAACAATTACACTTCTTATTAGCTAGCTAGCTCTAAAAATAGACTTTATTCTTTATCAGTCAACAACACCTGTGATGAAACTCAATTTCTATTTCCCCCTTTAAATGCACAAACAATGAAATTATCCAGAAGAATAAGATAAAGGAAGTCTATCACGAAAAATAGAAACTGTAAAGGGTAAGAGTAGTATGCTCCATGCACCATCCATAGCAGTTATATCCTTGGCTCTCCCCTTCTGTAAGAAAGGAAGAGGCTCTTTAACATGTGATTTTGCTGACACTTACTTGGTAGAAAAGCTCCCTTCTCTTCTGTAGGCATCCCACTTCCATGAGTTCTAAACAGGCAGCCAGCCCACTGTGGGTGGAGAAAAGAATGATGGCTAGAGAGGAATCAAAGGATCATTTTGATAATGAGAATTACATTTAAACAAAGATGTTTAGTTTGATACAGGTCATATACAAGTCAGTAATGAACAGTTTAGAAAGCTAAGATAACTTTCAAAGTTTTTTTCTGTAAAGCTCTCTTAATTATGCTTGATTTATTTTTTCTTGGAATATGGACCCTGGCTTTATTTACAAAACCTGCTCATGGGGAGTTGTAATGAAAAAAGAAAGCTTTTGGTCTTCTGGGTGGGCTATAAAACAGCCTCTCTTGTGCATTTTTTGCCTGCTTTTCTTTTAGGAAAAGCTTCCAGCTGTCTCCAAGTAATGGTTACATGTTGGTTATAGTAAGAGAGAGGGAAAAGTCAGATAATGAGACCAAAGGTATAACTGGGGTCAAGTTATGGAATACCCCCCCATCCTCCTGAGAGATGGGGAAAAAAGAGGGAGAGAATGGGAAAAAGTAAAATACCTGACTGAAAATGTTCCGTGGGCAAGTATGCTATTTCTTTTTTCCACCTGTTTTGAGATCTAGACCCTATAATTATCTAACAATTAAATAATTTAGAAATTATTTAAATAACAAATTATGTAAAGCTTAATTAACCAGCATACACCCATCAGAAACACAAACAAATGTAGAACAGCAGGGAATAGATCTACCCACACAAATTCTCCTTCCTTCTGAAAAACATAACACAGATAATTGTCTGCCTTTTGGTCCAAGTACCTAGAAAACATTTGGGGCTTTTTAGGATATTCCAGTGAGGAGGAGAGAGTGTGCGTAGAGCTGGGTTAATTTGTGCTGTTTTGTTTATTTGCAATGACACAGACAATTTGGATTTTTTGAGTAGAGAAGGAATCCAATCATTTCATCCTCACCGTCTTTTAGTTTGGGACCAAGCTTGTCTTTGTACCTCTTTCTGGGCCCCAAGCAAATCTAATTTTTTTTTTTGTCTTCTGTTAGCATGTCACTGTTTTTCTACATGAATTTCCCAGCATCACTTCATGCTTCGAATAAAAACATATCAAATAGCTTTTACCTATAGCAACAGGATACCTTTGCCTTTGTTTTCAGCAGAAAAATATACTTAACATTCAATACATCTATCTTCAGTGAAGGGTAATGGCTGAACTTCCCAGGTTCAACAAAATTTAATTTGGTGTCAAACAATACCCATTGTAGTTTTCGTCGAAAGATGTTGTCCTGGAGATTAGACCCTAGAAGAAAACATCTGTCATCATTCCCTTTCTTTTATTTTTCAGGGCGCCAGGTGCAGGAGCACCTTTGGCAGAAGCAGTAACAATATCCCATGAGAAAAGAGTAATTTTTCCAAGTAGGCACGCTATTCAGGTCAGAGATTATGCTGTTAAGTGTCATCTAGAATCCAACAAATGACTAATTAAAATCAAAGAATGCCAGTCCCATGCACTTTCAGGAAGTGGTAGTGATTAAAAAGCAAATCCATTGTCACTTTTTCAAGTTTGGAAGAGGAAACATCATTAAGACCACACTGCAGCACAATAAGGTAAGTAAGAGTAAGGTGTGGATAACATTGGAGAGGTCTAAACTCAAAATCTTTGTTCTAGGCCCAGGATCAGACACCGATGGGAAGAAGCTGCCTTGGCCACTGAAGTAAAAAGATTATCTTAACCAATGTGGAATCTAGCAAGGGCCTTGAAAGCAAGATAAAGAAACATAAAAATAATTTATTAATGTGTGATAAGATGTTTATTATTACTAAGTGGGAGTAGAGGAAAAATGAACAGTTGACTTTTTTGGACAATCTTAGTTTTTCACAGCGGGCTGAAGCACTGGGTTTAAGTCCCAGTGCTGAAGGCGTGCTGCCCCGAGCTGTTTTCCAGCCCCCTCCTGGAGATCACTGCCTTTATGGCAAAGAACATCTGGATGATGACCAGCGAAGCCACTGGGATCTCTGCTGTTTCCAGCCCATGACAGCGGCAATATAAAACTTGGTCCAGGTTCAACTAGTATTCCAACTGGTGAACTGCAGTGATCTGGGAGCTGTTTCACCTAGAGTTCAGATGTCACTGTTCCATGCCGGTGACCTTCAGGAGAGTAGGGCATACAATTGCAAACCAAAACTGCTGTAGCCACCTAACAGCATCATCTACTCTTTCAAGAATCAACACCATAAAGTTGTTGTGCCAAAACTGCTCATTCTGTGGGCTGAAAAGAATAGTATCAGATTTGGAGACAGTGCAGAATTCCTGTTGAAGCAGCTGCATTTGGTCTTAAAATCCTTACCCACATCAGACGGAGGATGGCTGAGCAGATACAAGCGGATGAAGCAGGGCTGCAGTGGAATAATAGCTCCCAGCAACACTGACTTTAGCTGTCAAAACGCCATGCAAATTCTATCAAATATTTGGAACGATGAAATAGATGCCTGCCAAGACATAACCTGTCAAAAACCCTAAGGACTGGAGAACTCAAATGATTTGTTTTTACAAACCTGCACAGTCACTAGGCAGGTTTCTGTGAATTGCCCCAAAGCAGGAAATAAATGACTTTTTCATTACCTTCACCCATATGGAAACCTTCTATATCATGAGAAATGTTTTTTGAGAGTGTTGCACTGATGGGACCAGGATTAAAAATGTATTTTAAATCAAATGGAAGGGAGAGCAAAAAGAGTGAAATACAGACTGTAAAGAAAGCAGATGGCTTCTGATATGATCCAGTTCAAACTTGTAGTTGCTTCACCTCTGTTCACAGTTTTAGCAAAGGCCTTCAGGACTAATACCAACCCAAAGACTGACATATTTTTATTGTCTTAATAAGCTTTCTAAGTGACGGTTGAGACTCTCAGCATATATAAACAAAAACGTTTACACTGTGTTCATGCCTGTGGGCGTAAATACAGGTATCTAATTACTATTTTTGCACAGCTTTGGTAACTGTGAGTGAAAATTGGCTAAAACCACTGCTGTTTTATTGACGTCTTGTTTTTGTTTAGTTTGGTTTGTTGTTTTTAAGATGCTTTCTGTTTCAATGGTCAGATTTCAGTCTATGTACAGTAATGATCCCATAGCAAATCCACACTGTAGGTTTGTGTTCAGTGTACTGGAAACAGAAGACAGGAGCATACATATTGGAAAGATGTGACTAATTATGCGTACATTTCTTCCAGATATTTTAAGGGCATACTTACATGTTTGCCTGCAAACCAGATGCTGCAGTGCTCTAAGATGGGGCAAACAACAGGAATATGTCTATCTATCTGAGCTGTTATTCAGGTTCCCTTTCAGTTTTAGCTGGGCTAGATGCAATGTCTTCCACTAGAAGTCTTGTAAGAGACTGTTCTGTACCCCAGCTGCTGACTCCCTCTTATTCACGGCAGGTCAAGTCAATAGTCTGGCTGTGAATTGCTGCTGCTGAAAGGGAACACACTGCCTTACCTACCACTGCTGCTTTGTAGGTAGCAGATAAGCTGGGAGTGATCACTCTTTAATCTGTGACATATGTCATCTAACTTTGACAATAACCATGAGTCAGAGTATTCAGCAGGGCACAGGCACAGCAGTGTCAGTGTGTTCCTTCTACAGAAGACCTGCATTACGACTTGCCAAGTCATGGTTGTGGGCAGAGCAAGTCCTGCAATACCATCACTGAACAGTGCACATAAGTCCTACACCTTCTATATATATTGCAGATGTTTATAATTTTATTTCTGGAGTTAGATTTAATGCATAAGGAAATCAGTATGCTTAGCTCACTTCAGAGCAAGCACAACAGCATGGCATTGCTTAGAGCGACTGATGTCTTAGCTATAAACAGTGAACAAAGAAGGCCAGATACATGATTGTATGCACAAAAATGCCCCAGGAAAAGCAAAGAACTTAGGCAACCCAGGCTTGATAATTTATACATTGCAGCGGTTTTGTTAGTAGCACAGCTCTGCGTCTGTCTGCTAGAGGTGTATTTTCATCAACACCTTTGTCCACATCATCATTATTATCAACATTACAAGCTTTGCAGTCCTCAGCACTCTAGCAATGCCACTCTACAGTCAAGAGCGCTGTCCTGAAGAGTGGTCCAGGTGTGGGGTACAATCCTTCCCTTGTCTAGCTTCAACAGCACAGCAGAACCAAAGAGATTCATATGTGTCTGTGTGTGAGAGGAGAAGACTTGGGCTGGTCACAGCCAGCCTCCTGTGCTTTTTGATCCTCTGCTTTTTTTGCCTGCTCTGTTTTAATTTGTTTTATAGGTGCAGCTGAGTTCTGAAGTAGGATTGAAATTTCATGCCTGAAATGATTTGTCATACATTCATACTGAAATAATGCATCTACAAACTGATGTTGTAAACAGCATTTTTTGTATCTTACACAAATGTGTGAACTTACTTACTTTATTGGCGCTTGTCTTCCCTACAATAAAATCCATCTGTACTTGAAGCAAAGAGATAAGTCTTGGCTGAACACAGAAATATTACTCTTTGTAAATTCTTACTCTCTTTCCAGGAATTAAGAGTTGCTATTTGCCTATTATCCTGTCTCCATGGCCTAGATAAGTTGTTGGAATGTAAGAATTCAGTGAACACTAACTTTATACTTCTGCTTTGCTCAGTTTAAGACTGTTTCTATGGCAGCAGGAAATGAATTTTTGAAGAAAAGTATTTGGCTCTGGAGGTTTTCTTGTAGAACTAATATTGTTATCTTCAATAAGAGGAAAACAAATAGAGTCAACTACTTCGTTGAACCTTTCTGTACTGTAAGCCTGTTCATTGCCAACCGTGTCCTGGGCTGCATCAAAAGAAGTGTGACCAGCAGGTCGAGGGAGGTGATCCTGCCCCCCTACTCCGCTCTGGTGAGACCCCACGTGGAGTACTGCGCCCAGCTCTGGGGGCCCCCAGTACAGGAGAGATATTGAGCTGTTGGAGAGAGTCCAGAGGAGGGCCACTAAGCTGATCAGAGGGCTGGAGCACCTCTCCTATGAGGACAGGCCGAGAGAGTTGGGGTTGTTCAGCCTGGAGAAGAGAAGGCTCTGGGGAGACCTAATTGCGGCCTTCCAGTACCTGAAGGGGCCTGCAGGAAAGATGGAGAGGGACTGTTTATCAGGGAGTGTAGTGACAAGACAAGGGGTCATGGGTTTAAGCTGAAGGAGGGTAGAGTTAGATTAGATGTTAGGAAGAAATTCTTTACTGTGAGGGTGGTGAGGCACTGGCACAGGTTGCCCAGAGAGGTTGTGGAGGCCCCATCCCTGGAAGTGTTCAAGGCCAGGTTGGATGGGACTTTGGGCAACGTGGTCTAGTGGAGGGTGTCCCTGCCCATAGCAGGGGGGTTGGAACTAGATGATCTTTGAGGTCCCTTCCAACCCAAACCATTCTATGATTCTATGATTCTATGATTCTTTCTATGATAAATGTTACAGTGAACTTCTTTGTGACTGCAGTCCACCCTGCTCTAGAGGAGGCAATGTTGATCCCAGAACAGATAATGGATCCATAGTCTGTTTCTTAAGTACTGGTCCACAGTGAATAAAATAGGATTTTCTGTCCATGGCTTATACAGGTGTTTGAGTAGCTAAGGTACTTGGAGCACTATCTATAATTCAGTGATAAAAACTGTAACACTATACACATGACTGGCTGCTGTTCAAGTATCAGGGCATCCTCAGACTGGGCCAGTGGTATATCAACAAATATTTTTATCCTTATCTGACAGATTCTGAAACTGAAGGAGGGAGTGAATAGCTCACCTCAAATCACACAGCAAGTTAGAAACTATGCATAAATGTTTAAGATATATGTTAAATGCATATGTTAAATTATACAGAGTATTATATAATATATATTAAACACTCATGGGTAGTTTCTAACTCGGTGTGTGATTCACAGTCATGTGAATCCCTCCTTCGGTTTCTGAAGATATAAATAATAAACCCATCAGTGTTTATATTTTAATATTTTGTCCTTCTGTTGTTTTTTCTCATTCTACCCTCATGCTTTTCCTTCCTCATTGGCAGTAGACATGCACCTGGTAGCTGCCATGTTTTGAGAGGTGCTTTCTTTAGCTCTGTCAACTAATCCATTGTGGGTGCTCAAAAACCAGCAGTCTACTAGAAGCATTTCTGAAAATCCTGAGTTGTACTCGAAACTGCCAGTAACTTTAGATTTGATCTATGAAATGAGTAAAACTTTTTAATCTGTAATTTAATCAAAAGCCAATGGTCTCTGACAATTTTGTGTGGCTAATATTTTATTTTGAGATACATAATGATATAACAAGAAAGCCACTAAAATCAAACAGCTAGTAAAATGATCTGGTACTAATTCTTCCTGCAAGAATTATACCATAAATTTAAGTAGATCAGAGGATATTTAATTATTTAGGTTTAGATGTCAGGTGGGACATACCCAAAGTAAAATATGAATGCAAGATAAATTGCTTGCTTCTCTGAAAACAAATGCTGCGGGGTCAGGTACATACATTTGTTTACCGTTCAGAGAAAACACTTCTAACTCATTTATAGACTTCTTCCCTCCCAGCGATATGGAAGCAGTTTTGTGGTCAGTGGGATCTGCTGGATGTCCTTCCCTAGTTCAAGTATTAGATATTGTATGTGAGGCATGCAGTCCTGTGTGTAATGTACTCCATCTGTTACAAGACTGAAAAGAACATTTGGTGCACACGCCTGCCAAGTGAACTGCTGTGAGCTGCCAAAGTGTAACGTGTTAAAAGGGAGAGATGGTTGAATTTCCCGATTCTCTGATGCCTGAGAGTGTGGCAACTGGAAAATAATTTCTAGCATGGCATACAGTGGAAGAATACAAAACTATTTATATTCCCCTCTCTCTGGTGTTTCCAGTCATTTCCCCACCTTCCACCCGTGTCCACAGTTGTCCCTCTCAGCAGTAAGCGGAGGTTTACTGTCACTGGGCATTACTCAGTCTCTCCCTGAGGTGTGCAATCAGGCATCCTGTTTTTCCCTTGGAATCTCCTTGCCTTCTATTTCAAAAATATCAGTTCTCTGCTAGAAGTCATGGCTACCAGCAGAACTGGGGTTTTTTAAGCCTAGGAACCAGACCAATAAGGAGATTCTGGGTGCATGATGCATCCAGCTTGTGCTTTGTAAAGCAATGGAGACCTGAAATAGTTCCCAAAGGGGAGCCTGAGACCCCCATTAAGGTCGGAAATGTGCCCACAGTCACAAAAGAATTCCCTCCATTTCCTTCTTCTTGGTGCAAGGGTGGCTTGGGGTAGACTGGAGGACATGGCACTTGGACAATTGCAGGCTGCGGGTGCGTTGCCAAGGTGTGTTCCTCCCACTCAGCTTAGAGCCCTGTGCTTGCCGCTCCTCAGATTTGCTCTGTGGAGGAGTTAGTCCTTGGTCAGTGGAGGATTGAGGGGGAGGACAGGAGGATTTGGGGAGATGGCTTGGCCTTGACTTGGTCCTGTGGCAGAAAAAGGAAAGTTGTTCACAGGGACCAGGGCAGTGGAAGGTTTTTAGCTTCTGAATTGCTCAGACTGGGCCCTGTCTGTGTCAGCACTGTGTGGGACTGACAACATAAGCTCACATTAAACACAGACTGACCCAAAAGCCCTGTGTCGCCATGGTTTGTGGAAAAGAGGTCTAAACCTTGAGTGAAAACCTGCATCCATTCTGTTGTGGGGACATGCACCTAATGAATGAGTGTATGACACAAGGGACAGACCGTTTGGAAATCTGAATATCTGATATTTGGAATACTTTGCTATTAGATTCCCCGAGGATCATATGTGTGAACAGAGGACATACGGTGATGGATATAGATGCAAAAGGACAAAACACACTGATGTCAGCAAAATAGAAACAAGAAGAAGTGAGTGGGTGTACAATGAGATCTGCAACAGCCGGATCATCTCTCTTTATTGCTGTCCCCTCGTCTTCCATAAATAAAAGATAAGCCTGTCAAGGCTACCATCTAGACTGTGTATTGAAGAAATTTCTGCAGAAACAATGGGACCACAAAACAGATTGCATTGAAACTTGAAGGGTTTAACAGGTTTTAAATTCTGGTTTCCCTTTTGGGAATGTTTGCTTTCAGGATATTCTGCTTGAATAGGTAGGTAGTTCTTGGTTGTGTTGATAAGGTTGAGATTTCCCTTTGCCTGTGCAAACAAAGCTGAAAGCTCTGATTTAGACATAACTATTGTGTGCCTTAATTTAATTGAACAAACACAGTCAGCTATAATGAAAACAAAGTATTTCTGTGCTGTACTGCGGGCGGGTGTTGCACTTCTCAAGGATGGATTACGAGGTTGACAAGATCTAACATAGCACAGTTTGGTATTGTCTTTCCCTTTACTACTTCTCATGGGGATTCATGTTGAAAAACAAAATATATTTAAAAAACCAGAGAAAGTAATGATGCATAAAGTATAATAACTGAACAGAACTGCAGCTGATGTGAAACTCTTTCTAAATGGTCAGTGAGATTATTTGTGGGTAATGGTGGCAAAGCACAGGGAATATATAGCTTAATAGATCAGAAATTTTTTGTAGGTGGTCCAGTGCAAGTTGAATTTTAGATACCTGTTCTGTCCATGACTACTTTTCTGCTTGGCTGGTAGCACATAGTTTCCCCTGGGTCCTGTCTCCTGACTGCTTCAGGATGGAAGGCACACTGTGGGAAATGCGCAGGGCCACAGCATTACGGCTGTTCCCTGCTGCTTGGAAAGCTGTGCAGTGCCATTGAAGCTAGGTATAATTGAAGGTCAGCAGTAATGCTGATATGTCTCAGGCAAAGAACTAGTATGGCTCCAAGGGTTAGGTGGTCTCCCTCTAACTCAAGTCCTGTGACATACAGAGCATGAGTAAACCCAACAATCCAGAGATAACAGTAGCCGCTTGAGAATGTAGATATGTATTTCCAGTATGTAGTGATCAGCCCAACTTTTATGCCCTAGCTAAGAAATTTAAGGCCATGGTGTTATTAGCTCCTCTTCTTATCACAGGTCTGTGCATCTGTGGGAGAAGCAGGATGACACATGCACGTGTATCGCGTAAGGACCCAACAGCAAAAATGGCAGATAAAGCAAAGGAGGAATTTTACTCACTGATAAAACAAGGTGTTATTCACATAAGTTCAGACAGTAACTGAAGGCATGGTTAGTTTCATAAAAGCAGACAAAGTAATAACTTGCCTAAAGCCAAAGTTTTAGTGAAAGCCACAAAATGGAAACCCACAGGAACAGTGTGAGAGTATGCTTACGTTTCAGATTTTACAAGTATTTTCAGGTCAAGCACAAGGTATCACCTCATTTATACCATAGTCTCAACTTTTAAAAGTTTTACTGAGGACTCCTGGGGGATTCAGTGGGAGCTAACCCTTTGGATAGGCTCCGGGACCTAGATGCCAAACTTAGCACATTGAAATAACTGCATTTGCCTCAGCAACCATGTGGCGTGAGACAGATCTTTCAGGGTATGCTGCTTGGGACAAGAATGATTAATACTGCAGTAAGCAGTGGTGCAATATTCTGCAGCACATCGCAAAATAAAAAAAAAAAAAAAGACTTTGAAGTGGATTTCACTTTAACTTGAAAGAAATTAGTTATGTTTTAGATTACCTACCTACGTAGACAGTGACAGAAGATTTGACCAAGAAAAGAGGAGACAACTGTACAAATGGAAAGACTTCCTCAGTTGCAGCTCCCTGACACAGATGCCTTTGCAGCTGACTGGTACAAACAGATCTCTCATTTGTCTCCATGGAATGTATGTGCTGAAGCGTACATTTCTTGAGTTTAGAAGGCACTGAGAAGGATGGAAAGAGAAAAGTCTTGGGCAATTAAGAATTAGGTGCCCCAGAAGCACTTCTAGATATTCTGAGATTAATAAAAAACCCATGATCATGGCCACTGCAAGACAGTAGTGTGAAGGACAATTAAAGCACTGAGTAGTTAATTGTCCTGAAGGACAATTAAAGCACTGAGTTAATTCCAGGAAGAAAAACAGAGACAAGTGAAAGCAAGCTAGAGGTAGAATACGGTTGCAAACACTTGCATGAACACCTTTGTGTAGAAATCACTGGAGGTGGTGGGAGATCTTCAACCACGGGGAGCCACTGGCTGAGTGGGAAGGTGGCTCACCCGGTCAGCACTGGCTGTTGAATATAGCTTGCTTCTGCAGCCCACTCCCTTTCCCCCTGGACGATGAGCTCACAGCAGATACTCTTCCACTTGGCTGTGTGCCACATGCTGAAGTGGATTTGGAATGTGAGCTGTATTAGCAACAGACTCGTGCTATACTGAGGCAGTTCCGAGCATATTGCTTTTGCTGTAATGCCCCTCATATAATGATGATTTAATTGTGATACAGTCATTCAGGCTAACCTATGGCTGCATTACCTCATGCTTTCCTGTGGGCAGACTTTACTCAGCCTGTTTGGCAACTGTCTCAGCAACAGGCCATCGTAGGACTCTTCTTCTGTTTGTTTATAAACATATTCCTGCTTGATAGCATAAGATTACACATGGATCTCAAAAGGTTACGCTAGCCTTTTTGACTGGTAGTTTCTGTAATTCTACCTGCTTCCATCTCAAGAAACAATGAAGCATGCATATCTCCCTTGCACCTAACCATGTATTTCTATGCCCCAAACCTGTAATTATTTCCTTCCCTAATGGTAAATACCTTTTCTCTTTCAAAATGGTGTTGCAGGTACTGCAGATAAAATGCAGACTGAAAGAACAACTGAGATGCAATGAAGAGGAACAAAAATGCAAAACTAATTCACTCATTATTCTTTAGGAAAATTCTTTAAGTGTTATAGAAAGCTGCAGGTGCAATCATCCTGAGACCAGGGTGTAGGCTGTTCTGATACTGCAGTGGCCCATGAACATAAGCATGGTCTCACTCCTGTTCCTACACTGGGAATGTAGCAAAGATTGCCGAGGGTCTCAAGCCAATTAGAAAAGAAATAAATCTTAAGAGCAGCAATGTTTCCAAGCCTCACCAATTTGAGCTAAGCAGTAATCACCGCTGGCTACATTTGTAAGAGGGACAGAGACAGATCCTATCCGTGCCTGTGGATACAGTTGTATAGGTACACAAATATGCCTGCAGATGTTTACTCTCCACTTGGAAAGCTGTTGGCAAGAGTGGGATTGTTGGAAGTAGGCTGTGAGATGCACTTTGTGCACAGATTGCTGCTGCCAACTTAGTGGAGTGCACGCTGAGTGGTGCTCAAAATGCCTTCTGATCGATATTACAGTGGTAATGCAGGAGCACATTTTGCCACATCTTTAAGAGTGTATGAAATAAATTTCTGTACAGGCAGTGAGAAAAAATGAATAATGCAGGTGTAGATTAGAGACTTTCTTGAAGCAATAACCTGTGACAATCTAGGCTGCATCAGCAAAACCATAAATGGCAGGGTGGAAATCACTGCCTTTATATTGGCTGCGGTGGTAAGTAATAGGAGAAATCTTCCTGTATTCTCTCCACAACATTAATTTCCATCCTAGATTAAATTTTGTCCTCTGCTATTCTGATTATCTAAATGATGATCCCCAAGCAAGGTCATCTTGCACAGCTAAGAATTTACCACGTGCAATAAGGTTCAAGGACAGCCAGTGTACATCGTAACAGCATCTCATGCTCTGGTCCTAGTACAATGGTGAATTGCAAATCAGAAAAAGGTGCACCAGGAGCAGATGTATTGTGATTAGCTATGGCCCAGTAAAGGGGTGAGGAAATCACAACTTTTAGGAAATCAAAGAAAAGTTCCAGATATTTAATTAATTTTCTAGAGCATTTTTTTCAAATATGTTACTTCCCTTCATACCAAATAAAATGTCTTTGGAGAGAAGATACTGTTTCTCCTATATCAATTATCACATAATGGGGAAAAATAAGATATTTTTTCTATAAGTCACAAAGAGCTAGGCAGAAATGGTCCTTAAATTTTGTTTCATTTGTCTCAAATCCTGAGGAGATGGACAGGAAGTATATTGCCATCAGGGGGACTTAAACTTTTGTGAGTTTTTATGTTGTTTAGCTAGAAGAGAGGCTTCCATTGGTCTCATTGAGTCAAATATTGTCTTTTTGACAGTGAGGACAAATTTTCAGAAATCAGTTAATGTTTCAACACCTCAGCTTAAGTCACTGTAATGGGCCCAGGGTTTTGCTTTGAGCTTCAGGAATATGCAAAACACTTTCAATGAATGCAATAAACATGTGTCTTTGATCATAGAAGATCTTGGATATGGCTACCAACTGACAAGTGCACCAGATGATTTTCTTCCTGCATTTGCTTTTTTTAATTTACTGATTTCTTGCTGTTTGGGATTCCCCAGCTCTGTCTTTGTATTCTCCCTGTCATTCTGCTTTTCTCATTTCTCAAACTTGCTACTGGAAAAGGTAGTTGTAGCAAGAGAAAGAGTAGAAGAGGGCTATTCACAGTTAAGCTTGTCTTTTAATTTCTAATCAGCATTAGATAAATTAGCTATATACATGCAGACTGCAGTGGAATTGAATCTTATTACTTGTATTTATTCTTCGTCAGTTAGAAGTACATCTAAATCCCAAGTAGTACTGAAAACTAAGTATACAAGACGGTAAACAAAACCAGAGCATGTCAAGAACATCCCTCAGGACTTTACAATCAAATTACATCTTCTCACACAGAACGTATCCAACTGAAAGTAAAAAGAGCAGAGGAGGGAGCGGGGGAAAGTTCTTACAGAAAGAATGTTTTGATTAACTGAGAGATGCACCGCACCAGGTTTTTGACATAGAAGAGCCAGATCTGAGGAGGTCATGACTTGCATATGACATGTAACAGCACATAGGGACAGCTAGAAATCATGTCACAGGAAAAGAGAAACCTGGTGCTCCAGCTCTTTTTTGTTAGGAATGTCAGTGAGCAGAGTGAAGGAGAAGAGGAAAGGCCATCATAAAAATGTGGTTGTATTAATTGCAGGGATCTAGGGCCAAGGGAGACATCTAGACACTGCAGGTCATTGAAGGTGACTTCTGAAAATGGGTGAAATGTTACATGGAGCAGGAGGGAGACAAGCAGGAATATAGAAGTGAGGCTTCATATGAAGATGAGGTAGGGAACCGTGGCAAGGTTGAGCAAGACAAAAGGCAAGGAGGAAGAAAGAAACGCTTGCTTTGAATAGATAGGGAGAGCAGGACTGATGGTGGAAACACAATGCTGTGAGAAGGAGAACAAGGGATTAGAACAGGCATGAGGTGATGAGGAGGAAGGGAAAAGGTAGAAGACAAAAGGGCAATGGGGAGGAAGCAGAAGGCAAAGTGGCACACATATGGTGAGACAGTGGAGAAGTGACACCAAACAAGCACTGAAGCACTGGGGGAAGAATCAATAGCACAGAGGAGTAATCACTGAAAACAGGTAGTAAACAGTCTGCCTGTAGGAAGCCTGGGAACGTAGCTCCTGAGTGAGCCACTGAGGTGCAGAGAATCAGGTTCATGAGCAAGGTAGAGCAGTAGGACAGCCAGGCTGCCTTGTTTGTGGTTGTCCCTGTGAGTAACAGCTGTCAGCCAAAAAGTGGGGTATCAGCAAGCCTCTCAGCAGTGCTTCTATGAACAAGACAGAGTGTGGCTGTGTGCAAATACTTTTGAGGATGTGGGCTATCCTGATCTGATTTTGATGTTAGGAATGAGCGATATATGGACCAGAATCCTGGCCTGTCTGTGGGGAAAATCAAGGAGGGAGAAGGGAGAACTGTCTTTTCAGCTGTCTCTGAGTCCCTACTACTGGAAGCTCCTGGTGTGCGAGGTGGGTAGGCTGGTAGCAGAGGCTGCTTGAGGACTGTTATCCTGTACTACACTGCTATACTATACAGCATTATTCAGCTGTGCTCTCTTGTTCCCCTTTGCCAAGTCCCTCTGTTGGAAATGAAGAGCCCGAAGTGGGTACCAGTTTGATTCTCTAAGGAATGACAGTCTTTATCTCCTTGCTTAGTATTTTGCTTGTGTAGAGATCTCACATTTCTAGTCTCAAAAATGGTTTAGCTTTCAGTAGCAGTGAGATGTGAGCAACTGATTCAAAAGAAGATTTGACTGGAGCAGTGGTTATTTAGACATAACCTCAACGTTACATTAGCCTGCAAACTAGTTGCACTTATTTATCGGCACAAAACATCGAATTAGGGATTCATTTACCTTCATCAAGATGTTTATGGAAACTTGATCAGAAAGGGTGGCTGAAAAATGCAAATATTAATTTTGAAATCTCATAACATGAACTTAATATCCTTCTGAATAATTTAGTGGGACACTGCAGTATTGGTAGATGTTATTTAAATTATTAACAACATAGCTTTCCATTTCATAGGCAACACAGTTTTTACAGGAACCTTCCTATTTAATCTGATCAGACTGATTGCATTTGTTAAGAATTCCAGTCAGTACACTATAGTACAGTGTGTACTGCTAACAACAACAAAAATAGTAATATACAGAGGTGTAATTCCACAATTTATACAGAATGATCTATTTCGTAGTATTTGGGGCTTTTCTTTTAAGAAACAGTACTTGTGCCATAATATTTGTGTGATTTTTTTTTGTTTCAGCAGTTAGTGGTTATTGCCTGAAGTGTATTACTTACACGGTACCATAAATGCACATGGTGCTTTACAGCTAAGTGTGCCAGATGCTGTGCTGAAGGATGTGTCATTGAACCAAAACAGATACGTGTAATGTTTTGCATTTAAAAATCCACGTATCTGTCTGCCTGCCTCTGTTTAGTTACTTGATTTACCATACACCTTTTTAATTCTTGTATGACTGTAGTATCTGGCCACCCTACAAACTGATGAAATTCTACATTTCTTTATAATTTCAGACCCAAAATAGATCAGGTGCTGTAACTGTAGTGATGATCAGTGTTGGACAACATGCTAGCTTGATTACAGCATGCAGAGATGGATACTTCATCCTGCTTTTCACAGGAAATGCTAGTTCCAGCAGAAAACATCCTGCTTCACCTTCCAGGTTCTTCTCCCAAGAGTCCTCAGAAGCAGAGTCAGTATTTGCCATCAGGATGGGCTGCAAAGTTATGTCATTCAGTGGGTAATTTTTTTTTTTTCCTGATACAGACCCTAAGTTCCAAAGAGCTGACTGGTGTGAAGTACAGGCTGGAATCGTAATGTCCTCCATCAGGCACCGTTGGGGTGCCCCACTCATGTGGTATCAACAAGAGCCTTTACGCAGTTCCCCGTCACTTACCGCTGAACAAGACAACACCTGCCCCAACGTGTGCTGTGGGATGACTTTGCTGGGTTGAAATTACAGCTTCAAATACAGTTGAAGTCACCAGTGACAGAAAGCTCCACAGAATCTGACAGCTACTCAGTAATCTCAAGAAAGCTGAGTTTCAGCCCCTTCCCAGTGAGAAGTGTTTCATGCTGCAAGATCCACCCTTAGCACTTTGTCAGCCGCCTGTTGGAAATGATAGATGTAAGATCAAAAGTGAAGGCTCTGGTCCTGAAAATGCTTCCTCATCCAAATATTCCCACTGAGGTAATTTCTGTGAGGTTTTTCTGGTCAGGCATGTATTGGGCCAGAGCCCCAGATGCTAAAGAAGGTCCTTCCAGCTAAGGGCCAAGTTACATTTGAGAGAAGAAGGCTTTTGCCCTTCTGGGTCTAAGCAATGGCTTTCAGATACTAACATTAACAGTTGATAGTAACAAATTAATTTAAAAATCCTGATTTGTGGCCATTTACTGTGCCTTTAACAAAATCAAACCCATTGTGCCAAGTAGGATGGTGCATAAATTAATAAATAAATAAAGAACTCATAGCAGCTGCGAAGCCAATGCTTGCCAAAACCGTATATAGCAGTTCCCAGAGACTACTGGGAAGCTGTAGAGGAAAAACAGTTTTAAAATAACATTTTTAAGTACAATTTTTAAGCCAACTAATAATTTAGAATGTAGCTGCATCTGTGGATTTGTTTAAGTAGAATAAATCTGGAATAAATGGAATATTGATATCAAGCAAATATTTAAAAGGATTGATCAGAAATATACTCTTCCTCCACACTATCCATCTTCTAAGCACTACAGATTTAGACAAGTGATTCAGACATCATCTTGCATCTTGAAATTTGATACAAATTCATTTCCACCCCATTCCTGATTTACAACCTGAAGGATCGTGAGTCAAAGGATCATGAGTCCTGCTAAAGCAAGAGAAAATGTTGACTCCTGAGTATTGTGTGCCCGATCTTTTGAAGAAGGCGAAAAGTATGTAATGCTGAGTGCATTCAATTCCTATTGCAATAACCAGTTTACAACCATCTGGGGTTTTTTTGTTTTGTTTTGTTTTTAAATGCTCATTGCTTAGCACTTCCCATTGTGACACCAATGAATGGACTCCCAAGGACTCTGTGCTTGATATACATTGCTTTTCTGAAAATCTGGCCTCAATTATGGGAATGAAGAAGTTTTCAAAATCTGTCCCATATTTTAATTCTTAAAGTTGGCTCATAATTGAACATGAAATTATAAGCGGGTTACAAATATCATTAACAACATAATGCAAAATTGAAGAGCTCTTGCCCTGTCCTCCCAGTCAAGCCTCATGCACATGGAAGAACCTTCAGCTGGAACTGTAAGTTTTGGAAAGGTTTCCTAATAAGTCACATGGCACAGTTCAGATGTGCGATGACTTCTACTTTTGAGCACTGGAAGAGTTATGAAATGTACTGCCTTGTTCTCTGCCTGCTATGGGGCTTTGCACCCAAATGCTTGGTTTAAATCAACCTCAGACAGGCTTTTATACATCCGTTTTGCACTGCTACATCAGAAATACCTGTATAAACAATTCATAGCTGTGGATGTGCCTACTCCTGTATGCTAGTTTAAACTAAGTTTAATAGACTTTTTTCAATAAAAATATACATTTCTTTGTTGCAAGGAAGAACAGTTGAAAAAGGCGATCTGGCTTCTTCTGTTTTGGGGATGATCAGCTTCAATATTCTGGTGAAACCTTCACTGGAACAGTGCTTAGAAGCTGAAAGCTCCAACTTTAATGGCTGGCACGAAAGCAAAAACTTGTGGTGGGTATTGCTGGTTACTGGAAATACAGAATGGATAGATAACCCTAGTAGATCATCTAGTTTTCATCCAGTGGAAACTGGTGAAAAAGAAATTGATTTTGAATTATATTCAACATCAAATAAAATAGTAGAGATGGTTATTTAAAAAAAAAAAAAAAAAAAAAAAAGGATTAAAACTTTGGGTGTCCAAACTTGGATACTGTTAAAGAGATTTTTTTTTAGAGATTGAGGTCTTCTTAATGCATCTAAACTTGATGCACTAAAATTGTAGTCAACTTTGAAAATCTGTACTACTTCACTTAGTGGAGCAGTGCACAACATGCTCATGACATGACAAAGCATTAAAACAATATGGACAAATTTCATTAAAGTGAAAAGTAATTCTAAATTATACTGCTAATTTAGCTATCTAAAATTTACAACCCACAGGATACATAGCCATTAAAATGTAAATGTGATACAGGATGCTTCTGAAGCTAAGAAAGAAAATCCTGTTGCAAATAGACATATTTTGTAGTATAAGAAGTCAGTGTCTAAGCAGGGGACCTCAGGTCGGTACATAAAGATACAAGAGTTCATGGAAAGGACTAATAGTAACAGGTAAATGCTCTCATATTTTCTGCTTTTCTTGGGAGAATACAAATTAATTTAATACCAAAAATATTTTGATTCATTGGATCAAATTATACTATGGGTTATAATTATGCAGTTTCTGATTATAATTATACAATTCCTCAGATTAGCTGATATGATGGAGAATAGAACTGACCTTCATTTCTGATTTAACAGTTCTGGTTTTAGTATGAGCAAAGGCTTGGGGTCTGAATTAATTGTTATATTAATAATGAGATAAGTTATAGATGTGCTTTTCATTAGCACTGTAGAACATTAATATTCAGTACATACTGTTATATGTACTAGTCATTCCTTAGTGACTAATTACATTGATGATTCCCGTGATATATGAAATGCTGACCACTTCGTTGTTGCCATGAAATGCGGATAAATTCATGTGCGGGCTGTATGACGGTATTGCATGCTGTATGATGTAAACCTGTATTAGCTTGCAAACGTGTATAGGATGGCTTCAAGACTAAGTTAATAAGATCACACTAAAAGTATGTCACTCCAGCCAGTAATATACACACCATCATTATTTATTTTGTATATGCCACATGCTTAACTGAGAGACTATTTAAAATTTGTTGACGATTTCTCAAAATAATATTTTAATTTTTTTTTTTCATCACTCAGCATTATTGCCACGTGCAAGAGATCTTTCTAGGTAGAAGAAAATTGTAAATAATGGCAGCAAAATACCTGTAAAATTATTTTTTAAAATCCTCTACATAATAACATTTCAATCTTTACTAGCCTTGAAGAAGGTGTTGAGCTTATCACTACATACATAGGATTCTTTACGTCAATGTCTTTGAGATATTTGAGATCTGTAAATCTGTCCTTGATTATCAGTGAATATTCCTCATCTCACTGTTAATTCACTAATTTATATGTGTAATTTGTACATGGGGTCGGGGGAAGACACCACTTTTCCATGAAAAGCTGTGATGGCTGACAGAAATTTGAGATACAGGAAGAAAGATTCAGCTGGTGAGAAGTTGTAATAGGCAATGTATAGGTCAGAAAAACAAAGTGTAACTTTTGGAGAACCAGATCTGTGATGTCTTTCAGAATTTAATTTTGAAAGACAAAACTTCTGGCCAGTCCTCAAGGCACCAGTGCACTTTTTACCCCTTCTGGCACTAACCAAAATAATTCAGTGTATTGTAAAACTCATTTTAGGAGCTGTGTATCCTAATCTTGGCAAGTGGCTTCAAAATACACCAGTAGACACCTAGTGAGTATGGTGTTGTCAGATGCACATACACGTGCCATCACTAGATTTCTCTTGGCTGGCCATAGTTTTGAATAATTGTTGCTTTTGTGCTTAGTGTGGAGCCTGATGCTCTTGGGGTGTGTTGGGCATGATTTAAGCATGCCTGCTATACTCAGTGCCTTGGGACTGAGGTAGGGATCATCCATGGGCCTTGATGGACCTCACTGGAGGGGGCCAGGCACTGAATTCAGCAGTGATGTTTCTGAAGTCGCATCTGCACAGATGCTGAGCTGAGCCAGAAGCACCCCTTAAATTGCCTGCCTCAAATCTTAGGTGTCTCTAAGATTTACTTAGCAGATTGTTTAGAGGCTTGCATGTTTTGCCTGAAGCTCTGGGTATGCCTTACTTGAGAGATCAAAATCCTTTTATGGATCTGAGTCATAGGCTTGCATCTGTAACATGAAGGCTGTGAGCAGACTGCTGCATCTTTATGGGGACAAGGGTCTGGGATGACAGCCGTCGTCAGATTCATGGCTTTAAACTAGTAGATGACTTGTCAGTCTCTGATGGGAAGGGTTAAATATCAGCTTCATGCTAGCTCCTGATAGCCCCTGTTCCGTGGACTAAAATGATGCACAGGTCTGGGGCAGATCCTTCTCCCCAGCCATGAAGATGAATTTCACCCACAGGGAGTGGGAACTCACAGGGACTGAGATACTGAGCAGTGGCATTACTCATTAAATAAGGAAAGAAGGCTATTTCTAGTGAATCTGAGGATGAATCAAATACCATGAGTACAAATAAAATAAATAATAATAAAGGCAAGAATTTTATACATTTAAAACAAAGAATGAGAAATTAGTCAGAGATTTCTGATCCACTCCATATTCAGCTGGTTTTTTTATTGTTGTTTAGGAGGTGACATATTTACTCACAAGTTTACACAAATGGAAACATGGCATTCATGAGTCATTGATCTTAATGTAGTATTAGGAATGAAAATCTAATGCTTCTTGACACCTATCTTCAGGTAAGAAAACAGACTAGCCAAGGAGATAGTTCAACTTGTCTTTGAACAAGTATTAATCCGGAATATGATAATACAGAACTTAATTAAGCAAATATAGTAAAAGATTTATGTGGAGAAACACAGATCATAGAGCATTACTATTTTGGAATTGCTGTGCAACACCAAAGACCTAGCCAGTGGGCTGCAGATGAGGCTGTAGCATGTGTCTTATTTTAGAAAAGAACATGTGATGGAATGACACAGGAAAACCAGAAAAAAAACCTCTTATATACAAATCTTCCACAGTCTGTACAAGACAGGATGTTCACAAGGCCTTTTGGGCTGGTCAGAGAGAAAGAGTCTCCTATATTCACTATCTTGTATGCAGTATAGTGTGTCATGCCTGTGAGCACTAGCTAGTAGCTCCCTTTTGTCTTTATGGTGTTTGCCTCGCTTGTGAATTCATTTGCCAGACCCACTCTTTGTGTAGACCATTGCTCTGAACTAGTTTGTGCTTTGGGTAGTAGGAGCCAGAGCAGAAGGAAACAGGTGAAACTTTCTACATATCATTCTTCCTTGCTCAGTAGAATTGCAGTCACGTGTATCTTGAATAATATGGCTTTACCTATGCCATGCTTTGCAAGTGGTGTCAGAAAAAACTGTGAACACCACCATTAGGATCAACTTCTCTTCCTAATCCACACAACTGCTACACTGGCTGCCTACAGGCAGTCAACAGAGAGCCTGTCTCCTATAAGGTGCATACTGAGGTGCCAGTAGCTCACTAAGGTGGTGAACATGCCTGGGCATGTGGTACACTTCATAAAGCGGCCCCCAGCTGCACCTGGGGCAGTAGTTTCTATCTGTATGAACTGTGCATTTGGTCTTGAACTTTGCCTTGGGGCATCCTTTACAAATGCAAGACAGATGTATCCTTTGTGCCTGTAGATGGAAGGACCTTTGCCACAGAGTTGTAGAGGTCTGCTTTTTGCACAGCTGTATTTTATATAAATGTATAAATATAGGCAGGATTTCATTTGAAACTAACATATTCTTCATGAAGGATAGTTAAAATCCTGTAGAGGTTTTTTTCCATCCCATAAGTAATGTAGTAGAAGAAATTGGAATCTATTATGAAAAGCCCATGTGATCACAATTGCTTAAGATGATCTACAGCTCTTTTGTGGTATGGAAATATATTATTTATACTTCCTTTTTGTGTTTCTTGGTTTTTTTTTTTTTGGTTTTTTTTTTTTTTTTTTTGTTACAGTGTTCTTAACTGACTCTATCTTGGCCCAGGATCAGTGTTTCTAGTACATCCAGAATTACATATTTGTAGAACTTAAGTACTAAAGATGTACAATTTGTTCTTTAAAATTTGGCTCCTCTTGTAATCTTCACTTATAAACCCAGATAAATAAAAGAACACATGCCTGGCTGAAATGTACAACCCTTGCAGTTCTGCCTAATTGCTTCCTCATTGCAGTCCTCTTTCAACCCTTTCCCCTCCAGTTTTCTTTCAAGACTTTGAAGACACTTCTGCCTGGCTTCGTGTTTGGCAGATGACTGAAGGCAATTGCTAGATAAACTTGGTCACCATTTAGGGGCCCTATAAGACAATAGCTACCCAGCCTTCTGCATGATGCCAAGCCAAAAACTTGTCCAGCATGAATCTTTCTCCATTTAAGCCTAACCTTTTATATGGAACATTTTCAATAAGTCAGCAGAAAAAAATATTTTTGCATTTTAAATAACGTGCTGAAAGTACCCTGACCAAGAACGCAGAGAGTAATTGGTTTTAGCTCAAATGGCAGGCTTGTGCAGGTAGGCTAGCATACTTACTAGAGGAAAATGCTGAAGCAGCAGTTACAGACACTGCCAGCAGTGGGGCTATTTTTGTATGCGAATATATGGCAACTATCAAACTCTTCCAAGAGATGCTACTCAATCTTGTTAACTATCAGAAAATATGGTCGACTGGTTTCTTTAGCTTTGATTTACTAATTTTTACTCCAAAGCTTACAATGTTACATGCTTGCCTATACATTAGTGTTTCCTATGCAGTAAATAATATATATCCTACCTGCATTTGAAGGAGAATGAAACAGATACGCTTATTCTATAATATCTCCTTCAAGAGGTCACGCCTTGGCCATGTCAAAAGAATTTTGCTTGGATGACAGCTTCAGAAGTGTGCACAGATTATCCAATTTTATCTGAAAGGTGCTTTTAAAAATATAAAAGTCTAGAAAATTTTACAAGAGGATGTTAACCTTTAACCTGTGTTTGCATAAGAAGTGCTTTACTAGAATGAAAATACAAAAGTAGTGTATGTTAGCACTAGGGCTATAAAGGGAAAGATTTGCAATTTATATATATAGCAAAGCCACTGTGGCCTCCCACTCACCTGCCCCCCAGGAGGAATAAGTTATTCTTTAGAAAAGATGTTGTTTTTCCTGTAAGGTCTTTTGTCAGTATAGCTGTGTCGAGTAGGGCTTCATACTCTTCATACCTTCAAGCAAATTCCTTGTAGTGTAAACCTAGATGAGTATTGGATTTTTACTTGCAATATCTGCACTTGGTGGTCATTTGCTCATGTTATACCTCCCTCCTCCTTCTTTCCCAGCAAATAAAAGCTTGATCCTTGGGTATGACCTTTTGGCTCAAACTTTCTTCTGAAGTGCTCTATTCAAGCTGATTCATATTCTTAGTGCCTTCATCTAGAAAATTCTAGATTTTTCTAGAAGTTTCCTGTCACAGATTAGATTATATTGTGAAGAGGAGCTGCCTACAATATTTCATTAATATAATATGATTCATCATTTGTTTGCTATTGCATTGGTTGCTATACAATTGCCTGCTAGAATGAACCCTTGGCTGTTTCCAGTAGTCTATCTCATCACTTATGTAAAATTTTACCTGCGTGCTGAGTTCTTCACCATGGCATCGTACAGGGAAGGAGAAATCCAGGCTGGGAGCTGAAACAAAGCTCTTTGGCAAACCTCTGAGGTATGGAAGAAGTGAGAGGTGGAGATTTCTGCAGAACATGTCATACTCAAGGAAGAGCTCTGCAACAATTTATTTGTGGTATAGACATAGTCAGTACTAGGTTTGTTTAGGGAAGGTAGGAGCAAAGACCTTTTATTGCCTAAAGGACTCTGATTACTGGTAATGCTTCCTCTCTCCGGAGGAAATCAGACAATGCTTCACCTGAGAAAGCTGTTTGCATTCACTGGTGTTCCTCACTTGCAGACTCATGGCATATCATCAGCATGGCTCTGCTAGCAGAATTGGGTAGAGTGGACCTGGCCTAAGTGGCATTTTGACCTAGCACTTTTTGTTCAGTGAATGACATCTCGGATATATGTGCTGGCAGCATGAGCCAGTCAGCTTGCTGAGTAACTGTGACTGGTGCTTGGCTGAGCCAGTTTTGGGGAAAGGCAGGGGTGGGGGTGGCCAAATCAGCTCCCTGCTCCTGGTTCTCCTGACCTGAACTACAAGCTCTGAAAAGTTGTTCTAATCCTCAAGGCAACAAAATTTGCTTTGTCTAATTGGCTGAAGAAATGTGAACTGGCTCTGGTCAGAAGAGAAGCCAGGTGGGGTAGATAGTGTAGTGTGCTTTGCACCTGATGAAGTTTATCTACAATTTCACGTGCTTTGCTTCCTGATTGGTAAAATATCAGCAAGGACAGATGTTAAAATCAATGTGATATAGATAAGTGAGTTTAAACCTGGTTAGAGAGCCTTTGTGTTGAAATGCTAACTTCATAAAAAAAATCAGCTTAGGCAGGTCCTCTGGAGATCATCTAATCCAACCTCATACTCAGGTTGAATCACGTGGCTTGGGGCCTGGCCCAGCTGAGGACAAGACACTTCCGAGGATGAAGATTCTGTATCTTCTCAGGGCATCTATGCTGGTGCTTAACCACTCCCATGGTAAACACTTTCTCTTTATATCCAGTTAGAATTCCTTTTGCTGCAAGCTGTGACAGTTGCCTCTCATCTCCTCACTGTGCATCTGAGATGAGCCTGTCTTCATATTTTCTATAATCCCCCCTATTTTAAGGATGAAAATTCTCTGTACATGACTACACTGGTTTAGTCTAGTTGTTCCCGGGATGCAGGTTATCAGTTATTCAGGTCCAATGGCACATTTGCCCACTGTGGCTGTAGTTTTTCTACAGCTTTTGCAATTGAATGGATGGCAAAATCAGAGCTCAACAGAATGTAACTTAGCTCATGCTGTCCCCAGCTCCTACAGCCTGATCTTAAGTCAGTCTAATGACATGTCATGAATATTTCTATAAGATAAATACACTTTCATTGTTCCAGTAGTGAGGTCACCTTTTTGAAGTGACTAATTCTTATTTTAAGCTGGTTCTGCACTGTAGAGAAGTTACTAGTTCAGCACCCATTTATTATGTGCCTTTGTCCTCTTTCCAGTCCCATTCTCCATGCTGATGGGTCTCAGTAAGATCTCACATGTGTGTCTGGACAGAAGTGAGGCAGGTCTGAGAACTAGCTGCTTTGTTCAGCATTTTCCTTGCAAAACCTAGTGGAAGCCAATACAGTATGCAAGGCTTCTCATTAGATATTATGTTGTGTGGTTTTCCTATGGAAAATGTATGGCTGGAAAGGAGAAATTGGACAGGCTGCAGAATGTCTTGTGTCAAACCTCTAGAATGCAAGGAATTTGGGAGTCTGGTTTCCTCACATAGCTCTGTATTCACTCTTCAAAAGAAAAGCATCAGAAAGAGGAGGCTGTTTGTCATGTCCTGGGGCTCTTATGTCCTTTATTGACTATTTACTGTAGGAGATTATGACACAGACTTATGTTATTGTAAAGGTCATTTTAGTTTTCTCACTGGGAGAAAGATGGAAAGGGAGGGGAGGAACAGGAGGGAGGAAAAGGAAGTAAGTGCTCCTACCAAGTGAAATTACTACCCATTGGCAACACTGCTGCCTTTCCACTAGATTCTATTCGGAGCAAAGCAAAGGATGGCATCGGTCCATCTTGTTTAACGGCATGGGATTTGTTAGCAATGTAACCATCCCACAGAAACCTTCAGTAGTGGTAGGTAAATAGTGATGCTGAGAAGAAATTTTGACCATATGTAACACACTCCATTCTTTTGCACATTGTCATTCCTAATGGTATTACTAGCAGACTTCAGTGACCTCCAGTACCTGTTACTTTTACTGGGGTTAGGAGACTATATCCCAACATTGCAGCCCTCTCTAATATTCTAGGAGTTTTCAGTACTTTTTCATGAGAAAGGAATTGCTGTAGAGTCTGAATGTAATAACAAAAACTACCATGTAAATATCTTCTATTTTGTAAATAATAATTTTTAAAAAAAATGTAAAATCATGAAATGCAGCTCAGAAAAGAAGGCATTTTCATTTATTGATATGTATTGCTGTACATGGAGATCACAAAGGATTGAAGGGTGAAGCACATAAGTATTTAATCTCCCAATTACATTTATGATTCTGATATGTTTGAAAGTTGAAATTAACATTTGGACTTGGTTTACACTCTATGAATTCTTCTACAAAGCCTTAATTCTTTTCCCCAGGAAAGTCCAATTGTCTAAGAGCATGATTGACATTTACAAACAGCAAATAATATGATTTCAAAATGCAGTCTCCAAGGAGAAGTACATACTTGGATTAGTAGAATATTAGAATTCTTTCCCAGCGGTTCTGTGCTTTGGCAAGATATCTCCTTGGTTGTTGGTAACCAGCAACTGCAGATGGGCTGAAACAGCTGAAGAGGGAACATCTGAAGTGATTTTTACACGTAGATGTAAGTCACTCTTCTGTTTTAAATTAGTAAGATCTAAACCATCATGGTAGCAGATGTCCGTCTCTGAGGCTAAACACTTCAGAACAGAAATCTGTCTGTCTGTGTTTCTCTCTCTGCATATAAAATCTTAACAACACACAAACATATTTTTGTCATTCTGAGAAATGTTTTCACCTACAGTGAATTGCTGGCTTATTTAGAGGAAAGTTGTTTGTATTAACAGTGTTAATAATCTTCTTGTGCCTGAGTGGAGTAAACACCAAGGGCTTATGAATATGTCAGACAGTCAAAAGAATAATTCTTTATCTTTTTGTTCTCCTATCCATACTCATTACTTTTTAAAATTGGGGGCTATAGAGGATCATGAATTAACCTTTGGACAACAGCTTTTCATTTCTGCATGAAAATCTATGTTATCCAGAATGTGGGCCATGCTAACAGGTGCAGGAGAAGTGAATGCTGGAAGATATATACATTAAAAAAATCAGGATTTCAACTTCAGGTCTATTGCAGAGACAATATTTTCCCAAAGAGCTTTCAAAAGTTCAAAAGGTATTGATTGTTAGATTATTTGAAGTTATTACTTATATTTCAACAACACACAATACATTTCTTTTATAAATGAGTTGTCTTATCATCAGCATTGAAAACAATCCCTTTCTCCCTCTGCGAAATCTAACATATTTTGTGTAGGATCAGATAAAAACACTCCGAGTTTCCAAAAAGAGTTTCTAGTTCCCTCAGGTAAGGTAAGTTTAGAGTGGATATTTTAATGCCAGTGCCTGGCACTGGCATTTAGTAGTGATTAAAAATGGCAAGTGATTAAACTTATCATAAGATGAAGTTTCTCATTTACCAATTTAGAAATTAATCAGAAACATTAATCAGACCCGTGTTCTTAATTTTCTCAATCTATTATGGAAATCGAGAACAGATCTTGTGTTTTCTAAAGATGGCGAAAGAACCTGGAAGACATAACACAGAAGCATACACGGATTCCTTTTTTTTTATTTTTGGCAACATAAATATTTTAAATAAGGCAGTTTTATTGTTTACTTTAAATGATACCAAAATTTATCATACTTGAGAAGAATGACTGTCTTAAAACTGAGGCTTAGGAGAGTTAACTTCAAACACAGGCCTGAAAAACAGATGTAGACTCACACACCTTTCTCTTACTAGCACTCATGGCAGCATTCACCAGCGAGAACTGCCTAAGTGGAGTAAGCTATTTTTGAGGAGTCCTCATAGCTGGTCTTAGCTTGCTGTTCCCTTTTCAAGGTGTTCAGTTGGTGGGTGGAATCCTGAGGTTTGCTGGTAGCGAGAGAGATGCCTTCAGTAAGTTACACACTTGGAGACTTTTTTTTTTATTAGAACAAGGTGTTCAAGTTCTGTGTCCCTGAATACAGAAGAAACAGAAGGAAGTCAGAAAATTTCTTCCATGAAGTAGCATTCATTCTTAGGGGTTTGTGGGTTTTGGATTTTTTTTCCCTCTCTCTGAATACCTTTTTATACCCCCCCCCCCCCCCGACATTTTGTCCACCTTTTTGTCTCTTCTGGGACTGGAAGAATTGCAGTGGAGGCTGAGTCCCCCTGTCTCTTTCACCATCCTCTCCAGTTGGGTTAAAGTGTCTGAGTCATTCCAGTAGGAGTCTGGCAGTGTAATGCATCCCATTGCCTTCTCTTCCACTCCTGTGATGATCCCTTTCAGAAACACACCCACATTTTTGATCCTGGCAGACAGCCCACTCTCCCATTCTCTGAATCTGCTCTGGGGACCGCCCATTGATTTCTCCTAAGGAGTCATGTAAACTTGCTTCTTCTGCTGTTCATATGAAATTCCTCCCCTGCATGTTCTTCCTTCTGTTTGCATATCATTCTGTATTTGGCCCTCTTTCTCGTGATTTTCTGTCTATCATCCTTATGCCACCTTCTGTTTCATCTCTTGCCTATTTTCGTAATTTCTTCTTCTCCACTCTCTTTTGGGAAGAGCTGCTTCATCATTCTCATTTTCTGTTTCTCCCTAGTGCAGGCAATCTCCTTCTTAGTGATATCTTTCCTCTGGTAGCTTGCTTCCTCTCTTTATTGTCTTTACAGTCTTCCAGAGATAATCCATCTAAGCCAGGGATTCTTTTGCTCCTCTTCTCTATCAGGTACCTCTCAGTCTTGGGTTAGCTACGCATTTTCTGCTCCATCACGATGACAAATCTCTGTTGAACTCTCTTATTCTCTCCAGCTGCAGTTAAGTCTTGGGTCTCATCATTTATTAGGTTAGTCAGGCCAAACTGCTCATCCCTGCAGAGACAGTGGATATCCCTCTGCCTCTGCACCCTCTCATTTTGTCATGCCAATCCTCAGGTCATCTCCACTTCTCTCCGTGTTTTGCCACTGCCAACTTCTTCCTTTTCATTGGTCTTAAAAAGAAAGGACAAACTCTCCCAACCTTTCTTTTACACTCTTTGCTTTACTCGTTACATTTTATAAAATGGAGAATGAATGTCATAATTAAGAAAGTTATGCTTCTTTCCTCATGCATAACAAAAGCAGCTGAATTCCTGCTTTAAATGCAAAATTCAACTCTATATCAACTGTGGAAACTCAAGCTGTATAATTAGTTGGTGATTTTTGCAAAATCAAAAGCAAATGTATGGGATTGTATGCAAATGTTAGTTAGTAGCATCTGATTCAGTATTATGATGTAGGGGAATAAAAGGAGAAGGATGGATTCAGGAGGATCCTCAGCTAGCTAGTACTGATCAATTCAACTCCATTGCTAGGTAAATTTTTCTCTACTCAGGACGTTGCCAATAGAATTGGACAGATATTTGGAGAAATAGCAGTTTTGCTCATCAGCAATATCTGAATGTTGTCAAATGCAAACACTCATATCCATTAAATCAATGAGACTTAGAAGAGTATGAACTCAATAGTCTACAATTTTCAAGAAGTTCCAGCTTCTGCCATTTAAGCACCAAATAAAGTTTAGATTTTGAGGAGGCACATCCAGCTTAGCATCTGACAGCCAGTCATAGCTCCCAGTCACAAGACCCTTCTGAGTCCTTGCTGAGTTTGAATGACAGAGGTTGCGTATCAGACAGAAACTGGTGTTCCAGAAACCATACTTTCACCACAAGCTTATGTATCTATGTCTGATTTGGTGAAAACCAAAGGTCTAGATTTTCACAAAGTCCCTGTGACTTGAAAGTAACCTCCAAATGGTAATTTCAAGAGTCAGTCCTCATAATGGTAGTTCTGAATTTTAAACCAGATTATCCAAAATGATCACTCTTAGAAGGCAACTGAAGTATCTATTTCTTCCTCTTAAGTATTGGAATTCACCTGGATGATTCCTTTCAAATAACCAGTTCTACAAGTGCTTAATAAAAGCAGCATTTGCAACAGATACATTTGTTAAACCTCATTCTTCCCACCAACCAACATAAATTTTTGCATTCCTTTTATTGAACCTCGTGCAGTTTATTGCTTTGAAAATTCTCTCATTTCAATTCTATTTCAGTGAGACATGCGGCCCTCCTTGCAGGAAGTATAGCACTTGCACTTTTATGATTGAATATGAAAACTCATATCATCCTCTATTTTGCCTTACTTTTGCCTTTTTTCTTACTGAGCAATCTGCTTTTGCTGCTGCAAGGAGCTCTCTGTAGCAACTTTGTATTTGACCTTTCTCATAGTGCAGGTTATTCATGCCAATTAGGACTGCTTCTGAGGATGGCACTTTGTGTGGCCATTTAAACTGTAAATTAATTCTGCTTTTTGAACCATCATTAAAGCACCTTACAAAGATTCCTCCACTGATGGGACAGGAAGTGTACATTTGCTAGTGAGTAAGCACCACGATAAGGCCAGCACCACTGCTCATGGGAAGGAGACACAGTGTTCCAGGATGAGGTGCTGACCTGGATAACTAGCCATAATTTTCAGACCAGGTTTCTAGCAGATCATATGCTTGCTCCTTCCTTCCCTTTTGTATAATTTCCACCCCCTTTGACCAGGGAAGAAATTCAGACATTTTCTGGATTGCCACACAAGGAGTTTCACATTTATTTTCTTCTCTTCCATGAGTTTCTCCCCTTCAAATACAGTTTGAGGGGAATTCAGAGGAGAGAGGGCTGCTACAGACCAAGGTGCTAATCAGCACGAGCACTGATGACAGAACCAGGTCTTCCACTGAGGTTTCTGGTTTGTTCAACCACAGACTATTAAACTCCATAGCAGAGTAATACAGAAATTCTGCTGGATTCATGGGTGTTACAGATGGAAATGTTATATTCAGTCATTTGGTGCACCCTTCTTAAAGCACAGGGTTATTCAGCAGGACATGTGTTTCTAATATTTTGTCTAACCTATTTTTATAGGCTATCTAATGAGTCACGGGGCTTATACCATCCCTAAAGGAACAATATTCTACAGCTAATCAAATTTCAATGCCGGGAAGATATTTTTTCCTGCTATAGATTTTCCATTTCTTAATTTTTTTTCATTACACTTGCTTATCTCTTCTAAACACTTCCTCTCAGCTTTTGTGTTTAAGCTCTTCAGCTGTATCTTTTCTCCTATCAGATCATGGTATTTTAAATAGGGCAAGTTGTTGACGCCTGTCTTTGGTTTTGCCTGGCATGTTGCCTTATAAAACCCTGTGTTCATTAGTGTATCATTTAATTATTTTTTTATATAAATATATTCAGACTTAAACATTTTGGAAAGTTCAGCCATATCTGAGAACTATATGAGGCAAAAATACTCATGTTCCCCTCCATGTTAATATAAGCAATACAGTCATTCAGTGGAAGCTCCGCACGCCCATGCTTTGAAGCTAGGCTGTGAAATTTGGCAGGGAAGGTGGGTGCTTACAACCAAAATGTGCCTTTTGCCATCACTGCAAAATGTATTTTAGAGAAACGATAACTGTAAAATAGAAGTCAGTTCTCAGGAGCGCACTGGGGACTTGTCAGAGTTTGGCTGTTGGCTTTCCATTCTGGAAGATGCTCTGTCCAGCCAGGGTGGCTGTGCGGTGTGCGGAGCATGGCTGCTCCAGGGGAAGGTGATCAAAAGCAGGGAGAAGGAATACATTGACAGACAGAATAATAGACCAGAAGAGTAAAAAGAGGGAGACAGAGAGGTGTGAGCTCGAGAGGAGATAAAAGCAGTCAAGGATAACAGTATAGGCTAGGCATAGGAAGGAGTACAAAACTCCATGTTTATGGTCCCCTGCAGAACCTGGTGTATGATAACCATTAGAAAGTCACGTTCTTCTGTATCCTATGGAGATGGGCACCTGTATTTTGCAGTCCTAGTTTTGCAGACCTAGTTTTCAGTTTCAGACTTTATTTGCCTGTCCCCTGAGTAGCTCTGTTCCCATCTCTCACCTCCTGTCCCATGTTCTCCCAAACATCTTTCTACCCGAACGCAGCTCCCCATTTCCCACTTCTAGTTCCCTGTCTGTCTCTGTAACCTATATGTTTATGTTACCTCCACCTCAGCTTGTATTCCTCTTCCTTGCCACGGCAACAAATTGTGTATGTCAACAAATTTAGGGCTGTATTCTTTTATCAGGTACTGTGAAAGGTCCAGAATGACTGATTTGTGAGAACTGATAGGAATCATGACTACTATTATTTCAGTAACTATCAACATGGCATGAAGAGTGTCTCAACAAAAAATATTGTCTAACACTTCTTATTTCAATGGCCTTTTCAGTTTGACATTTAATAGTACTTCTGGTTTTGATAAAATCAATATTTTATAAAAATATGTAAAAAAATATTTCTCTTGACCTAGGTGAGATGAAGCAAAAATGAAGATTGCTATTATGCTTTAAAGGAAAATACAATTTGCTTTGGTAGTGCCCTATTTGTAAAGAAGGTAAGCAAGTTGGTGTTTTGTCTCCAGGGTTTTTCCTTCAGTAAAGGCTAAAAAGCTGCCCGGTATCAAGGCTAAAGTTCTGAATTACAATACTGGAGTATCTTTCACTGCCTGGAACTTTACAATGCCAGTCATAAACCAATATAAAGTTGTATTTATTAGTCTGCTTGCTGTCAGTTTTAAAGCGGCTTTTTAAGATCATGACTTGAGAACTGAGATCACTGTAAATTCAGCTGTTGTGTCATAAAGAAATCTTTTACTGTTGAACTGGGCATGTTTATGCTACTGCAGTAGGAATGGCTTGTAGGGAAATGCACTTGATGTTTTTGGATTTCTTAATGTTTTATCATCTAACTCCTAGTGTATGATTTTATTCTACTGTGTTTGATTTCTTTTGCAATACTTATATTCTTTGATTCCTCTGCAAGCAGTCATTTCAAGGAACAAATATTGCTACATCACCACTGGAAGAAAAGAAAAAACAGTTGCTACTGGTTACCCAATTCCCAAATCCAAGCCATTACATTTCCTTGAGTATGACTTATCTTTGCTTTCTGAACATAATCCTGGATTTGGAATCTTTTTAGTGAATGAATAGAAGACGTCTCCTTTGCAGGAAGTATTGTATTTAACCAGCTGTGTTTCAGGATTTAATGTGCCAGGATTTATTATGACCTATCACTAAGCTAGTTGGGATTGTATCAAATACAAAGTTTGCATTTAAAAAAACCTGTGCATAGTGATCTGATGTTAAGGAATAACTTGAATCCTTTCAAGTAGCAGAGATCATTCTGTTCAAGATGTATTCATTAGTAGGAAAATATTAAGAAAACTGCTATCACAGAAATGATAGTTTCTTTTCAGTGTCTGTTTGAAAGCAGTAAATCTTTTACATTAAATTCTCAAAACCACATTTGTCAAAAACTTTATTATGCTCTCAGCTATCTTTGTGAGTTTCTTTTGGTATTGCAATGGATATTTTGCTACCCTTATATTAGTGTTGAAGAAGTAAATAAATAAAGGGATTAATTAATTGTATGGTATATATGAGAACTAGATAAACTTGTTCTTGCTGAAATTAGAAGCAGATAAACTCTTTTCACTTGTATTTACCCTTGACTGCATTGAAATATTGCAGTTAATTTTCATCTCTATCAATCACATGCACACCAACACACGTTGTACTCTTTCATTTACTGAAGCAATCCAGTATTTGAGCGTATGTATAAATGAAAAGAGAGACTTCTACTTGGAGCTAGGTAATTCCTTCCTCCTCATGTAGCCCAGCAACCTCTAGGAGTGCCAGCCCTTCTTGCTTTGAGTCAGTACTGTGGGAAGGGTGCTGAAAGCTCTGTCCTGAGGAATAAACTGGGCAGAGTGCATGAGTGAATTACTCATTCCTGTGGGCACAAAGATTCCCATGAAAGACTACAGCTTCTTGAAGAAAACTTTCCTTGGTGCTCCTCCTGTGCACTCTCCCTTACATACAGTAATGACATGAAAGCCACCATCTAATCCTAATTACACAGGCTGAGTCACTGCAACCACACAGTCGTACCCACAGCTTTTGTGTCTTCCCTCCCAGTTCTCCCTGCCTGTGACTTGCTTGAAGTACATGACAAGCACCTTTGGATAAAGACGGCCTGCTGCTCTGCATTACTTCATTGTCTAGTGCAATATGGTCCAGTCTTGATTTGAGGTGCAGCTCAGCACTGGGAGGCTACTGGTAAACTAAAGAGAGAATATTATTTATAAAGGAAGGATTTTCCATGTACGTGTAGCAAAAGAATATGCTGCCGCCAACATGACTGCATTAGATTGCAGGGTATGAGGTCCGAGAGCAGTCAAAATATAACCTGGTGTGTTGGAAAATATGACGAGGTATTAATATACAAATGCATACTTCTCTGATGATTTGTATATACCTTTATATTTTGTGAGTATTCCCTTGCCTCTAAAACATTAAGGCTGTCCAGAATAAACTCTTTTTGTCACTGCATCTTTCCTTTTGAACAGGAAGGAGAAACCATCAGGAAAAATACTCATTTCATCTAAGGGTGAAGCAGGGATAGCATCATGCATTTTCAGCCCTGGTGATGTCTCAGTTCCATGGAAAGGCAACAGAACCTTGAGATGGCAGCAGTGCAAAGGAAGAAGTTTCCAAATCTGGATTTCCAGAATGCAGTCTCAAAGAAGAGGACTTCTTTAGATACCACTTGTTAGAGGTGATAAGAAAGTCTAGAAGCCAAGACTGGAGAAAAGGAAACAGAAGATCCTGGAAGATCATTAAGAGACATTCACAGGAGAGGCAAGAGAAGGCAGGCAGGATCTGCTTACATTCAGGAAGCTTAAAAGCTACTAGGGTCCCAGGACTTGGGACAGAAAAGCTACTTCATAGATATTCTTGTTGGGAAGTCCAGATGGAACAGTAACAAGACTATTCAGTTTTTTTTCCCCAGAACTTATAATGAATCTTTAACAATGATTCTTCAGTCCAAAAGTCCTGCAAAAGATAAAGTTACTGTAGGGCAGCTAGGAAAAAATGTAGGCACTCAAGTCCAAAACTGCACTTCTATAAGCCTTCCTCTGTAGGTATCCTACTGCTGTAGCTACTGCAGTCTGCCCCCTTTGAGTTCTCTGCTTCCTAACAGTTTGTGTCTCTACAGGTCCACAGGAACCTCAGATTTGTCAGGGCAGAGAAACTTGGGTGTCCAGCTTGTATCTACAACTGTTTTGGATTTTTGAATGAACCCATCTGCCTAAGCCTCCTGAGATCCTGCTCCCAAGGATGCCTGAGAACACACTTCTCCTGCACAGACCAGTGCCCAAAAATGATTACCTTAGATGGGGACAGCAGCATACAGGAAAGCTGCCCAGCTGTATTTTCTAACCACAGCTATCCAGAAATTTAATCTGAAGAGACAAAAATGGACGCTTCTTGACTGAGATATTGCACTCACTGATGAGAAATTGTTTGGAATTGCCTAAAATTTGAGTGACTGCACAAAAACATTAATTTTGAGCCTGACATCTCTAACAGCAAAGGAAGAACAGATTGTGAAGGCATTTGGTGTCATAAGTACTATGCCTCTGGACCCAGGAAGAACTGCATCCTAGCAGACTCTTAGGCTTTCTGTTAAAAGTGCTAAATTATTGGCACAATGCTAATCAGCTCCTTTTGGTGATCTGAAAAATGTGGCATTTAACACATCAGTTAACATGTAATCTAGATATGGATAAACCAAACCACCTAGTAACTGACTAATATGCAAACAAGTAGTATTTTTGAAGTCTCTCTTACCTCAGGTTTCCTGCCATATTCTCCAGCTGCTACTTAAAAAATTTTGCTTGTGTTATTACCAAATTGCATATTTTAAAAGTCATCATGCAAAAGCTGGCTGATTAAAAGCAAGTTACTCATCAAACTCATTACAGCTTTCATGAGTATCTGTCTCATAGCTGCCGGAAGAGTTATTTTGCTATAGTGGCATTTTCATTAAATCTTCTATTTTGGTTTCTGTTTATCAAGCCTCATTTCTCCAATGATTAGTTGTCTTACAAATGTATCCAGCATTCTTTTGATTTTGCCAACCAACTTCCTTGAATGAGGAGGTCTGGCCTGAAAACTTTGCTCAAGACCATCAACTTGTCCTTTAAAACTCATATTTAATTTCTCAATTCTCGCTGCACAGAGTTGCATTCTTTCTGATCGATGAAACCTCCCTTTTGTACCTGCTCTAAATATCCATTAATTCCTTAAGCAAAACTCAATTCAATGCATTGCTGCTTATATTTGTATCTTCTAATGTCTTCAGAGCAAGCTGCATTGGTGCTTCCTTAGTTGGGATGTTACTGGGTTTTTTCAGCTTGTAAATTACAGAACTTGTAAAGCTTGTACTGGAGTGCATTAATTTTCCTTCTGTTGAATTCAGGCTTTTCCTTGACTATAGTGCTGAAGCAGTGCCAGTGATATTACAGCAATGATACATTTAACCTCCCAGTTCTGTTTTCAGCTTCTTTTCTTCATCATCTTCAGACAAATTCTCATGGGTTTCCTGCTTATTCAGTGCGGGAAAGGCATGATAATTTTTGGCTATGAGGGTTATTAAAAATATTCTAAACTGCCTTCTGTTTGTTTGCTTCTTTGCTTCTGTGGCTACATTTTTAATTCAAAGCACAAAATAAAGGCAAAAAAAGAAAAAAAAAAAAGCTTTGGTGTAAGAATGTTCTTTGTTTCCAGGGAACTCCAGCTAAGTGGCTTGAAAAAGTGCCAAAGTTCACTTACTCACCTGACAAGAAATATGAATTAGCTTGTTTTTTCTATTACAAGTGCTTAGCTGGAATTCTTAGCCCAGGTGAGTTCCTGGGCATGTCTTGAAGGCAACATCAGAATTTCAGAAGACACTGGTTTTATATCATGATAAGAGCTTCACCATCAGTGTGGGCAACACCTGCATTGAGGACTATCCTTTCATTTGCATTCACATAATATTTCTGAGGACTTCTGGCATAAAATGTCCTATTAGAGTTTAGAAGTAGTTATATTTATATAACTACCACCATCTAGGGCACCAGTGCTGACAGAACAATGAGAGTTTACAGGTGTTGAGTATAGATAAACTTATAGTTTGGTGTCAATTAGAGGGGAATGTAACACTTAGTGCTGAAAATCTGATAGCTGTGGCTTAAGCACAAAGGGAAAAGCAAGATAAGAGGAAGCATGGCTTAGAAGATCTGGATGCTGAAACTGCTGTTGCTGGAAGAACTAAAACTTTTAAACAAGATAGTGAAGGCAAACATATCTAAGGTTGCTCTATGAAAGACAAGAACAATTTGCTCTATGTTGCTTTCTTATAAAAGCCCTCTCTTTAACCAGCCATAGGTGAAACAAGCAGTTACTTTACACACAGAAAAAGGATTTTCCACAAAGCTTCAAGAAGTTTCATCGTTCTACTGCTGTCAGAGGAGGATAAAAGGGGTGCTATGGTAACATCAAAGCAAAAAGCAAAGCTTGGCATGTGACAGGAAGCCAGAGCAATTCATTCTAACTGTGTTGCTATTTCATTTTTTTCCTTTCTGTTCCACTTATCTATGATTATGGAAAAGCCTTTAATGGTTCTGGAAGAAAGGATATTGCAGTGCTGGTTTGTGACACCAACACTCAGAACTGCCATGCTGCTTCTTTGGGATGAAATACAGCACATAGATCACTGCATCATCCCTGCCATGTGAACTGAGGACTTCAGAAGCCTTTTGAAACTTCAGGCACAAATGACACTTTCCTTTTTCCTGAGAATTTAACATCAATGAAGTGCATGATCAGAAAACTGCCTTGCTACAGCTCCAGAATGAGTTCTCCTTCGTATCAGTAACATGAGGTATTTTTAGATTTTTATAGCATCCATAAAATTAAACTTGTATCAACTCAAATTGGCAGCCTTGTGTTTTAAATAAAAATGTGATCATCTTTCCAGAGAAGAATGGCTCAATGGTGTCAAAACTTTATCAAACATTGAGATATATAGTGTGTTCATTCTCAGTGTTACCAAGATTGGAGACCCTACAAGTGATCACAATAAATTAAAATATTTCTTACCATTTAGTTTGTTATAAAAGTCTTTCAGCAACAGACAAGAGGCTTATCAACAAACAAGTCTAATCTGTATTTTAGCATAGTGCTCAGACAGGCTGTTTGAAGTGAGCTGTGGTTACAACCTCAGTAATGTTCTACCTTCCTTTTCAACTTTTCTAAACATTTTTTTGTTTTTTTTCTGTAAACCTAAACCCACTTTAAGAATCTGTGAGGGACTGTTTAAAACTGGATAATAACATTGTGTACCTCTGGTAAAATCAGCTAACTGTGAGTCCAGAAGTAAAACAACCATCTTCCAAGAAGCAGGCCTAGACACAACCAAAGCCCTGAAAGCAACTGGGGAAATATTTTCACTCCCAAATACTTTCCTTTCCAGATTATTATAAAAAGCAGTCAATATCTAATATCCCTGTAGGAACTAGAAACCCATTGTCATGAAGGGAACCCACCTTTTCGCTTAAAAGAACACTATGGATAAAAGTGATGTAACAACATTTCGAGTTTTGTAAGCAAGCTAACAAGAAGCTAAGAAAAGCCGTCTGCCACTACTACATAGCCGCTTACATCTGGGATCCCTGGCAGCCAGAGTTCAAATGAAACAGAGACACAGAAACAGCTCTTTTAGATTATTTTTGTCTTTCTATAGAGAAAAGAAAGTGTATTCATTCTTGCATGTTGGGTCTCCCTTATATATGGCAAACCTGTTCCTCAGTCCTTCTCCATCTCCAGTAGACTGTGGGATATGGTCAAAGTGTTAGAATAGCATAGGTCTTTGCATTCAAGTGAGGGCAAGAACAAATAGACATGCAAAACTATGCTATTTCCTTTCAACTCTGAATGCTGAGTCCTCAGTCATGCAGTCTTCTCTATTGTGGAGATCATGGCCACTATAGATATGTTGGCACAGCTACTATGGCAAGGTAAGAAAATAATAATACAAATAATATGTAGCTCTAGAAAGGATAAAACATTCTCTTCATTCAATCCAGTCCAAACAAAGGTAGTAGTGTCACGAACATCAAAAGTGCTTCTGAATTTCTGGCATCAATAATTTCTCACATTATTAGTCATATCTACCTTCTGATGACTTAACAAAAATAATACAAAATGAAAACAATGCCCAACTTTTATTCATTCGGTGGCAGACCTGGCTTCTGTTATCACAAGATATATTTATTATCTTTAGGGAACTGGTTATGGCTTCTCATTGACACTGGCTGCCATCCCAGACCATGATATATTGGAAGTACATTCCGGTGGAACTGGTGGAAGAGAGAAGACAATTGACCCTTATATCCAGTAATAAAGTTATGGACTTTGATAAAGCTTCAGCAAGTATGAAATGCAACAGCCCGTTTTCTCTGCAGCAAAAATCACTGTGATTAATTCATGCTGGTGTTGTATTTTCTGTTTGCTATTTTCTATTCACTTCCTTTTGAAAATCATGATTCTGTAGGGTAATGTTTTCAGTTGTTTCACGGGATTAGTAATCAGAAATAGCCTTTGACAGAAATGTTTTGCAACAACTGCGGTATGCTTGACCAATAAAATAGGGGTAGGCTTAAAAGTAATGAAGGCAGAACTTCCATAGCAGCTCAGTGGGTACCAGACTACACATTACCATTTCTGAAACAAAAATGGCTCAGATTTTCTCATAAAAATAAATGGAAAAGTATTTTTTTAACTTTCCCCTAAAATGAGTTTTCAGATTCAAAACCTTAACTCAGACAAACACAGACAATATGGTAAACATACGGTAAAATAATCAAGCTAGTCCTTACTCATTCTGAGATAAACAGGAGAGAGAGACTGTGAAAGAGACTATTATGGTCATTTATATTTTTAATACTTCGGAGGTGTAAAAACAGGTATCTAATGAAATACATTATATTGTCTGAATGATAAAAAGAGCTATGTTATTTGGCAGAAGGTAGAAAAAATGGATACACTTAAAGAGCTATTCGGCTCTTGAAATTGGTAATAGGAGACTTTTCACTGTGAATATGTTCTTACGTAATGCCAAGAAAAAAATTAATACATTCTTAGTCTTTAAAGTGAACTAAACCCATTCAGAACCGGTATGCCAGAGAATGCAGATACTTGTGTTAGACTCAATTAGGCAGAAGTTTGGAGAATTTCCGTGTAATTTCTGCAAAAACTTTTAAAGCTTCCTTCTGTTGCTTTTTTGGTTTTGGTTTTGGTTTTTTTGTTGGGGGTGTGTGTGGGGGGAGCGTATGTGTGTGTGTGCAGTCAACCCACACCTATATAAAAGGTAATAATTGCTGCCCATAAAGGGAACGAAGAATACCAGATTCAAACTTGGAGTTCCTCTTCTTCACTGAAACAAGGTTACCAAACGTCAGACAAATTTCATCATACCTCAGTTTGATCTTTCTTGCTGCTACGCTGCTTTTATGCCTTTATTACAATTGATCTCTTCAATCGAAGCATGCAACTCATGAAACATTTTTAGTCAATAGAGCTCCAGCGTGAAGAAAATGTGGATCCTTTTCTCTAGCTTGATCTTTCTAAATGAGCCCCCAAATGCAGGTAACCTGCTGCTCAGAAGGAAATGATACCCAATGTCCCAGAACTCCAAAGACAGCTTATTTTCCTAGAGATCCTGTGCCTATTTCATTCACACAGGAAGTACAAACATAAGTCAAATGCATTCTACCACTGAAAAATATAGAGAGCGCAATTTTATTTCAGTTTATATTTCCTTGTTCCTACTAAGAGCTATTTATCATGTGCTTCTGGGGTGCAATCATTCTGGGGGTATTCCTATCTGAGGTCAGTACCATGAGAGTCTAAGTGTTATTATTTTTCTGATTAGGGGCATTTCTTCCTTTAACAGCAAAAATCACATCATAATTTATTATGGACTGTGTAACATTAGGGTTTTGCCTTGTAATCAAATCACAGTAACTGTGAGCTGAAGTGATGTGCCCTTGTTTATCAAAAAAAATGTTGGCAGATTGCTGTGGTCATAAGTGAAGGCTAAAAAGGAATTACAGTATGTCTTGTTACAATGATATCAAAGACAGCAAAAAAAAGGTGAACAGTTCTTCTAAAGGACCCTCTTTAGTGCCGTGTTTGTACAGGGGTGGTATCTGCTGTCTTTCAGCAAGATGTCACTTTTTTGCCACAGTACTGCCTGGACAACATGAGACACAGTTTAAGAGATTAAATTAATTCATTTGCTACTTTATGCACTGTTTATCAGTGCCTTACTTTAAAGCATTCATGCATCAGTAAGCAATATGCTAGTATGATTTTCAGAAATGAACACTGCAGTGAGTACACTTCACATTAAGTTCAGAGCTATGTTTCCTTTTCATATTAGCAGGTACTTAATAAATGAAAAGAATATTCTATTCTCTTGTTGAACTGATTTTATAACACTCTATGGCTTCATGAGTAAGTATTCAGGATTTCACTAAAAAGGTTCTAATTAGTCCATCTGCACTTACACTTATATACCCTTCATGTGTAATTAAAATCTATTTTTGTCCTAATTGTGGACTTGATTTTCTTAACTGGTGATATCAATGCAAATGCCATTTTATGCACTCATAGCCACATGTTGTTAGAACTATACATGCATACATGACTAGGCACTCATAACCACAAATCAGCAGAAGTTAAGTTTGATATGGTATTTTTCGTCTTATAACTTCAAGACAACCTCTTGAAGACAAATCTCTCTGTGAATCCATTTTCTATATTCTGATAGTACATTCGCAGTTGCTGGCTTTCAAGATTCATCAGACACCACCCGACAGATGCTGTGATGTAAATTCAGAAAAAAAAAAAAAATTATGGTGGGGAAAAAAAGTATACCTTGTATATAGAGCCATATTTTCTTTGTTCCTTCAAAAATTTAGAATATAATTTTGAAAACAACTGTTCAGAATGTAAATTAACCAGTTAACCACTCTTACCCAAAAGTTTCATCCATCACTTGACAAGATTACATTTAGGATGGCTAACACCTGTACCACTTAGCCAGTGCATTTACATTTCCTTGGTGACAGTGTTGAATAAAAGGGGCTTAAGGTCATGAAGTACCTTGACGGACTGAGTGAAATGTCTGATGAGAATGCCAGTAATTAATGTGATGTAGATCTGGGATAAAAGTTATTTTGAAAGAATATAGGCTTGTCAAAACTTCCTGCTGTCACGCACATTTGCACAGCTATAGCTGCCTCTTCAACTTGCCCTTTGGACCATGGCAAAGCTTGACACACATTTGCTCTTCACCCTTTCGGTGAAGAAATTTTTCCTAATAGCCAATCTAAACCTCCCCTGGCACAACTTGAGGCCATTTCCTCTTGTCCTATCACTTGTAACTTGGGAGAAGAGACCGACCCTGACCTGGTTACAACCTCCTTTCAGGTCCTTGTAGAGAGTGATACAGTCACTCAGCCTCAGCCTCCTTTTCTCCAGGCTAAACAACCCCAGTTCCCTCAGCTGCTCCTCATAAGACTTGTGCTCTAGACCCTTCACCAGCTTCATTGCCCTTCTCTAGACATGCTCCAGCACCTCAATGTCTTTCTTGTAGTGAGAGGCTGTGTTGGGTTTGCATGGCAAGGTTTTGTTAGTGGGGGAGGGCTACAGGGGTGGCTTCTGTGAGAAGCTGCTAGAAGCTTCCCCCATGTTTGATAGAGCCAATGCCAGCCGGCTACAAGAGGGACCCGCCCCTGGCCAGGGCCGAGCCAATCAGCGCCTCTGTGATAACATATTTAAGAAGGAAAAAAAAAGGAGGGAGGGCTTTTGCAGCTGGAGAGAGGAGTGAGAAGATATAAGAAACTCTGCAGACATCAAGGTCAGTGCAGAAGGAGGGGCAGGAGGTGCTCCAGGCTCCGGAGCAGAGATCCCCCTGCAGCCCGTGGAGGGAGGATGAGGGAGTGTAGAGATTCCACCTGCAGCCTGTGGAGGACCCCACGCTGGAACAGGTGGAGGCATCTGAAGGAGGCTGTGACCCCGTGGGAAGCCCACGCTGGAGCAAGCTCCTGGCAGGACCTGTGGATCCGTGGAGAGAGGAGCCCACGCCAGAGCAGGTTTGCTGGCAGGACTGGTGACCCCGTGGGGGACCCACGCTGGAGCAGTTTGCTCCTGAAGGTCTGTACCCCGTGGGAGGGACCCACGCTGGAGCAGTTTGTGAAGAACTGTAGCCCGTGGGAAGGCCTCATGTTGGACACGTTCGTGAAGGACTGTCTCCTGATAAGAGGAGTCCTCCCCCTGAGGATGAAGACGTGGCAGAAACACCGTGTGATGAACTGACCAAAACCCCCATTCCCCATCCCCCTGTGCCACTGGGGGGGGCAGAGGTTGAAGCCAGGAGTGAAGTTGAGCCCAGGAAGATGGGAGGGGTGGGGGGAGGTGTTTTAAGATTTGATTTTATTTCTCATTCCTCTACTCTGTTTTGCTTAGTAATAAATGAGATGAATCTCCTCTCTAAGTTCAGTCTGTTTTGCTCGTGATGATAATTAGTGAGTGATCTCTCCCTGTCCTTATCTCGACCCACAAGCTTTTCGTTGCACCTTTTCTCCCCCGTCTGGTGAACGAGGGGAGTGATAGAGCGGCTCTGGTGGGCATGTAGCCCCCACCCAGGGTCAACCCACCACAGAGGCCCAAAACTCAGCACAGTCCTCGAGGTGCAGCCTCACCAGTGCCGAGTACAGGGGGATGATCACTTCCCTGCTCCTGCTGGCCACACCATTTCTGATACAAGCCAGGATACTGTTGGCCTTCTTAGGGTGACTTTGTGGTTCACAGCAGCTGACAAAGTCCACTCTTTTGAGCCAATTTTCATCTCAACCATGTTACTAATGCTTACTACTGTTGAGTAAACCTCACAACTGAACACCTGGTAGACCTCCACCACTGCTACCACTAGCCAGTTGAGTTTCTAACTGCACAGTGATGAGCTGGGAGCATGTACTTATTTGGCTTGCCCAGCTTTGAAAAGCAGTAACAAACTGTGTCTGGAGGATTGTTACTCCTCTCATTTGCTTGTCTTGGCACTGAAGGACCAGGGTTAGCTTTTCATATGTAAGTTTTTTAGCTGTTGTTCATAGATTTTGATCTTTCAAGAGTATGATTTTCTGCCCACTCTGCCTCTGAATAACTAGTTTTATTGGTTATATTAATCGATGTCATTCTGAAATGAGGGTGTGATTGTGCTGTACAAGTGGGGACCAGCCAAAGAACAGCATGCAGCTGCCTTGTCATGTCAGCAGCCACTGTGTCTGAGTAGGCAGTGGGTGGCCAGGTCGTGCGTGGGAGGCCAGAACAGGTCACCTCTGCACTATAATCATACGTTCAGACAAAGATGATAGGGTGCCCTTTTAAAGAAAAGGTTGACTGATGTAATCAATGACTAATGCAACCAGCTTTGGATTCCAAACTTAAATGAGTTGGGCAGCAGCTATAAAACAGTAAGTCATCCATGTTTCTTATGTCAGGGCTTAAGATTTAAAAAACACTTTCCCACAAAATTTTCTTGACTGACATTGATCATTGGAGGCATCTTGTGGTCATTGTTGAAGAGACTAATAGTTTCCCACTTGTTTCAAAACAATGGCCCTTTGCTCAGACTGCATGAAAACCCATGACTTGTTAGTGCAAAATAGCTCTGAGCTGATAGAGGTGTCAGTCTGCAGTTCTTGCAAGGAGTCACTGAATGTGCCAGTATTATGACTGTTGTCCTGGAAAGCACATAAAGGAGTAATCCTGAAAGTTTTGCTACTCATGGAAGCTGTAGTGTGAACATCTTTTCCAAGCTGTCTTGCTGAAACATTTCCTTCTGTTGCAAAACTGTGTGCTGGTCTGTGGTTTTGGTCCTTGTTTAAATCAGAGCATGACCCATGACTCAGCTCTGGAATGTCTATTTTTAGAGAAAAACTGAAAGAGATCTAGCAGCAAACTCTTCACAAATTAAGAAGTTTTCATGTCAAGTAACTCAGTTCTGCACAGCCAAGAAAAAAGATATAATCTAGAAGATGTATGACATGAGCCACTGTCTTACCCATACTTATAGTGGCTTCCAGAGAAAACAAAAGTAAACAGCAGGTGTCTAATTCACAAATTAAAAAAAAAAGTTTGAAAAGCTTCCAGCTACTTTAGCACGTTATTACAGATGCAGACATTAAGAAATATCTTAAAAAAAATACAAATGCAGTCATAGCTTTGAACTGAACACCAGAAAAATTATGCAAATGCACAAAACTTCATTTAGAGCTTTAGAGCTCTCAGGAAAACAGTGATTAGTTTCTAGTTTCTTTGGGTTTCTTTGGGTTTTTTTTAGAGATCTGCATACTTTGATACTCTGACACACTGTGTCTTTGCTTCCTAACAGTTCTTTTTGTTTTTCAAACTGAACACATTTGTGAAAATACTGCAATATTGAATAAAAATACTATTAAGAGTTTACACCATTGCATTTGGAACAAGTACTTTTGAGAAAACAGGAAAAAAAAAGAAAGAAACAAACAAGACCAAACCTAGGTATTAATTTTCTGAGGGATCTTTGTCCTGAGGCTATGCTGTTTCCATACCCAGATATAAAGCAGACTGCCCAGAAACCAGAAGTACAATTTGAGATTTTTGGAAACACATGGAATTTTTCAGCTTCTCCTGCAAAAGTGTGCTCTGCTTCTCAAGTAATTAAAACATTTCAGAGGGGGGAAATAATCAGAGTTAAGAATAGAGTAAAAATCTCAGTGTGAAAAAAAGGATCATTTTATCACTTTCTTCAACAGTGCTCTGTAGTCCTTTCATCAAGTTCTTTGTAATATTAGCCAACATTTTGATTTTATTTTTAGTCTGGACTTACAAAAGCTACACAGTCTAAGGCAAAAATAAATATGTAGCAAATGAGATTCAGTCTCCCATTCCCTCACCATTGCTGTGAGTGGGTATGTATGCACTTGGGTTCACATTTTTCCCTTCTGTGAATGCTTCCTCACAGCCACATCTCTGGTGGCAGCAAGTGGTGCAGTGCTAGGGGTTGGATGTGAATTAGATAATCTCCTGAGGTGCCTCATAGTCCTATTTTTCTGGATTTGTATGACTTTTATGGCTCTGCAGCACCTTGCCTCCTAGGATGGAGGCCAGGAAAGTCAGCTTGCTCCTTGTCCTATCTGAAGCAGGCAGTAAGGTGATGAAGAGTCCCCCTGTCCTAGTCTACATTGCAGATGAATCAGAACGCTGCCCCAGACTGCTTGTGCTAAGTTCCCTGCTACAGCTTGGATGAGTCTTACTTTTGGCAAAACAGAAGGTTTGTTGCTAAATCACAGGATACAGATGATGGCTTGTGCGACAGAGTCTTCTTGGTAAATTGTTCCATCCAAGTGGGTCAGGATTTCAAATTCCTGAAAAAAAAAAAGCAAGCCTTGGCTGTTTTCTGGGATGGGGCTGGGCAGTCAGTGAGTACCTTTCTGTCCATTAGCTCCTATCGCTTTGTTTATCTCAAGGCCATGCTTTAAAATTCAAATTACTTCTTGTCAACACATTGCCTATTTTTATTTAATCTCTTCATTTTTTTCTTTCGAATATAAACATTATATGTTAAGCCTGAATTACTGTTTTCCTGGAAAAGGTTTAGGCTACTTCAGAAACACTTCCATTTACTTTCCATAGCTTCCTGTACTATGAACTTTCACAGTTGTATCTTCTTCATCCAGCCCTATCATATCCTCTTCTCTTGAGTTTAAGTCTTACTAGAGGGTGCTAACAACTGAACAGTATAATTAAGCTGCAGATTATTAGAAGACAAATAGAAGTCAAACATGCATTTTTACTATTTTGTCTGCCACACCAAGTCAGCAAAAACAAAGCTTAGAATAACAAACAAACAATTATCACAAAGCAGATGCTTTACCCTATTTCAAGCTTAGGCATATTTGCTCATGTTAGACGTATCTCTGGGTGAGGCTTTTTTGTCAAAATAGCACACAAAGCCCAAGATGGTTCAATAACACCAAGAGGGAAGGATCATTGCAGAGTCTCTTTTGTCCCATTCAATCTGTGCCTAAGGACTGAAGGTATCTTACCTTGTAAAGGGGAAATCAGCTTCACCCACACCAGGCCTCAGCATTGGGGCTGTGGGTGAGCAGAATATGGAAGACCTGATGAGGTGACATTTCCAGCCCTCTGTGTTAAAGCACAGGGTTGCTTTGTGGCTGGTATTTTGGTCTATAGGAGGAATGTAGCCTCTCTGCAGGAGTTGCCCGTGATATTTGAAACACTGCAATTGGATAAAAGTAGTTCAGCAGCTCATCTCTTGGCTAACTCCTCCTGTGTTACTGTGTGAATATTGCTGGAATGAAGTGTTCACACCAGCATGCTGGCTGTCCATACAGGTGATTTGTGTTGTCTTTTGCATTTCTGATTTTGCATTTTTTATTTCTTTTGCAGCATTACAAGAGGTTTTATGAGACCCAGAAGAACTTAGAAGTTGTGTTCAGACAGTAGAAACTTCAGCTCATCCTAAAATGTATACATTAATCTCCCTATTGTAATGAGCTTCTAATTTGTTAATATCTTCCAGAACTTCTCTTCCAGCCCTAGAGTGTCCCTCTAAATACTCTGGCCCAGATAGTAGCTAACTTCTAATCAGGCTTATTTTACTGGCAGTAAAGGCAGATGTGTGCACATTTGGTTCTGAGCCCATCACCCATCATAGGCAGTTGCTGGCGAAGGTTAGGTCTTTACAATCTCTTACCTAAATAATGCATGGCCGCATTCCCTCCCGCTGCTGCCCCAATCTATTTGCATACTTGTGGCATGCTTTAGAGTAAGATCACACATATGCTATTATGGTATACATGTTTTTCTTTTACCTGTCTTGTATGTTTGAGATAAACAGTCATATTACTCCCATCACCCCAGAGTTCCACCTTAGGAGCGCTGAGACAAATGCCTTCATGCTGCTATCCAGCAGGATCCAGTTTTGCAACACATCAGCAGAAAAACACCAACTGTGCTTCTTCAGCTGCACTACTCATTGTGTTGAGGAGGCAGAGCCAAGGTTTTACCCTGACCTTACACAACTGATTTTGTGGGGTAAACATGTGATAAGCATACAGTCTGCATTTCTCTTCCGATCCCTTAACTCAGATTGTAGTAATTCAGGGCTTTAAAAGTGATTCCTGTTTTTGTTGGCAAATAGTCCAGTTGTATCTAATTACTTAATTATACATATTGGCTGGGTAGTGCTTAGGTGCATAAGATTGGTGGGGCAATAACTGCTAATGGCTGGGCTGCAGTAAAATAATAATTTGACTGGGAAGACTTGAAGTGAGAGGGCTGTGACATGACCTGACAGAGCCATGAAATGGTAAAACATCAGTGTTACTGATGGAAACTAAATGAACGGTGTTACAGTAATTCCTTTTCATTTTCAGCCATAAAACAGATTTTAAATGGATGACCATAACTCAGTTCATTCAACCTGCTCAGGCTTGAATGTCCAACATTTCCAGTGTTGCACATGGCATAACCCCAAAGTAAAGGACGTATTTCAAGCAGAAGTACCCTTGAATTTCTTCAGTATGTGTAAGATTACTTTTTTTTATGTCAGTTTCAGTGTTTCTATTGTCAACAGTACAGTCACCAACCTTGCTATGGACTAAATCAATTTGGGTCTAAAATAAATGCTGTCCCTCATGTTGTTTAAGACAAGCTGGCCTAGTGACTACTAACAGTGAGGAAAGAAAGTAATTTTCTTCTGTGTGATAATTCACTGACAACATGTTCCACACTGGCAGGAGAAGATAAATGCTAAGAATGGCCAGTCAAAAAATCATCATTCCTTCTCAGAAATTGACTTTCTGAGAAAGCCAATGACTAAAAGATTTGACTGAAAGATTTTACTGTTGGCAAGATATTTTCTGCTGATATTTTTCTGTTTTAAAACTCAAATACAAAAAGCCAACCACCCCACCCCCCCCCCAATCCAGTTTGCAACACACATAACCTGAGGAAAATTTTTCATTTTCTTTGGTTTATTTGCAATAAAAAAACCTCCAGGAAATGGTTACTAAATTAGAACATTTGCACAATCTATTCTCTCAACACCCCCCCTGCTCCCATCATTTGTTGGATGCTATTGACTAGCTCTGCTTTTGAGGAGATTTTTGAGCAAAGAGAAGGGAAAAAGAAAAAGAAAAGTAATAAATATAAGCATTCCTTCCAGATATATAGTAGTTACGCACTGTAATTTGTAAATATTCTTTTATATTCATTTTATGTAAAAAATTATCTCCTATTTTCTCCAGCTACAGAGAAAAAGCAAAATAAGCCTTAGGCACCAGGGACGCAGAACAAAGGTATTTCTAGGGCACACACTTGCTTTCAGTAGGACACTAAAGCCTGTCTGTGGGAGATCCAAGTCTTCTCCACAAAATGTAAAAATTTGAAAGTTGTCTAAATGTTGGGGTTTGGAGTGAGAATAATAATAATGGTAAAGAAGCTCTAATACTTAAGGTTTTCAGGAACTTTGCTGGCATGCCTCCTCTTTTAGAGATCACTCTGTGGGAAAAATCTACCATGCATACAGCCGTACAATCTGCCAAGAGCTGATTACCTCTTCTTACCTAACCTGAGTGTCTCTAAATATTAATTTTATATTTAGATTGATAGGATCTTTTTCCACCATCAGTAATGTAAATGTGCAGACCTCTCTGCTTCCCAACCTGCTACAGAGGGGAGAGATCTAGGCTTTGTCCAGATGGTGCCTCCATCAGGCAGAAAAAGCAATGCTTTTCTGTGCAGCTGCTGACTGCTGGTGAAGCAACGGAGGACAGACACCCTATGTTTCAGTCATGGTGTTACACACCAATGAAGGCGCTGCTGAGCCTGGAATATGGTTCAGACAAATGATAACTGAGTACCCAGGAAAGGCTTGTTTGCCAAGGTGAAGAATGGAGTAGCAATTGCCCTAAAAACCTCTTTAATGATGTCCTAGTGGATACCTGGCTTTAACATTGGAGAGGCAAGAAAGTGCCAAAATGGGTTTTTGGTTTTTTTTTTTCTGGTCAGCAACAATTACAGCATGAAAACTACTCAGTCTGTAGTATGCCTCAGTATCAGGACACTAACAGCTGATAAACTAACCTCTATAGTAACCATTGCTTAATGTACACAAGTAAAGGTCCTTCTTGTTTATAGCTCTGATGGTCATCTCACACCCGCTGCACATGGCTTGCTCATAGCCACTACAGCACACTCATCTTCAAAAAATGAGAGATTCACCATAGCAACAGAGAGGTTCCACCAGGATTTTCCATGACCACAGGGTCTCCTGACTACTTCTGTTCTTTATGCTTGATGTTCCCCCTGCTTGATTGCCAATATGAGGAGGGGAGATAATACAATGAAGCCCAGGATTCAAGTTAGCCAAGAGACAGACAAGAAATAACACAAGAGCTGAAGGTATAGGAGGCATGGTGCTTCACTGTTTAATTAAGATTTATTTTCTTCATAAAGTTTATTACAACAGCAATACACAAGTACAGCCTGTGGACTGACAGAGAGCAGCTCTGGAGCTTGTGACTTGAAGTTTGTTTCAGGATTAGCTGTTTGAAAATGGGACATTGAGTGAAAGTGCTGCAGATACAGGAACAGGGGAAGAAAATGGGTATGGTGAAGTCAGAGGAATGAAGAAACTTGTGTTAAGTCTTGGTCCTAAGCTGCACCAGTACAGCTGAAGCTGCTTCTTCCTTAAAACTCACCAAAGGCACTTTACAACACAGATCTGTTGATATTTAGTTATCTTTCTGCAGAAGTAGTAGTGAGGCAGCACTTTGGAAGATACACACTGTTTTGCTTAAAATTAGAAAGTGGTGATTAGAGGCTTGAGATTAGGTGCTTGATCCTTTTGTAAATTTATTTCAAGGTGTTTACCCTGGGGCCAGGGGGTGGAGTTGGAGGGAAAGTACATACAAATTAGATGTTAGACAATCAGTGCAGTGAGCTGATAGCCTACATCCCATTTTTTAAAATGTCTACATGTTTGGAAACCTACATCTAGACTCAACACTTCTGAAGATTTTACCATAGGTCTGCCAGGTTGCAACTTGTTAATGTGATGTGAACCTACTTAGCTAGATTAAATACAGATACTTTAACTGGTGCCTTTTTTTTTTTTTTTTTTTTTTTTTTAAGAACTGTGTAGAACAGTTGAGGTAGTACAAAATCAACTTTGGTTGTAAATCACCAGATTTTTCAGTACTGTGAATCATATTTAATTTCAGGAAATAAATAAAGTCAAGGTTGTGACTGTCAGATGTTTTGATAAGATTTTCCATATTGAATGACTGGAAACAATTAAAGCCAATTGCTTCATTAGAATGGCTATCCTTTGTTAAAGCCTCACATAAATCTGAACTGGTACTGGATGAGGATTACTCTTTCATTTTATTTGAGTAGGCATGATCTTAGTAAGAGCAAAATAGATTTTTAAGGCAGTTCTAAATTCTAAGTATGACTGGTGTGGCTGACACTCATGAGCAGCATTCAAACAGCATGATTCCACATGGCATGATATTAGCAGGAAAACATTAGGTAAGATCCTATTAGAATGCAAACATGTCTTTAAAAGATACAATATTGAATCTCTTATGTACATACTAAATACAATCATTTTACATCATCAGCTACTGCTTCAGGTGCCCTGGTAATTTGTTCATTTATACCTGGTTGGTGCAGCCTCAAGCCATATTAAGTTTTGTGAGGCAATGTGGTGGGACATTTTTCCAGGCTTCCCTGGAAATGACAGAAAACTTCCCTTAAGGATCATGGCTGTGCCTCAGATGTGTTCTTGACTGGATGGCTCTGCCTAATATGCAGAGGTTCTCCTCAGGGTACCATATCTCTGACAGAAGCTCTGTCAGAAAATACAAACAAGATTTTCATCACATATTATAAATGGAGCTTGTTAGGAAATCTGTTCTTATAGAGGATAAGGCACTAAACAAAACAAAATAAACTTTCAAATGTTTATTAACAAGTTGAGAAATCGGAGCTAGAGCAATCCCACATACCTATGACAATGACCTGCCTTTATACTGTGCCTAAGTCAGAAGAGCTCTCTACCCAGACTTCTGCATACTCAGTGAAAAACCATATGCCCTTCTGCAGAGAGATTTGCTTACATTTCTCCATTGACTGTGTACCAGTGTCTGACCTCAAAAACTAGAGAGGAGTATGCTCAAGATTTAAAAAAAAAAAAAAAAAAAGTTAGAGGTAAAACACATCTATGCCAAATGAGGCCTGGTAACAGTCATCCTAGAAACTCATGCTATAAAGAATGCTTTTTGTAACTAGACTCAAAATTTGATCTCTTCAAAAATATGGACGTCATTAATACTACATGAAAATGACAGGACGTGTGATCAGTTGGCTTGGAAGATATTGCTTGTTTTGGAACAGGCTGTACTCAGCATTCTCCTCTGAGTAATTCAACATTACTTCAGCTTTCTTGTTCAGTCTTTTGTCAGTCTATAGATGACTAACCCTGCTCCACAGCCAGGCACTGCATCAGAAAAACCCTCCATCCTTTATTTCACACTGTTGCTGAATTGGTTCATGTCCAAAGAACTGAAATTGGGTGACTGCAGAGTCAAGTGAGGAAAGCTGGTAGTGATTCATGGAGCTGATAAAACTCAAGATTTCCCCAGTCTAGAAAGAGTCTCAACTGGACTCAGATCCATTAGATGAGTCAAAGGGAGCAGAACCCAAAATGCTATTTCTTAACTGAATTTGTTGCTTATGGAAGAAAGTTCACCTTAAGTTCTAGAGACTATGTAAGCAATGCAGACTCCCTTGTATGAGATGAACAGATTGCTGTCTTTCATCTGCACTATTCTCACTGGGATATCTAGACAATGGATGTAAATATGAGAGTAATATTAAAAATGTTCACTTGCTCTGTGAATGAACTGGTCACTTATTCCCTCCTCTGACTTCTTCCATGGTTCTATTAGGATGTGCTCAAGAAAAATTGGCTGGGCTGTTGCCAAGACTTTGTTTGAAATTATGCTTTCAGTGTACCAGGATGAGTTTCACTTTGGCCTCGTAGACAAAGGCACTCCTCAGTCAGGATTCTTCTGAATGTGTCTGGTTCTTCAACTTTTTATTCTGCATCTGTGCAGTGCGAGGTGCAGTGGGTTGTAGTAACCAAGCTGAGCTGAGCATGAATCATGGTAGCAAGGCTCTGGGCCAAGAGGAAATGACACAGGTTTTTTGGCTTAAAGATGGAAGGATGCATTTCTTACAACTGTTGCTATTGATGTGTTCATGTGCAGTAGCTAGCCTAACATATGCATGCTCCCTACTGGCATATAAACATATAGATAAAAGACAAGTTCAATTTCTTGGATAGCTCCCTGACTTTGCTTCTCTTCATGCCAGCACCAGTTCTGGCATGTCTGAGTCAAGCTTGAGGCAGCTGCTGGATAGGTACATGCAATCAGTTTAATACTGGGGTGATGATTCTGACTCGGTCTGCTGTGAAGAAGTTATTATTACTGATGTTATTCCAGTCTAATGCTGAATTCCTGGTAGAGTGCACCATGTTATGAAGTGTCCAGTAGATGATGATTTGATGTAACTTATGGGAGTGAAGTAAGTTCTTCAGTCTAGGTAAACATGTATCATGAATAATTTACGGTTTTTTTCAGCACAAGAGAGATCTCACTCTTCACTGAAAATGTGGAATTGCTAAATTATATACTGAGGTCACCCAAAGAGATTGTCAGATATGGAGAGTTCTGGGAAATAAACTTAATGGTTGGCAAGAAAAATTATGTGCTGTAATTTTACCCAGGATGGTAGTTAAAAGAGTGCTTGTTGTGATTTTATAGACTTAAAAGAATTTGATTCTGTGTACGTGAAATCACAATGTTATAATATGTCATAGCATGTGGGGCTTTTGTCTTGTAATTGTTACCTGCTGTAAATATTTTAGTGCAAACATTCTCAATAGTTTAGAAACACTGCTGACGTTAGGCAGAAATAAGACTTATTCTTATCCTTGGGAAACCCAACAGTATTAGTATGATCCACTATCATAAACTTTGGTTGCTGCTGCATTTCAAGAGCCACTTCTAGCAAACTCAAGCCAGCCAAGAACTCAGTGAGGAAAAGAGACAGTTAATACTACAGCCACCCTCTGATTTGATGCACTTGTTTCCATTTAATTTTCTCACAGTGTGATGCCTGGATGGTATATCACAAGAAAAAAAATTAAGGAAGAAGATTTGGGTGACATTGCCTTTTATCACTCTGATATCACAGACGAACACACAGAGGAGTGACGTTTGAGAGCTGTAGGATGCAGATAGGAAAGAACTGTTGAGTAAACCTCTTTTCTTTTGGCAACATCATACAACAGTGGAGTCAATGCAGACCACTTGTGGAATAGTTTCTGGACCATCTCACTGCTGTTTCATTTGTTGACACTTCTCAGTACCAGGACACTGTGGTGGAGAATGATAATTTTTCTCTGCAGGAAAGAGCTCTCAATTTTCACAGAGGTCACAGAGCACAAAAATAAGCAAAAAGAAGTAGTAGCCATTTGATATTTGTGGAATTATTTGATAGCAAGTCTCTAATGAAGCTTTTGGCAACACAGGAAGTCAATCTCCAGAGCTGTCTGCCAGCACCTTTAACCCTCTCCATCATGCTGCAGCTGAATTACAGTACTTAATCTATTGTATGAGTAATTGCTGTCCCTGAGGAACTGCAGTCACCCTCACCTTGCTGGCCTTCTTTTGTGGATCACCAATGGCACCCAATCAATGCAAAGAAAATAATTCAGGAATGAAAAATGCTCTGAACAGCTTACCATCCTATTCAGAGATGCAGTGGGCAGCTACTGTCAGGGTACATTAGGGATAGCCCAGTCCTAGCTCCATGTGAAGGCAAAAATTCCAGTGATTTTGATGGAACGCTAAGAAAGTCAATTTAACGAGAGACTCTTTCCTAACTAAGGAACAACAGAGGGAAGGGAGAGGATATCCATTGGATAGGGACTACGGATTGCTTGTGGACTAGTGTTATTGTGTTAGCTGGAAGGAAAAGGGGTGCAAAAGTGAGCAGAAAAACAATGCAGGGGGACGGAGAGACTCCGTAGACGAGAGAAGGGACACAAACCCTAGGCTGGCCAGGTACTTTGTTGAAGATATGTAGAGGAAGACTAAAGAAAACGACAGTGGAGAGAATAAGTAGCTTTTGACAAGTGAGTAACCACACAGAAAGCAGAGGAACCCCAACAAACCCTGAAAAGGAAACTGCAAGTATACCATAGGGAATGGTTAGCAGTAGTGGTTTTCTACTTATAGCTGTAACAGTTTACATAGCACATCATTAGCTTTCCATCATGCCAAATCTGAGTCTTTTCTACCAAGCCTTATGTAGACAACATGTTCCCAGAAGCCTGCTCTACACCATACATTTCTTAAATTAAGAGCTTCCTGGGTCCTTAAGTAAAAGTCCAGTTGCTTTTCAAGCAGTTGAGCAGCACCAGCAAAGCTGTCACATAGTAAGTTTCACCTCTGTTTTTCAAAGACGGGCGATAGGAATAGAAGCAATATTTATGTGTGACTGTTCTTGGACAGATGCTTTTGTGAGGTACCTGTGGTCTTACGTTGCTCTTGGAAACAGCACGAGGGGCAGCATTCACCTGCAGCCCCTGGGGGAGGGCCATGCAGAACCCGAGTCTGTGTGCATGACCAAATACAATACCCATCGACCTACCTAAATGATCCCTTAAAATGGGTCTGTGGAACCAAGTGAGGTGAGAATCTTGGATGTAAAGTCTGGATCCACAAGGGAATGCATTCAGGATCCAGTATTCCTAGTTTCTGCCCGGAGGAGTCAGGGGTCCTGCAGGTATAACACTCAAAAAGCACAGATATGCATCAGAAGTTCTTCAAGGAAAATTCATTTTCACAGCAATTTCACTTCACATTTGGTTACTACCGACCTAGGTAAGAGTGAAATCTGTAGTATGGTAAATTAACCTGTAGTAATTTCATTAGTTAAGGAGCATATTTTCAGTAGCTACTAGAAATGGGTTACTACCCATTTTAGATCACATTCAGGAAGTGACACCAATCTGAAAAAAGTACTTGTTTCAGTGTTGTGGAGGAAAAATCACTGACCTCTTTTCAAGTTTCTATTACTTCCCAAGTACTTCCCAAATACTCAAGATAGACCTAGAGGTGCAACAGCTTATCTGAGCAAGCTTAGCAGCATAATGGTGCGTTGGGTTTGCGTGGCAAGGTTTTGGTAGCGGGTGGGGGCCATAGGGGTGACTCCTGTGAGGAGCTTCTAGAAGTTTCCACGGCGTCTGACAGAGCCAATGCCAGCCTGCTCCAAGATGGGCCCGCCCCTGGCCAAGGCCAAGCCAATCAGTGCCACTGTGATAACCTTTTTAAGAAGAGAAAAAAACAATGTGGGGAAGATTTTGCAGCCAGAGAGAGAAGTGTGAAGATATAACACCAAGGTCAATGCAGGAGGAGGTGGGAGGAGGTGCTCCAGGCACCGGAGCAGAGATCCCTCTACAGCCCGTGGTGAAAACCACGGTGAAGCAGGCTGTCACCCTGCAGCCCATGGAGGGAGGATGAGGGGGTGTAGAGATTCCACCTGCAGCCCGTGGAGGACCCCACCCTGGAGCAGGTGGAGGCACCCAAAGGAGGCTGTGGCCCGTGGGAAGCCCAGGCTGAAGCAAGTCCCTGGCCGGACCGGTAGACCCGTGGAGAGGGGAGCCCATGCCAGGGCAGGTTTGCTGGCAGGACTTGTGACCACGTGGTGGACCCATGCTGGAACAGTCTTCTCCTGAAGGTCTGCACCCCATGGAAGAGACCACGCTGGAGCAGTGCATGAAGGACTGTAGCCCGTGGGAAAGACTCCATTTTGGAGCAGCGGAATGTTGAGAGGGAGTCCTTCTCCCGAGGACAAAGAAGCGGCAGAAACACAGTGTGCTGCACTGACCACAACCCCCATTCCCCCCACCCCCACCCCGTGCCGCTGAGGGGGGAGGAGGTTGAAGCCAGGTGTGAAGTTGAGCCCGGGAAGGTGGGAGGGGTGGGGGGAGGTGTTTTAAGGCTTGATGTTATTTTTCTCATTGCGCTATTCTCTTTTGTTTAGTAATAAATTAGATTAATCCCTTTTCTAAGTTCAGTTTGTTTTGCTCGTGACGATGATTAGTGAGTGATCTCTCCCTGTGCTTATCTGGACCCAGGCCTTTTGTTATACTTCTCCTCCCCATCATGCTGGGGGAGGGGTGAGTGAGCGGCCGCGTGGTACCTTGCTGCCGGCTGGGCCTAAACCACGACAAATGGCCAAATTAATTCCTGAAGAAGTCCAAGGATTTTCTGAAGAGCTATACCAAAAGTAAATTTATTTTGTGTGTTAAAAAGCAGGAAAAAAAATCAAACCCACCTTCCCTGTATATGAGTGATATTTTTAATCTACGCTCATCTTTTTATTGTCTTTGCCATTACCCTTGTCAATATACAGAAATCTATTTTGGCTCTTAAACTGTAATCTCCAGTCTAAATGTATATTTGCATTTTATACTGCTTTGTTTGTTTAGGCCTTTATATTGCTGCCCACACCCTAATTTTGTTCAATCTCACCCTATTACTGTAAAATAGCCCCTTGAATTCTTAACCCTTGTGCTATTGAAATATAAAATGGCTTCAAAATTGTTTTCAAACACTTGTGAAGAAAGGAATAATGAAAGAAAGATTGCTTGCTAGCTTTTTCCAAAATCTTCTGTGTAAGACTTAACCCAGGGCACTTTTATTAGTTGAATAATAACATCTTGAAAATGGGAGTTAAACGGAGAAGCTGACAGGCCATGAACTTCACAGTACGACTGAAACTCTCTGTAATTTTATAAATTTTCCCAGTGCGTTTGGAGTCTTTTCTTTCCTCCCTAACCCAGAATGACAGGTCTGTTATACATATATATGCTAAATGCCTTAATGGATTTGGTCAGCCTCTCCCTGATTTCTGTGATGTAGTCAGCAGGTGGTTCTTGGAAGCAGGTGCTATTTATGGGTTGAGCTCTGCTCCTCTTGCCTCTCCCCTGCTAACCTTTTCATCTCTGCTAATGATTAACAAAGATGGGGTTTGAATGGCACCAGGGCAGCAGCGGTCTCAGTCACGCTGCCGGGGAGTTTTGTTTCAAACTTGCTTGTCTCTCCCTGAGAACTGGGCTTTGAAAAGAAGGGAGACCTGTATGTTTATATAGGCACTAAGTCAATATTTACCTTCGGTTGATCTTCCACCCTCCTCACTTACAGATTTTTCTGCAGGTTAATCTCTGTGCCACCTGTCTGTCCTTGTACTCTCACACCGCTCCTGTGTTCCCCCTGGTACGAGGGGACCAGTGGCTGAAGCAGGTCATCTGCAGAGGCTGAAAAAGTGCTGTCCCACCCACTGCTGTTAGCCATTTTCTTTGCAGCTCGGCTCATGAAATTTCTAAACGACCAAGAGCAGAGACTACTGGATAATCCCAACCTAGCATGCAACTGATCCCACTACACCTGTAGTATTTCCTAACACCTCTGGTTAAGGACTGGGAGAGGATGCCCGGCTGTGTGCTACCTGAAGGAGTGATGCTTGGCCTGGCAAAGAGTGAACGCTGCTTTAGTATATCCCAAACATGTGTCTACACCAGCACTTTCCGAACAGGAGGTGTGGCTGCAGGTCTATCTTGGACAGGTGTTGATGTGAGGGCACCATATGTTACCTCACTACCTAGCAAATGAGATGCCTTGCAGCAGTTTCCTGCACCTGACATGGGCAAGCAGATGGCCAGATTGTATTGCTAGGTGCTGTTGCCAGCATTTGTCCTTTCCTGGTGGTCAAGACCAGAGCAAGGACACAGTTTGATCTGTGGCATTGGTTAACCACCAAGGCCTTGCAATTCTGTGTCCATTGAATTTCACTTAAAGCAGTGAAATTCAATGTTCTAAGTTGCTCTCCTCAGACATTAATTTTGCACCTTTTTTTATATTCACTGTTATTTTTGTAGGAAAACATTGTCCCCAGGCAAGAAATTTATTTATATATTTTAACCTTCTCTGATACTTAAAATAGAGACGCTGACTACTCCGTCTTGTCATTTTACATTTCTGAAGTGAAAATAGGTAGAAGTGAAAATATGTTTGCAATATTCCTACAGAAATAATTTACTTTACTTGTAATACAGATATGAATTAAATCACTAAGGCAATGATTAAGACAGTGTATATATCAAATGAGCGATCAAGGTGTATGGAAAATACGGGATATCTTTAGCAGAGAGATAATAGAATAATACCTTCTTCCAACTACCTTCATCAGAAAACTCCTTGGTCAATAATTCTTTGCTTTCCATTTTTCATCAAGGACAATCAAATGGCTGAGAAACATTAGGTAATAAAGATGCAGAGTCCTACTGGTAGTAGAGGGAGGCCTGGCAGGATCTGTGGGTTGCACAGTGAAGTTCCCCCGTCCCCCGTCACATGTTTTAATTTGGTGGATTTGTAAGAGAGTTTGGGAGAACTGACATTAATCATCACGCCAACAGGCTTCCAGTAAAATCTCAAATGAGGAGTGATATGGTTCAGAGGGGCATTTTATAAAGAATAGCACAGAAACTTGACCTTTGCAGCAAGACTTATGGAAAGTGCGCATTTAAAGAATTGTATGACACCACAGGAGAAAGATGGTGGTTTTGCCAGTATGTCCTCCAATATAATAACCTGATTCAGCTGCTCTTACTGCTACTGTGTACCATAAGTACTTTTAACAGGAGGCTTACATACCCTATCATTTCCCCTCCCTATCCACCACTGGTCTGAGCATTTATACCAAGAACATTACTGTAATGGCAGCCAGGAAATGGGAAAGGCTTGGAGAAATATGTATTGTTTCCCAGTTTTGGCTCATAGCCATTTCACAGCAGCATTATTGATGAGAACAGGCTTTAGAAGGAGAATATTAAAGAGAAAGCAGACTTAGTAGCTAGGGACAGAGGACACTCCAAATGAAGTATTTTAACAGCTTTTTTTCCTCTCAGCCATAGATGTAAAACAATCTAGCTTTGTTGTTAAAGTGCCCTCCAAAAGATGGTAGTCTAAAGAGGGAGAGCTCAGAGTGAGAAGAATGTATTCAGATCTGGTGGGGTATCCATGCATTTTTTCTAAAGCTCCCAAGAAAGACTGTGAAAAATTATATCTTCTGAGTGCTTGTTGAGACAGGAAAACCAGAGGCATACCACATTAAAATGAGGGTGAATTCTGTCATCTATATCCAAAAAATGTTGCTTTAGAAAAAACACACTGGTATACGCAGTAGTGTTTTTACATGCTCTGCATCTTTCTGTAGGCTGCATAATTTTTCTGCAGGGTAGCCAGTAATAATTTGGAAACATAACATTTCTCCCTACAAAGTTCATTCTTGGCAAAGACATGACAAGAAAATGTGGCCTTCTGTTATTTTTATGGGCCTATCCTTAAGGTTCAAAAAAGGGAGATCAGGGCTCAGTTCTCACTGCTTGCTGCTTTATGTAGCGAAAAGTGCTGTTATTTATATAGGTATACATGTTGTGGGTGAGGGCCCAGTTATACTATATGCTGTTGCAAAGAATATCCCTGACATTTATGAGGACTTGAATGAAAGGGCCCAGAGACAGCTTGAACTGAAGATGATGTTCTCTGGGAAAAACTTGCTGAACTTTTTGTTTGGTTACAATGAGACAGTTCTAGGCTAAAAGGGTAAAATTATGATTTGTTTACAGCCCGGATGGTTCTTAGATTTGCATTTGCAAGCATGACAACTGAGAAATGCAGGAGTAAAGGAGAATAGAATGGCACCTGCAACAGTGCCCTGTGAGAAACATGGATGGTCAGGCAAGAGGATCAGACTGCAAGAATCTGAGAGACACATGAAGAGAAGCAGGAGAGGAAAGAGCCACAAAAGTCAGGAGAAAACAAGACTTGAAGAAGAACATGGCGGACTTTCCACAAAGATTTCTGACAACTGAATGAAGATGGAAGTAAGCTCAAGTAAGGAAACTTTGGAGGTGATACACAGAACCATAGAATCATACAATGGTTTGGGTTGGAAGGGAACTCAAAGCTCATCTAGTTCCAACCCCCCTGCCATAGGCAGGGACACCCTCCACTAGACCACATTGTCCAAAGCCTCATCCAACCTGGTCTTAAACACTTTGAGGGATGGGGCCTCCACAACCTCTCTGGGCAACCTGTGCCAGTGCCTCACCACTCTAACAGTAAAGAATTTCTTTCTCACATCTAGTCTAAATCGACCCTCCTTCAGCTTGAACCCATTACCCCTTGTCCTGTCACTACACTCCCTGATAAACAGTCCCTCACCATCTTTCCTGTAGGCCCCTTCAGGTACTGGAAGGCCGCAATTAGGTCTCCCCGGAGCCTTCTCTTCTCCAGGCTGAACAGCCCCAACTCTCTCAGCCTGTCCTCATAGGAGAGGTGCTCCAGCCCTCTGATCAGCTTAGTGGCCCTCCTCTGGACTCTCTCCAGCAGCTCCATGTCTCTCCTGTACTGGGGCCCCCAGAGCTGGACGCAGTACTCCAGGTGGGGTCTCACCAGAGTGGAGTAGAGGGGCAGGATCACCTCCCTCGACCTGCTGGTCACGCCTCTTTTGATGCAGCCCAGGACACGGTTGGCTTTCTGGGCTGCAAGCGCACATTGACAGCTCATGTTGAGCTGTTCATCAATCAATACCCCCAAGTCCTTCTCCTTAGGGCTGCTTTCAATCCATTCCTCGCCCAGCCTATAGCTGTGCTTGGGATTGTGCCGACCCACGTGCAGGACCTTGCACTTGGCCTTGTTGAACTTCATGCGGTTTGCATGGGCCCACCTCTCCAGCCTGTCAGGGTCCCTCTGGATGGCATCCCTTCCCTCCAGCGTGTCGACTGCACCACATGGCTTGGTGTTGTCGGCAAACTTGCTGAGGGTGCACTTGATCCCACTGTCCATGTCGCTGACAAAGGTGTTAAACAGTGCCCGTCCCAGTACCGACCCCTGGGGAATGCCACTCGTCACTGATCTCTGCTTGGACATTGAGCCATTGATCACAACTCTTTGAGTGTGACCATCCAGCCAATTCCTTACCCACCGCGTGGTCCATCCATCGAATCCATGTCTCTCCAATTTAGAGACAAGGATGTCGTGCAGGAGTGTCAAATGCCTTGCACAAGTCCAGGTAGATGACGTCAGCTGCCCTTCCCTTATCCACCGACGCTGCAACCCCATCATAGAAGGCCACCAAGTTTGTCAGGCATGATTTGCCCTTAGTGAAGCCGTGTTGGCTGTCACCAATCACCTCCTTATTTTCCATGTGCCTGAGCATAGTCTCCAGGAGGGTCTGCTCCATAATCTTGCTAGGCACGGAGGTGAGACTGACTGGCCTGTAGTCCCCTGAGTCTTCCTTTTCACCCTTCTTAAAAATGGGGGTTATGTTCCCACTCTTCCAGTCATCAGGAACTTCGCCAGACTGCCAGGACTTCTCAAATATGATGGAGAGTGGCCTGGCCACTTCATCCACCAGTTCCCTCAAGACCCATGGATGCATCTCATCAGGTCCCATGGACTTGCGCACCTTCAGGTTCCTTAGATATTCTTGAACCTGATCTTCTCCTACAGCGGGCGGTTCTGCATTCTCCCAGTCCCTGTCTTCTGTGACCTGGGCAGTGTGGCTCAAGGATTTGCCAGTGAAGACTGAGGCGAAGAAGTCATTGAGTACCTCAGCCTTCTCCATATCCTGGGTAACCAGGTCACCCGTTTCATTCCGGAGGGGACCCACATTTTCCCTCGCCCTCCTCTTACCACTGACCTATAGAAGCTTTTCTTGTTGTCCTTGACATCCCTGGCCAGACTAATTTCTATCAGGGCTTTGGCTTTCCTAACCTGATCCCTGGCTGCTCGGACAGTTTCTCTGTATTCTTCCCAGGCTACCTGCCCCTGCTTCCACCCGCTGTAGGCTTCCTTTTTTTGTTTGACTTTGCCCAGGAGCTCCTTGTTCATCCACAGGGGCCTCTTGGTGGATTTGCTTGACTTCCTCTTTGCTGGGATGCATCGCTCCTGAGCTTGGAAGAGGTGACTCTTGAATATTAGCCAGCTATCTTGGGCCCCTCTTCCTTCCAGGGCTTTGTCCCATGGTATTCTACCAAGCAGATCTCTGAAGAGGCCAAAGTCTGCTCTCCTGATGTCCAGGGTAGTGAGCTTGCTGCGTGCCCTCCTTGCTGCCCTGAGGATCCTGAATTCCACCCTTTCGTGGTCTCTGCAGCCAAGGCTACCCTTGAGCTTGATGTCCCCTGCCAGGCCCTCCTTATTGGTGAGAAGAAGGTCCAGCATGGCACCTCTCCTCGTGGGCTCCTCTGTCACTTGGAGGAGAAAGTTGTCATCAACACATTCCAGAAACTTCCTGGATTGCTTGCGCTCAGCTGTGTTGTCCCTCCAGCAGATGTCAGGGTCCAAGAGGACCAGGGCCTGTAAGCGTGAGGCTGCTCCTATCTGCCTATAGAGGGCTTCATCTGCTCAGTCTCCCTGGTCAGGTGGCCTGTAGCAGACCCCCAGTATGATGTCCTCTGCCCCAGCACTCCCTTTAATCGTGACCCATAGGCTCTTGGGGCTCTCCTCCTCCATCCTCAGGTGGAGCTCCATGCAGTCCAGCTGGTCATTGACATAGAGGGTGACACCCCCTCCTCGCCTGCCCTGTCTGTCCTTCCTAAAGAGCCTGTACCCTTCCATCTCAACACTCCAGTCACAGGAGCTATCCCACCACATCTCTGTAATGCCAATAAGGTCATAGCCTTACAGACACACATGTCTCCAGCTCCTCTTGTTTGTTCCCTATGCTCCGTGCATTCGCGTAGAGGCATTTCAGTTGTGCCCCAATGAGGTTGACTTATTGGCTGGGGTGGCTGGAATTCTTTTGATGTATCTTCACAGTGTTACCCCGTTGGTTCCTGTTGCATCTGGAGCCTCCGGCTCATCTCCTCTAGGCTTCAAGCGTGCTGTAGTGCATCCAGCATGTCTCTAGGCAGTAGGCTGAGGGCCCTCGCCATCACCCCGTCCCTCCAACCTGGGCACATCATCCCACAACATGTTGCTGGCAAGCCTGATGTTATCCCCCTCCCCCTTCAAGCCTAGTTTAAAGCTCTATCGATGATCCCCGCTAGGTCCTGGGCAAAGATCCTCTTCCCCCTTTGAGAGTGATTAATCCCATCAGGGTTCATCAGAGCCAGTGCCGTGTAGGCTGCCCCATTGTGAAAGAACCCAAAGTTGTGGTGTTGACACCAGCTACGGAGCCATGCATTTATGGACTGTGTCAGCCTGTTCCACTCACCATTGCTGCCCTCAACTGGAAGGAGGGAGGAGAATATTACCTGCGCTCCCGAATCCTTCAGTGAGTGCACTAAGAGCCTGAAGCCCCTTTTGATCACTTTCATGGTGCGTGCCTCTGCTTCATCACCATTCACATGGAGGAGCAGCAGTGGGTAATAGAGGGGTGTACCAGGCTGGGGAGTTTCCTGGTGATGTCCTTGACATGGGCCCTGGGGAGGCAGCAGACTTCTCTGAAATGAGGGTCTGCCCTGCATATCGGGCCCTCTGTACCCTTCAGATGGGAGTCCCCTATGACTATAACTCTCCTTTTCTTCTGTGTTGGGGTGGTCACGACCCGAGGCATGGGCCTTTTGGGCCTAGGTGCTACCTCTGGAGTAGCTTCACTGTCATCTATATCCTTGCTCGAGTGGCCTTCCACAGCCAGAGCTTCGTACCTATTGCACAGGGGTATGTGGGATGGTGAGGTGGGTGAGGAGGAAAGGGCTCACCTGCCGTGCCACGCATGAACTTGTTTCCACTCTCTCCCCTCTTTGAGGCTGCTGCCTTCTGCCCGGCAAGGGGAGGATACAGGGTCCCCTTCACTTTGGCTTTGGTCCGTTGGCTGTCCCTGTTTCTGCTTCAGGGAGCAAGCAAACATAACTTGTTTCATTTTAAATATCCATGTTGTGTGCGTCTCTCTTCTGTATATGCTGTGTATGTAAGAAGGTCCTATTACAAAATAAACTTCTAGAGGAATTTTTCAAACTCGTTATGTACACTGCAGAAAGAATAGGCAATATATGCAAGATGCGTGGTAATGAACAAATGGGCATTTGCTTGTACTAGAATACACGTAGTTCTTTCCTGTCTGTGAGCCTAATGAAGTATGGAGTATCCAGGGATCCAGACCGTCATCTATGTTATGTGAAGCTATAAATTCTGATCCTTGCCATTCTGCCATTTGTGGAGTTCATTCTTTCTCTTGCATTTTCTCTGACATACCATTTTTGCTGAGTGAAGACAGCAAGAACAGAGAATGATGGGTATATGGATATAGACATGTTCATGTATGTGTAGTATACAAATTGACAGCTTGATTTTCTAGGATACTAAATAGCAACAGCTGAATGAGAACTTTCAAACTTCCAATTAATTTGAAAATCAAGCCACTCATTTGGATTGCTAAGTATAATTTTGGGCCTTCTATTTTGAAATATTCACACTTCTTTTTAAGTGCTACTGAAAGAGAATGGTGTGACTATGTTTTAACTGACACATAGCAGCATTACTGCTGTCCTCAACGGCACTATGTCAGTGCAGAAATTAGCCTGACTCCTTCAAAACGCACAGAACAGTTAAGTAGATCTCATGGTCATGATTCAGATGTGTGGTTTCAGGTATCAGAGAGGTCACTCTGTTCAGGATTTTGCATTATGCAATGATATTAGATCATCCAAGTAGTATCTGCTCATTCATGTCTTAAGGAAGAATTGGACTTCATGCAGTTAACTGATTTGGAATCTGACCAACACATCTCTTATATGGGTGAAATGGGAACTGAATTCTCTCAGACCATTTAAGCTGAATTTTCTACATTCAACACACTTTCTTTCATCATTTACTACTTCTGGCACTCACATGGGCCTGTGAAGTTGAAGTGTGTTAGGTTGATCTCAGCCAATTTACTTTTGTCTGGTTCTGCCCTGAGCAAATGGTGGTATTAGACATAACAATAACACACAGAGCTGTGCCTCCAACAGAGGGTAAACACAATCTGTGTAATTCATTTGTGAGGAATAATAATGGGAATTTACCCAGTACCAGTAAAATCCAGGTCAGGACACTTTCAAGGTCTTGCACTGCTCCAAGACAATACAGCTGATACTTGTCCTGTGCACACAGTGCTGGTAAGGATGACCAGTAATTTGAAGTTGTATAATATATTATACAGTTGTATAAAATATTCTTATTTATCTTGTAGTATTTCATTGCAGGAGTAGACCCACAGAAAAGCTTCCTGTCAGTTGGCAAGTAAGAACATCAGAATCCTGCCTTTGGTTGTCAAATTTTAAAAAATTACTTAGCCTGTGGACTACATATGTCAACAGCTTCAGCACTTAGAAGGGTAATAATTTAAGTTAGCAATGGTTTTCAGCTTTCAATCCAGAAGCTCTTAAGGGATGCCTCTAAGGGATCCATAAAAGGCAGTTAAGGAAAGCAAAGTTATTGTCAGAAGCATTCTGTTTTTAGAAGAAACACAAATTGAAAAAAGATTGACAGTTACAAAAAAAACCCCCAAACATTTGTATTCGTATCCTTATCTACCACACAAATGGTGGAAAATAACTATGCACAAATTATATGTGTCCAGAGGGCAAACACAAATTTGACCAGTATACTGGATATACTGTAAATATTTGGTGACTAGTGAATTCCCATGCTAAACAAACCATCATGGGCCAACCTGTAAAAATTTATAACCTCTGTGGCTCCTCCCACCTTGTCAGATTCAATGAGAACAGGTAGCATTATCATGACAATGAGTCCTTCCATGCCAGGCTTGCAGGGTTAACTGCAGAAGACCTGATTCAGTCCTTATTCGTACAAAATTCCATTTTCTCAGCAGGAGTTTGGGTGAAGAGTTTGGGATTTGACAGGCAATGTTCATGAGTTATACAAGAAAACTAGCTGAAATAGCAGTCTTTGCAGCCCTTCCTAATAGATTTTTTCAAGCAGCTGGAAGATTTTCTATAATCCCTCCAAGCCCTAAATTTCAGGTTTACAATTATGGCTTCCAATAAATGATGGAAATTTCTTCCAAATTACCACCTCAACCATGTGCCTTAATGAGTTCTCCAGGAGAGCTCACACAAGTTACAACAGGAGCTGGAGGAACAACTGCCTGCTTGAGGTGCAGAACAGCTGCTCACAGATGGTTTGTGGTGAAGAACCACTCCCAAAGCCTCTCCCCAGCTAGAGGAGATTCTGCATGTTGACGGCACAGTTATGCTAGGCAGAACATTGCCCCTTTTCTTTCATGTCTCTCTCAATATAACCTGCCTGCCTACCTGCCTGCCTTTTCAGTGAGGATGGGAGAGGGGCACAGACACTTCATCTGTTAAATCTTGGTGGGTCTGAGATGCATGAATGTGTGATCCATGCTGAAAAACTGTTTTAGAAATGATAGACTGAGTAGGAGATTTTCTCTTGCATAGTTTTGTACTGCCTACTATGAAGGGCAGAAGACAGTTTCATTCCGAGAATATAGCTCCACGCTTGCTTTTTTTTTTTTTAATTAATACAGGTTTTAAGGATATTTTAATCTAGTAAATAATTTTGTACAGTTTTAATTCCAATTTGAGAAAGACTCTTTCTTTCTTTCCCAGAAAAATCATGGTGTAATGTTTTTAATACCCAACCTGTGAAGTGCTGAGTATCTTCCCCTCTCTGTAGCTACTGGGATAGAGCATGTCTTGCTAGTATGAAGGGGTCATTGTTTTCTCATTTAAAGTGCTCCTTTTCTTTGGTTTGTGTATTGACAGACTGAACCATGGACTGATATGTAGTCTGCAATTCAGGTATTTCACATTTGGAAGCAGATACCAACAATATAGAAGGGAATGCTTAACACACTTCACTTCTGTACTGCTTTATTCCAAAAAGTTATTGTGGGATAAAATGTCACTTTTTATTTGGAGCAAGTTACAGTCCAGTGCAAGACATGTAGCAATAAGAAGAGTGGTGTAGGCATGAATCATTTCCAGCATCTCTTTGTCATGGAGATTGCTGCTTCTGTCTGGCTTGATGAAAGGACTGTGTGAGCTTACCAGACTTTTTTAAACTGTATCAGCTAGCTAATAAAAGATGCTATCTCTCCTGAAAAGCTTAGCATTTTTACAATAGACATATACAATAGAAGAGTTAAGATTGCATGTAAACTTGCCTTGATTAGTCCTTTATTTTATGGGCAAAAGCATGAGGCTTCATAAAAACAAAAGCTTTATACTCTGCAACTGCATTTTTGTTTCAATCAATGCAGAAGCTTATATAAATTTTAAAAAACAAAGAAGAACAGAAGATAACCAAGAGTTGTTTCAATTGTATACTTCAGCTGTGGGCATTAACGAAGATCCACAAGAAGACAGGGAACCCTAGACACTGGTTCATTATGTTAAGGATCCCCTCATCTCTTGGAACTGCCTCCTAGGGAAAAGAAAATCCCTACGCAAGACAGAAATCATGATTTCCAGAGATATCATTAGTTTTCCTTGCAGCAAGACACTTTCAAGGTTTTCCCTGCACTGTCTTCTTTGGTGAAAAGGAGTGGAGCAAGACTAAAGACTATCAGTGCTTGTTCCACTGATAATAATTCCATGGGGAACTGAAAGGAGCAAAACATGTATAGGACTGCTTTACTTCTACTCCTTGGCATCACAGAGCATTAGTGTTAGGGTGAAAATTAACAAAAATTCCTAGAACTAAGGACTGCTCCGTTAGCCCACTTTGCTGCTTTTACATGTACTCTCCTTTTTCTTCATTCTCTTAACTGGATCTCCTGGGAGAAACTGAGGGGACCTTTGCCTGGACTGTATGACCACTTTACTAAAGGAGTCCTTTCTACAGCTATACCCTTAGAGGTCATGTTTTCTATTTGAAGGGTCCTTGAGAAATTTCTATCTTTGATCCTTTGATTGAACCTTGAATCTTTTTCTAAGATAACTTTATCTGACACTTTCCTCTCTCTTAAGCATGTCTGGGGAATCAGTGCGATAGAGCACAGTGATTGCACTAGATATTAATTTGGGAATATGAAGATTGTCTTAGAGATGAAAGGATAGAAATGTTATGCCTGAACTTACATTCTGTACATCTGCCTTACTGGCAGTAAACAGCTGCAATGATTCACATGATAGTGCAATCTTGTATAATTGCCTTTGAGTTGCTGGACTTTCAGAAAGTGCTTTTTCTTCACATTCTCCTCAAATCCACTTTCTTTGTAAGTTTCCCAACTTTGATCCTGAGTTTCACATAACAAATATGAAAGGAAAAAAAAATCGTATGGGTATCACTGGAAATTACTGTGATTACTTATTTGCAGCTGTTGTGTTCTTGGACATCTGCGTTTGGGCAGGACTCAGCACAAGACTTACTAACAGCATCTGAATTCCCTGAATGCAATTATTCTCCCTGTAAATCTGAATGAAAATTGTTCCCTAAGGCTCTGTCCTGTCACACCTAGGATTTCCCTAGGAACCATGGACTCCCCTTGGATGATACAAGTCTAGTTGATACTAAACAAAGATTTGGCAGCAACTGAGAGTCTTGTTGATGATATCAGTAGTAATATAATGAAAAATGAACACCTGGGAATGGTTTTGCTAAATCAGAGCTGAAGTGTATTGATGTGGAAGCTGCCGACTTGTGTTTCTGCCTGGGGAATAAGAGGCACACTGCCCCTTCTGAGGGGATAGCTAGAAGACAGCACATTTCATAATCACTACATTTACCTGTCTTAAAAATATTTAGGCTAATTAGGCCTCAGTTCTGTTAAATTTAAACCAAGCTGAGACCATCACTCTCTGGTCACTTCTTTTTCTTGACCAACATGCACATTTTGATTACCTAGGGTGTATCTGAACCACTGGCTAAACCGACAAGTTCTGACCTCTGTTTGCCAACTACTCAAGACACAAAGTCCCCTCCACAAGTAACTTTATTAGGTCAAGCTTTTGATAAAAAGCTTTATTCAAAATGCATGGCTTCTGGTAAGTCTAGCTTTCTGACCTGGTCTGAAGACTGTTTTTTGTTTAGTGAAATCAGTGATTTAGCATTCCTACCTTCACCACTTCTCACTAGTCTTGTGCTCCTGAAAGCTACATTGTTTCTTAAGATCCAAAGGGGAAAACCCCTCCAATTCTTGTGGAATCACAAGGTGATGTTAAATACAACTGTTCCACAAAAGTTCAGACATCAATTCTTCCCTGTGATCTATTTTAATGGAGAGAAACAAGGAGAGAAATATCAGAATTTTAAACAAGAATGCAGATGTCGGCAATTGTGTGTCACCATATGATGGAAGGTTGGCAAAAATATACTCCAGATGGACTTTTCTTCCCTTGACTGTATTTCCAGTAATAATGAACGATCCAGAACTTCTTTACGAAAGATCTCTTTGTCAGCTTCCTTTATGCAGGGTTATAAAATTAGCTTCAAGAGGAGAATGTGAGGGACTTACCCATGGGTGTGTGGAGTTGCTCATAAATTTTTTACTAAGATCCATTATCAAAGAAGTGCCACATACAAAGTAATGAATGATAGAATCTCAGTGAAGGTAAGAGTTGGCAGTTCTGCAGTGCTTCAAAATTTAAAGCCTAATGGGGCATCCTCCAGCAAGGATTTATGATAGCAGCATTGGATTCAAGGCTGTGTTGCCTAAGCTAACATTCTGTTCTGGCAGCTATCCCACTGCAATCTAAAACTCTTTGCAGAGAAATTGCTTTCCACTGAATACTGGATCTGGCAGTACTATGTTAGTATTGCAGATAAGAGCACAAACTGGCAATACATTTTACAGACCACTGCTCCCTTTCTCCTCAGATACTTGTTATGAACTGTGACGAAAACACCCACCAACCCTACTAGAATAGTTCAAGCAAATAATTGGTGTTGCACTCCTTGGACTGCCTACCTGTAGGTATTTGACAACAGCTCTGTGACAATGGGCTTAGATGACCTCCTGTGGTCTCCGGCTGTTTCAGGGGAGTCATGTATAATAATGAAATAAGGTGAGAAGCAAGGAGCCTGGTGGCAAGGAACAACTCTGCCAACCTCTTAGTTGCAGCAAGTGTTAGTAAAGCACAATCAGATGAATCTCCAACTGCTGCATACAGAATAGTAAATGATCTATTTGTATCTGCTGTAAAGCAAATTCAATGGCAAAAGTGTGTTTATTTGACCCTCATTCAATGAATACTTCTCCACAGAGAAGATTTGAACAGACTGGTGTAACTTAGGTCTTGATTATGCTATGTATGAGCCTCACACTCAGGTGTTGTGTAAGGGTCTAGCCTAAGCCTAAAAAGATCAAAAGCATTTTTTTCTGTGTCATATTGTTCCTTTTTAGGACTTTTCAGTGTCATCTATTACCAGAATATAATTTTCCAGTTAAAACCCACTGCAGGAAATTTGCAGGTAGTTTCACACCATTGGATGTCAGCAAAGTGTCCCTGAAGACACCTAGAAGTCTTCTGATTGGGTGAAAGTTGTATTTGTGTATTTCTTAGTGTCATGGTTTTGCCCCAGCCGGCAGCTGTGCACCACACAGCCGCTTGCTCACACACACCGCCTGCTCCCCCGCCAGTAAGGGGGTGGGGACAAGAATAGGAAAAACCCCCAAACTTGTGGGTTAGATAAAGACAGTTTAATAGGATAACAAAGGAAGAGAATAATAAATAATTAACAGTCCAGTAAACCCAGTTGTCCCTTTCCTCTACCTGGCTGGAGGCAGGGCTCCTCTGGTCACAGTATTCATTATTGATGAATGGTTTTGTGTGGCGCACGTGGGTTTGAATCTCATCCTTGTTATTCATTTTCCTGGAAGAACCTCCCATTATTTTTTCCTTGCAATTCACATACCCATGTCTCTAGGATCGAGGTAGGTTTTCCATCCCACTTCCTCACATCCTCTCCGTGGTCATGCAGGTGAAACCACAGAGTGGCTTGTGGTGTATACCCTCCATATCCTCTGTCTTGAGTAGAGGAACACTTACTCCTAACAGCTGAGATACTGGTCTGTACAAGTAGGAAATTGGACTTACTCTCTTTGACTTGCCACATCTCCCAGGACAGTTTCTCAAACAAGTTTTTGGATTTTTCCAACAGTCTTTCCACAGCTGAGACACAGGCCACTAGGGAGGGAGAGAGATTTTCTTTGTATTGCCAGAGTTGGCCAGCCACTTCATTCACTGTTGGTGCCTCTTTGTACTGCCAGTGATTTGGCATACGCTGGTAGTGCGCTCTTTACAAACCTCTGCCACATGGGTTGGGTACATTGGACTTCATCAGCATCTGTGGGTAACTGCACATTGTCCAGGTCATAATAAACCATCTCCCACATGGCTAATTCCCTCAGGTACTGGGTAGCTCTCACCATTGTGGTCCATTTGCCTGGGTGACATATAACATCTTTGAAGGGATACCTTTCCCTCATGACTGACAAGAGTCACCTCCAGAGGGCTTGTGTCCCTTTCCCAATCACCTTGTCAATGCCCCCTTCCCAGGACAGGGATCCCAGCTGCTTGGCCTCCCTGCCCTCTAATTCCAGGTTACTGGCCCCGTTATCCCAGCAGTGGAGCAGCCAGGTGACAAGTTGCTCACCTAATCAATGACTGAAATCTTTTCGCATATCTCACGGCTCACTCAGGGACAGGGATTGGGTGGTTATATCTGGTTCTGACTCTTTCTCCCGTAATTGTGCTGCCCAGTCTGTTTCCAAGCAGCGATCCCACCTCCTGGCTTGCTTCCCCAGTTGTATAGGGAGCAAGACGTTACATGGTAGGGAATATCCCTTTGGCCAGTCCAGGTCAGCTGTCCTGGCTGTGCTCTCCCAGCTTCCTGAGCACCTGGCAGGGTGTGGGAAGCTGAAAAGTCCCTGACTTAGTGTAGACACTACAACTACCTAGCAACAACTGAAACCATCAGTGTGTTATCAACATTATTCTCATCCTAAATCCAAAACACAGCGCTGTACCAGCTACTAGGAAGAAAAAATAATTCTATCTATCTCAGCTGAAAACAGGACACTTAGACACCCAAGTATTTCAGTAAAGATGGGGACTCTCTATCTGGATACATTTCTATGTGGGAAAGAATCCCAGCAGGTCCAGAGGTCACAGATCCAGTAAGATTTTTCCCTCCTGAAGCAAAAGTGCAGGGAGGGAAACAGACAAAGTGAGATTTATTTCCCAATGCAGCAGCTGGCAGGTGTCTCCTGTAGTCTAATCCACATTTGGGCCCCTGACTAGAAAGAGATTAAGGTGCTGTTATTAACTCCCTGTCAGCCACCTCACTCTGCCAAAAGACAGTCAGACCTAGACACCACAGACAATCTGATCCCTTGTCTGCTAGACTTTGGAGGGCAGACTTCCAGCGAGTGAATTAATACACAGCTAAGGTTTCAGGTAAGCAAAACTGTTCCAATAGCAATTTTGGCTACATAAAGCCCTGCAATTGCTCTTGTGAAAAAGGCATGAAGGACCTCATCTCTCTGCACAGTCCCCTCAGGCTGTGCAAATCTGTCTGTGGAGTTTCAGGGCTAGCATTTCTTGCCGGGGAGGTGAAAGACAGTGCTGTTTCCAGGGTGGAGACAGAGGTCTCCATCCCAGCTGCCAATATGGCTGCTTCCTTAGAGTAGCCTAGCTTTTTGATTCTTTGTATGATTTGAGTTATGAATCCTGTTGTTTCTTTCGCATGAGCAATTAAGGTGCAAATACTCATCAGCATGAACTGTTGTGTTGCATTCATTTTATCCATTGTTTCCTCCTTACCAAAAGTTCAGTGAAATTTGGCATATGCCTTTTCTGGAAAGTAGATGTTCAGTATCTGAGCACAGAAGCTTTTTGCAGCTGAGGGAGAATGGGCTGGGAGAGTGGGATGCTGCCTGTCCAGCCTTGCATGGAGACCCTCCTTTCCCAGCCCCTCTGTTCTCCCCCACTCACTATACTCACATATTCAAGACTCCCTGTGTGCTTAATTGCAACTTTCATACCAGTGGCTTTCATTAATATACAAAAAATGCAATCAGGCCTGAATGCTGATGAACTGGTGTTATTAGAGGTGCAGGCTGGTGATGTGCTATGGAGCAGCATTTCTCTTAGTAGCATTTCTGCCCCTCTGCTCTCATGAGACCCCACCTGGTCTGGGGTCCCCAGTACAAGACAGACATGGAGCTGTTGGAGCAGGTCCAGAGGAGGGCCACGAAAATGTTGAGAACATTGGAACACCTCTGCTAGGCTGAGAGAGTTGGGGTTGTTCAGCCTGGAGAAGAGACCTTATGCAGCCTTTCAGTACTTAAAGAAGGCTTATAAGAAAGATGGAGAGAGGCTTTTTATCAGGGCTTGTAGTGATAGGACAAGGGGTAACAGTTTTAATCTGAAAGAAGGTAGACTTAAAGTAGATATAAGGAAGAATTTTTTTTATGATGAGGGTGGTGAGGCACTGGCACAGGTTGCCCAAAGAGGTTGTGGATGCCCCATCCCTGGAAGTGTTCAAGGCCAGGTTGGATGGGGCTTTGGGCAACCTGGTCTGGTGAGGGTGTTCCTGCCCGTGGCAGGGGGGTTGGAACTAGATGAGCTTTAAATGTCCCTTTCAACCCAAACCATTCTGTGAGTCTATGAAAAAAGCACATAAGTGAAGCTAATGGATAAACCACATTCTCTGCACCCTCAGGGCAGCTGAATAAGGAAAAGTGCATTTTAATTCTTAGAACTCTCTCTGCATCATACTTGGGCAAGGCACTCACTTTGCACTATTTTTTTTCCATGCAAATCTGAAGGTGGTTTCATTCTTTGGGAACACTGGGAACTTGTGAGTTGCCTCTGTGGCTGGTTTTGCTAATACAGTAGAGAAAAAAAGTCTCTATTATCTTAATTTCTTCCCATTACAATGCTTCTAGATGTTCTTGAAATGATAAGTCTGTCTGAATTTTGATATACAGTGTTCTGTGGTCACTTGTTAAGGAGGTTTAGATCTAATTTGTCAAAGATATTCAAATCCCATCCTAGACAGAAAGGCTAAAGAATAAGATATTTCTGTATTGAAAGTAAAGCCAGTTTTGGGTTCATTAGTTGATGGTCTGCAATAACTCTAGTGATTAGATCTTACTGCTCAGGAACATATTTTCCTAATTTTTTTTAAGGATGTTTAATTTTCCTCCAAGGAAAATAAGCTCAGTGAACCAAGGCCTCAATCTTCATCTTTCTCAGGGAATGTCAATTTCTCAGTGAACACTGAAAAGAAAATGCTACGCTGTTAGAGAAGTTACCCAGGAGAAAAAAGGCTTATGTTTCCATTTCTGAAAGCCAGTCAGATCCAGCAGCCATTACTCAGTGTTTTAGTCCATCTATACTCAGGGTTGAGTGCTTCTCCCCTTTGGCATTTCCCCCTTCTTTCCATAAATACTATGTTGAAAGGCCAGACCACTACTGATGCTGCAGAGACAAACCTGTGCAATTACAGAGAGAACTATTACACCAGATTGCAAATACCAATTACAAAAACAAAACAACAAAAAAAAGAAAAAAAGAAAAAGATTTTCCTTTCCTAAAGTGTCATGCAACAGCACGCAACAACAAAATTTCACATTTCAGTTGTAAGCTTCATGCTCCTAAGTCAGAGTGAGATTGAGTACCAGATTCTGTGTTGCAACATGATTTTGTCTCCCAATCTGATAGCAAATAAAGACTGTACTGTACATCAAAGTACATTGTATAATAAGGCTGCCACTGAACTGGAATGAGGGCAAGCTGCCATGCTTTATTAGTGTTGCTGCTGAAACTAAAATAAAAGTATAAAAGCCAGATTCTACCCTGTGTGCTCAGTCTACCCTTGCAAGTAACACACCAGAGGGATCGTTTAGCCTATGGGTTCTGCTGCTGGAGGAATATTTAAACTTCAGAACCTTCTTCTCCAGAGGAGACTGCAATAGAAGCATGAGAAGATAACAGGATGGGAAGGCCTAGTTTGGCTTTCCCACAGACCATGGGGTCCCTGGAGGTTCAAAACTGCACATGGCTTATGTGGCCATTGGCCTACAAGGAGCAGATTTTCTTCTGTATGTGTTTCATGTGTTTTATTTAATATAATTAAGGCTGAATCAGAATTTGACTCACAGGTAAGAATGCCATGCATTCCAGTTTTGGAGTGCAATGTCTACAGTGGTGTAGCACATCCCGGAAGTGTGTCGCAGTCCCCAGACTAAGTACAGGCAGCTACAGCCTGTGTTGTGTTGTATCATATGTGTAAGATAAAGTTCACTGTGCAAATCCGTAACATATTACAGTGACAGCTGTAGCTATGTAATGAGCTAAAACTGGATTCTGCTTTCAATTACCTTTGCACAGGACTTCCTCCCTTTCCCAGGATTTGTCAGGCTACAGCTGGAACAGGAATCTGACCCTGAGATCCACACTGTGGGAGATTTACAGGTCTGTACTGTAGAGCAGAAATAGAAAATATTTCTGTTACTTCTTAGTTACAATCAAGTAGCATCTATACCAAGTACTGTTTTACTACTTCGGCTGGCAAATGCATGACATTTGATGTTTTTACAGTTTGCATGACCGAGTTTCCAATTGAGAATTGTTTCTTCAAGATAAGCACAATACAGGCATAGATGAGCAACTGTAAAAAGTTTCCAGAAATAAAATGTCAGTGTCTGAAAACTACTTTAAATGCTTTGCACATATGCTCAAGATTGTTAGTAAAAACATACAGATGAACCAAATCCTTGTCCCACTAAGAAAACTCCCATTATGCTAGTAAAATGTGGTGTTGCTTGTGACTTTTATCAGGACCACTTTATCAATGGTTATTTGATAAAACTAGAAAAGTTTTCAAGGCATCCAGAACTCCCTTCTTCCTTCCATTAGGCCACTTAGCATAGCTGCCGTTTTAGTGATTCTTCCTAGATAGGGTTTGGCAAGATGAAGGCAGTAGTAAGTGCACCAAGAACAAAAATAGCAAATGCAAAACACTATACTAGAAAAGCAGCAAAGCCAAATAAGATGCTAACTTTAAAATTCTCTGCAAATATTACAAAACTCTGTCCTCTCAAGTGAGGACCATGAGATGAAAATGATACTATAGAAATAAAATATTACCTTTATAGAGACAAAAGAGTTAAAACATGGTGGTTTGTGGTTTGTTTTATTTTGTTGGGTTTTTTAACGTTGCCTGGTAAATGGTATAGTTTTGAGGACATTGACTCCTTTGGCAATTAGAACAGTGAATCAAGTAAAAAGTTAATCAAGTAAAAAAATTCTACTTTGCTGTAGAACTTTGCAATATGTTTGATTTCCATGATTTCTAATATGAAATTTTTAATAGGAGTTTGTTTTTCCTGTTATGATCTGTAAATTACATTACTGCTTGTATCTTTTCAGTACATTTAATGTCCTTTTAAAAAGAGTGCAGTGAATGCAACTGCATTTAGCTTCCATGCAATAAAATGTGTAGTACAGTGTTGGCTGTCTTATGGCTGATGAAGAACAGCAGCTGTTTAAATTCACATTTTATATTATATGAAACAAAAATATATTTGTTAATTGCTATTAAATACAAACACTGTCTAACACTCCTTTATCAGTCCAGTTCAGCATTACGTACTCCTGATATTACTTCCAGTGCATAGAGGCATTGGTGTCAGAGCAGCTGAAGAATGATGTCTGTTATACATAGAAATGAACCATCACTCACAGGTTGTTCTTTTGCATTTCTGACAACCCCATGACAGAAATAGCTGACAGTAGGCCAAAAGTCACAGCTGAATATGTGGACGTCATTTCTGGTTAGAAAGAAAAATAAACTTTCTGCAGCATTTGTACATATAACAGAGTCATTCTTCCTGTATTTGAACTGTGCCTATTCTTCTACACTTTTTGTCAAAGACTGGGAAGTATCCTGATAGTTTGCCTCGGAAATGGAGGTGATGCTGAGCATTAAACATGAGGTTTCATTCACACAAAAATCATATTCCATCAGTGAGTTACACCCTTTATTAAACACAGATGGTACTTTTCCTAGGGGCAATACTAACACCAAGATTAAATCCTTACTCATATACAATCCCTTCTATATTATATCAGTTATTGGCATTCGTCGGCAGTCTGGCTTCCTGATGGAGAATATTAAGCTCTTACAACTAATGCTTCAGCTTAGGCACTGGCGTCTCGGGGAGCTATTTTGTTCTCCCAAGAGTTTTTAAACAAAGGAAATTCAAAAAGTTTAAGCAGAAGCTATTGTGCCAATTCTCTGTGAGGACCCTGCACACAGATGCCTAGCAACTGTAACCCTATATACGCTACTGCTCTCATTAAGCTTGTCATGGGCTTAATTGCAACCCCAAAGCGAAATAACATTAAGGTTCAGAGAATTCAAGCATTTTCAAACAGCTACAGGTAATTAATTTGGCTGCATTAGACTGGTACCAGGTATACGCTCTTATTTTAAGGCTTTGATAGAGCATTAAGTAGATAAGAGATTTTCCTAGCACCAAACCATTATTAGATTTATTAGTATTGAATGATAAACAGATGGTCAATGCCCACCCTGCCGTGACACCGAGGCTGGCATAGTGCTGTTGCAGTGTAAAAATCATGAGGATCTTTCGGGTAGGAAAGGTCAACATCATGTAATTATACACATCAGTAAAAATCATGCCATATTGCTTACTATAGCGTAGCCAATTCAAGTGGAAAGCACTTGTTTTTCAAGACAGTATATTTAGCAAGAGAGACTGCAGTGATACTTTTGAACTATAAAATATGATGTGTAGGTGTTTTACTTGCCATTTCCTCATATTTATGGGATGAATGAACGTGTTACAAGTATATCCCTTTTTAGAATGATCAAATACTTCCATGTGAATGATGCTGAGCCAAGGGAAGGGTATAGCATAACTCTGCAGATGATAGGGTGGGATAATGGCATGCAACATATGAGCACATGATATGATCTTGTGAGCATGAGTTTGGGATAGCTGTAAAAGGGGCAAATGTCTAAGTTGCAGTGGACATAGCCAGATAACTGGACACATGATCACCTAATGCTTTTTTTCTTAAAAAATGGCCCTTTCAGTCTTTGCTCTCAACCTACTCAATGTGTTTCGGAAAGTGGAAACTGCATCTCCTTGTCCTGCACAGACAGTGTGTCAGATAAGGATTCAGTGGTAGGAGCTAGTGGCTAGTGTTTCCATTGGGAGAGTATTTTCTCATGGATTCAGTAACAGTCTGCTAGACAAGGTGGCATTGGGAATGTGCTGAATATGCATCTCTGCCAAACACCTTAACAGTCGTCTCTTCAAACAGAGATGCTCACTTTTTGAGCAGTTCTGGCAATGAGTCAGCCCCACAACACACAAGCGGTGTGCTGGCATTGCAGGTAGCTGCAACACCCATCTCTGGCTCTTCCTGTGATGAGCCTGTTTGCCAGCAGGCATCAGCCCTTAATCGATTCTGGACACTTCTGTATTTTTCTGTCACATAGTGCCAACTGGAAGGTTGATGGCTGCCAACATACATGACAATGATTTTTCTCTTAGTAAAAAAAAAAAAAGAAAACATAAGTATCAGAGATAGAGTTTTTTATCTGATATACTCATTAATTGTGGCTGCAATGCAGAGTTTATATATTGGACTGGTTTGTATGTACTTTTCTGCTATCTTTAATTTATGATAAAGGCACAATTAGGGGTTAAACATTAAAAAAAATAAAATCCCTTGTTAACAGATAATGATTAAAAATCCAAGTGTTATATCCCACAGACACCTCTGCCTGGAAGCTGTGCTTCACAGAGTATGTCCAAGGATGATGGATGCTAAGTGCTATATGCAGCTCCTAAGTGATGGTGGTGCCTAGTGCCATAGACTTTTCATATTTTGAGTATTCATTGTAGGAATGCGTGTGTGCTATTTATCTATCATATGTCAACAAGAAAATTTTAATCTTGTCCATCTAGGAGTACGAGGGTCATTGGCTAAGTAGTAAGAATAATTAGATGCTTCCTAGTACAGCAAAAATTAAGATTTACTCCTCTCACTTCATTTTTATTGCTCTTCTCTCCTGCCTTCTCATTGTTCTCACCCCTTAATTGCTTAGTTTAGATTGGAAGTAAGTGTTACATTTTTCAGCCTCTTACAGAAAATACTAAATAGAAATGAAGGGTTAGAGTCATGCTGTTGCTTCCCACTTCCAGTAGTGGGAAAGCTACTTCAACTCTTGCCTCTGTCAGGGGTATTGTACCCTCTGTCTACCAGGAGAACATCTCAACATTAATTTATTATGGCTCAGTGAGTATTTGTATTACGCACAGTGGGAACAGGAGAGGTGGAAGGATGCCTGCTTAGATGTTCGTTGAGGTAGGCTTAGATTGGTCAATGTCTGGAAGTCAGCTGGGCCTGCCATAGTCTGTGTTTATTTACTGAAGTAAGGACAATTCCAAAAAATACACACTGATAGTTCAGCATCCCCAAACATGCCATACCATGCTGTTTGAGACACTTTCTGGGAGGGGGAAGACCAGAAAATCAAGTCTGTGTCTTCCATATCCTATCTCAACATCAGGCTGTGCCTCTTTCACTGTGAAGTCAATACTGAAAATATTGGTTTCTTTTATGGCACAGAAAGTACTTGCTGAGATGAGCACCTATTCGTCAAAGTTTCAGGGTGACTGAAGTACCATATTTTGGTAAATAAACTCTGCTTACACAGCCTGCACCCAACTGAAGTCTTGTGTCTCTCTTGGTCTCAAGAGAGGCTCAGTTGCTCCACTGCCTGCAAGGAAACTGTCCCCTCCCATGACAGGGAGGTGGAGAGTGATGGGGCGCTTTATTCTGTTTTCCCCGAGATCCAGCCAGCAGGACCTGCTGCCCTTGATCAGTCCCAGACACATCAGGCTTCCCCACAGGATCTGTGAAATGGACTTCTGCCCCTGACAGATACCCCTGCTCCTGGAGAGGCCCACAGATGGTGGTGGCCCTCACTCAGGTCAGTTAGAAATCAGTCTGGCGTTCTTTCATGTACATCTATAGATTTGCGTGTCCTGGGTGACGAACACATTTTAACAGTGCATCCCAGGAAAGGGCTCCAGAATTAAAAAGTCTCATGTAAAGTGTGGTGACTTCTGAAATGCTTTTACTCTTCTTTTACTTGTGCCTTTTCTGTTGCCTCTCTTCCCTCCGCCGCACCTTCTGCACACCTGGCTGTTAAAACCAGACACACGTAAGTGCAGATATGTTTAATGCTGTCTAGACAAGCACCCTATTAAGCTGGGCTGGGGCAGCAGTTGCCATAGTGATGAACAAATAGCTGAAAATGAGGTAGTGGGAGATTCATACTTTCTTCACAATGTAGTGGCGATATCAGAGTGAATTTGCAGTATGAGAAATGGCAACTCTGTGTTAACTATTAGCAGAAGAGCTATAAATAGAAAGTCATATAGTTAGTTAAGGAGTAGACCTTTCTATTTCACAATGGAGGTGAAAAATCTGAGTTTTGAAATAATAGCCTCAAAACTGCTCCTGAATGCAAAGAAGATGACTTAAGTTTGCAGTATTTCTGTTTGGTAAAAAGCATGATCTTATATTTTATGCTGCTTTTACTTTAACATTTGAATTTTATGCTGAAGTTTTAGTTTAACAGGTGGTAGTTTTTCCACTGTGAGAGGGGCTCAGAAAACCCTTTCCAGTTTTCACACCAACTCTGTCTGAAACAGCAGTACCAGGGAATCACTGGGGCATACTCCGAGAGAAACCACGAGATTTTTCTCACTGCAACAAACATTCAAGTGAAAAATCTTTCTCCTTTTCACGGTATTGCATAATACAAAGACAAAACCACCTCTCATTTCTGATGGAAGAAGGTAAGCTACAGCAATCTGTTTGGAGGCTGCCAAGGGGGAGGGAAAGTGGCCTCAAAGCAGCCGCACGCCATGCCAGATCTTGCTCCCCAGCCGCTGCCGCGGCAGCCCCTCCATGGCTCACAACCCCTCCAGCCCCACACGTGGTGGCACAGGGCCCATTATAAATCCTTTTTGGTTGTAAAGGAAACCAAGCACGATGTTTGCATGGCATGATTCCTATACAAATTGTTTTTATTTCCATCTGAAATTCCTGAAATATCCTTCATGGAAGAGAAAAATATTACAACATAATTGTGGTTGGAGGCAATAAAGCAAGGAAGTAGCACTTCAGATGGTGTTATGGCATGCTTATGAGTTCCTTTTCTCTTTATCCCTTTTGCATAATTTTTATATCAGACTGTTAGACATAGCTAAGCTATATATTTTAATGTATATGTTAATGTACTCAAGCCTGTGAGCTGTAAGACATGGACAAAATATTTTCCTAATAGAACAAGTTGAAACAAATATTAAATTACCACATCTAGTCTTAGTCCCAAATTTTTCATCTTTGTAGTGGAACTTTTCTCCTTTTCAGAGACAGGCAGATGTGGGCTCACAGATTCCAGGAGCAAAAATACACATTGAAGCGCAGAGGTCTTAAACTCCTCTTACTAAGGTGTATGCTTGACCACAATACTGCTTGTTTACTTCAAAGGGAAGTGAATAAGCTGACCATTTCTGGAAGTTTCACTTCAAAAGGGGAATCATAAGGGTTATAAATCACCGGAAAATTCCAGGGAACAGACTGACAATTAAATAGATTGAGCTAGATGATTCAGTCTTTATATTTACAAGCCTAAAAGATTAAAAATTAGCAAAAGTACTGAAAATGCTTACTAGTACATATAGATAAAATACCAATGTTTTCCCAACCACAAATCTAGTTTTTTTAATGTTTGGTTGCTGATTGGGATGAAATGCATACTATTAGAGATTACTGTTTCCACCCATTTCTCACGTTAACTTTGACCTGGTTCAAAAGTTTGCTATTTTTGGTGCACATAGTCTTGTAGGTAGAGTGAGATGTGCAGAAAGCACTATAGCTGACTGTAGCAAAGGCAGCATTTTTGCCAGTATACCCTAAATCAGGTCCCTAAGGAGTACAACTTGTATCAATGAAAAAACTTCTGTGACAGGGTAAACTGAATCTATAAAATCCTTCTGCTGCTGCAGCCCTGTTGATGAGGTCTGTATGCTTTCCTGGCTCCTTGCCAATGTAGGTACCTGGCTAAAACTTGCCAGTGTGGCCTGCATCTCAAAACTGGATACGTGCAGAGAGAACTGAGACTTGGCACTCCTGCTGGGATACACTCCTATGGGGTTAGGCAAACTTGGAAGTTAAGGACATTTTCCTCAGGGGTATGTTAAATAAATTATTGTCAGTGTTCCTATTGAGCTGTAAATACCCAGGTTAGTAACTTCATAATATATGCGGGCATTTTGCTGTTACTGAGGATGTATCCATCTACTCTGCAAGAATGACTTCTTAAACACTGCAATGTATCCACCACTATTATTTCCAATAAATTGCCCTGTTCAAGGATCAGCTCCATCATTATGAATAGTGAAGACGGAGGGCCAAATTTCTGGATTGTGTGTTTATAGTATATATCATAGAATCACAGAAGCATTCAAAACATTATTTTCAAGGCCCCAGAGACTGCGATTTCTGAAGCTGTTCACAAGCTGACTTTGTGCAAAATGAGAAACAATGTCTATGCATTGTTTTGACCTATGCTAAGAATTTTCCAAACCTAGGTCCTTATTCATGCCCCTGATTTCAGTGTGTTACTAAGTTTGAACAATTTTTTACACAGAAGTATTTTAGGTATACTTGGTTGCTCAATATATTTATATGTATTTTTCTCAGTGTAACTGCATTTACCAAAGTGCTTCTGGTTTGTCAGTGTGTTTGACTTACCCTCACTAGAATTTACAGTCTTTTAAATGGTCCTTCTTTGGCTTCTAAGATTCCAATTTATTACAGTCTAAACTTTATAAATTGATTTGAATCTTTTCTCAGCAAAAGTGGAAATAGAAGCAATACATTTTGATTAGCCTTTCATAATACAATTACAAAAGTTTTACATAATTTCTACAAAGTTCCTACAAGGTCTCTCTTCAAAAATATTATTGATAAAGGAATCATTTTCCCCAACCTACACTATTTTCAGGTAGGTTTTGCATCTGCTTGGTTAACCTGTTTTGGAAATCAGTTTATTTTCCTTGCAGTTCTGTAAGACAAAAGAGACCTGTCAGGTACATAAAATGTAATGATTGCTAAAAGTCTCATCCCAAGTTATTGAAGTCAACAAGAATCTGGGCAGTTTAAATGAGTGTTGGATTAGATCCAAGGTGAAATGCAAATGATTCACTAACTGAAGAGATCCACAGTTTTACCTGGGGAAGGTGCCGTAGTTCCTGTGTATTCCTACTCTACCGGCTGGTTCATCCCAACACCAATACTACTGCCAGAAATGGCACGTAATAAACTCTTAAGACAAGTTTTTCTGGATTGTTTCTTTTAGCACTGATGGGTTCTCAAAGGAGAGGAAAAGAAACAGCAATTTACTTCAGGGCAACACAAGTATAATATACTTTTCCAAATATATAGGGTGTCTTCATGCAAATCATGTAAATCAGGCCTTGTATGCTTCCTAAAAACTCTTGTGCTTTGTTTTACATAGAATCCCTTATATATCTTATTAACTCTTCTGCAAAAAGTCTATTCAATGTGGGATTTTTGTCCTCTACTCCAGTGCACAGCTGGAAATGTATTCAACCTTCTGCTCATCAGCAGCTCTTGGCCATTTGAGTCCAACCTGTGAGGCTTCCCCAGTCCCTCTTTTTTTGCATTCTGGAAAGGACAACCCAGAAAGAGAGTAGTGGGTAGACTGATACATTATGAAATCTCCTCTTTCAGTTCTGGAAGGAAGGCAGTCCATGTAATAGCGGATGTCTCAGAAATAACCCTCGCCAGCTGTGGCATCCTTCACATTTTCTACAGGATGCTTCCCACTCTCTTATGCTTTTCCATCCCACCCTTAAATATCCCTGTCGGTTGTTAATAAAAATAGAGAAATAATCAGTGTTTCAGTTTCCTGAAAAGTTTATGACAAGGAATGAAGAGAGAAATTGGGAGAAGAAGGAGCAAGGTAAAATGTCAGAGGAATGAACTTCCAGGGTTATTGAGTCTAGTCTTTTGCTGTGACAGATATCACTACATATAATCTTTCAAAAATGTATCAAATTCTGTATTAAATGTTGGTTATGCCCTTTACACCCACCACTTCTGTGGACAAGGTTGTTCCAGAAAGTCATGTTTATTCCTAGCACATCTCTGGCTGCATCTTCTCCAGCTTGCCATTTGCCATCCCTCAGAGTGTCCCAAGCAGACCAGCTGTGAGCAGCGCTTCTCTGCTGGAGTGAAAATGCTGTCCTTTGATGCAAATGGCCTCCTGTCTCCCGCTCTCTCTGTCTCTGCACCCTTGATCTCCAGTCTTGGCTCACTCTGAGGGTGAGCTGTCCCATTAGAAGCTACTTACTCTTTGGAGTCACAACAGTGAGCTTTTCAAAAAATGTATTTAGTCTGTAGAAGCAACTCTGAAAATCGTCTTTCTTTTCCACCTGCTTAGAGATGGCTAATGCTATCTGTTGCGGTTAAGAATGGTTCTAGCATGATTCAATTTTTTACTTTTTACGCAGAGAAGCTCCAAAAGATTACTTCTCTCTTCTGACCTTAAAACTAGTCTCTGTCTCTTCTGCAGTGTGATGGGTTTGTTGTTGAACTCCACAGTCTTGGAACAACACAAACAACTGAAAGCGCTCAAGTTGACTAAAAGTGCTTCAGAAGTTTACAGATCACATAACCTTCAGGTAACATGAGTTAGTATGAGCTCAGTAGTAAAATTTATGGCATGCTGTAATATTGCTTGACAAAATATTTTTTATTTATCAGCTGATAGAAGTGTGAGTTCTCCTGCTGCTGCCCCACTGGAATTACGGTTCTGCCACTGTTGGTTTCTTTTGCCCATTGTAAAATGTGTATCATGTCTTAGGGCACAGTAAGCAATCAAATAAGAGGACAGAGCCAGTTTTTTTCCCAGTGGTGCATGGGAAGAGGATGAGAGACAATGGGTGTGAGTTGAAATCAGTGGTTCTGGCTGGATTTAAGAAAAAACTTTTTCCCCATGAGGACAGTAGAGCAGTGGCAGAGCTCACCCAGAAAGGTTGTGCAGTGTCTGTCCCTGGAGAGTTTCAAGCCTTAACTGGATAAGGCCCTGAGTGACCCTGTCTGATCTCAGATGCTGACCCTGCCTTGAGCAGGAGGATGGACTAGAGACCTCCTGAGGTCCCTTCCAGCCTGAATTATTTTGCAATTATGTGATCTGAAATAAAAATACCCAGAGAGGTTGCCACAATTTCATGGCCATGAAATAATCTTCTGCTACCAGCATACAGATCCATTCTCCCTGCCAGGCTGGTAAGATAAGTGTTTAATTACATGTGCCCCCACACCATGCCCTGATGGACACATTATAAAGGTGCCATCCAGATATGAAGTAAAGCAGTTTGCATGGCAGATCATTCTATTATGAGCATACACACAGTCTTCTAGGAGAAAAGAGCAAACACAACTCGGTCATCATCTTACAGGCAAGAAATACATAGGCATGGAAAAGGTTCTGAAGGAATCAAAGCTAGCAGAAGTTCAGATCTTGCAGAAATTCACACTTGTGAATTACAACATGAAGGAGGACACACAGGCCACTGGATCTAAGAAGCAGAGAAACCTAGAAGTCCACTCCAGGCAAGAGGTGAGCTGCTGTGGTAAACACTATCTGAAGCCTTCATTTCTTTACAAAAAACTAATTAACGGCCAAATCCATTGTAGTCCAATGAGACAGAGCTGCAGGAATGCACTAAGGTGACCATTTCTGGATAAGGCAGTCTCTTGGCTCATAAATACAGTGAAGCATTTAAAGTCACCATGGTTACCTTCAAATTCAAGCTATAGTTATTATTCCAGTAAAATTGAGGGTCTGCAAACTGCTCTGAGACAAGAATAATAAGCCCTTCATTAGTTGGGCAGATATACATCACTGTACCTATCACGTTGCAGGGCTTCCATTTTATATGGGGTGAATTTGAGCTAAGCAACTCGCAGCTGAGTACCTGTCATTCTCAGGCAGCTGGAAAGCAGAGACCTCAACTTGTTCTCCTGAAGATGAGACTAAAGGCTTGATTGAAAGCCCCACTGACTTCAGCTGATGCTGAATCAAGCTGCCAGACAACAGTAGTAATGAAAGTACTGTAGGCCAAACCACCTGGTACTTTTCCCCCCCGCCGTATATTTAAATCCAGATTAGAGGAGGAATGTGAGGGGTGCATCTGTGACAAATCAGTCTGTACTTAATCAGTATGATCTGTGATGCATTTTCGAAAAAAAACCCCATGCTCTTGGGAGGTGTTACCTTATATGGTTAGAACCTGTAAGGGGTAAAATCAGATAGAAAAGCTAAGATATTCTTTACTATTTCTTTTTTTCACACTTCATTTTCTTAGATGCAGAATGTTTCAAATCAAAATTCATGTTTTTTTTCCAAACACAGTTTTGCCAAGCAACTTTGAAAAATATTACCCAGATCCTCTGAGCAACCCTGGAAAGATCCTGACTCTCAACATAATGTAACTATACTGTTACTACTTTCAAGCTGACCTTAGAAAACACACAGATTTGGGATCTAAAGTTTGGGATCTAAAGTAATTAAATGATCATTTTTCTATTGTGATAGGTTTGAAGTCTGAATGTTCCTTATCAATCTACGACTTAAACACAGTATTTTTCTTGGTCACACAATAAATCTATGCAATCTATCATTTTCACCATTTTAATTTGCCATTGTGTGTGAGTAGAAAGTGAACTTTGCCATTAGCCATCTCCAGGGCAACACACTGTGATGATGTAAATTAAGGATTATGGCTTCACCATAGGATCAAGCAGCAGAATCTGAACAGTGATGGAAAGCACTTATTAAATAACAAATATTAGCAGTAAAAGTGAAAGAAAAACATACAATAGCATGTATTCTCTGTTTAATTTAAAGTTTGGAAACAATACCTTTATTTGGATACTACAATATTTAATGATACATAGTGGAGTAACAGAAGAGGACAATGAGACAGTCAGGATTGGTTATGAAAGACAAAACAAAAGCAAAAGGCAGAAGGTTACCTGTCCCTCCATACAGCTGACAGAGTGTCACAGCACTATTCTGAAGGGACTTTCTCAACTGGTCTGTATTGCTTTTTAGTCTGCCACCTTTCTGCTGTGTCAGGAAATGAGAATGCCCATTACTCCTGACAAGATTGCAAGGATTAAGTGATATAATATCAATTATGAACTAAGATGATCCACCAAGACTTTCACACACAGTCATTAAACTAGTGTCAGACATCAGGTGGATAAATGGAGTCAGTACCTCCACCAGTTTCCTATCAAGATATAGAAAAGTATCCAATTAAATTAACTTAGAGCATGCTAATCATGTACAAGGTATTGAAACAGCTCACAATATTCAGTAGCAACTCTTCAATATCACCTTTGCATCCTGTCTTAGTGCAATATATCACAGAATCACAGAATGGATATCTGCAAGGATGGAGACCCCACAACCTCTCCGGGCAACCTGTGCCAGTGCTCCGTCACCCTCACAGGGAAAAACTGTTTCCTGATGTTGAGAGGGAACCTCCTGTGTCTCAGTGTGTGCCCATTGCCTCTGGTCCTGTCTCCAGTCACCACTGAAAAGAGCCTGGCTACGTCCTCTTTGCACCCTCCCTGCAGGGATTTATGTACATTGATGGGATCCCCCTCAGATCCTTCTCTTGTTCGGGCTGAACAGTCCCAGCTCTCTCAGCCTTTTCTCATGTGAGACATGCTCCTGTCCCTTCACCATCTTGGTGGCCCTTTGCTCGACTCCTTCCAGTATAACCACATCTGTCGTGTACCGGGGAGCCCAGAACCGGACCCAGCACTCCAGGCGTGGCCTCACCAGTGCTGAGTAAAGCAGCAGGATCACCTCCCTGACCTGCTGGCCATATTTTGTTTAATGCAGCCCAGGATGCCATTGGCCGCCTTTGTTGCAAGTACCTGTTACTGGCTCATGTTCAACTTGGTGCCCACCAGGACCCGCAGGTCCCTTTCTGCCAAGCTGCTTTGCAGCTGGGCGGCCCCCAGCCTGTGCTGGTGCCTGGGGTTGTTCCTCCCCAGGTGCAGGACTTTGCAGTTCCCCTTGTTGAACTGCCTGCGGTTCCTGTCAGCCCATGTCTCCAGCCTGTCCAGGTCCCTCTGGATGGCAGCACCACCCTCAGGTGTATCAGCCCCTCTTCCCAGTTTGGTGTCATCAGGAAACTTGCGGAGGGTGCACTCTGCCCCATCATCCAGATCATTAATGAAGATGTTAAACAGTTTAATATTACAGAACAATATAATATCATGTGATACTACAAATGTGACTGAACGCACCCCTTCAAACCTCAGCTTTGCCTATTCACTTCAGCAGTCACTAGCCATTCTTTACCCCAGTAAAGGCACTGAGCCAAAATTCTTCAGATTCAATTCTATTGTGTCAGTATTTTATCATAAGATCAACTAGATCAATTTGAAGTACTTTTCAAAGTATTTCAGTAGTAAGCTCAGTTACCACATTTTGAAGAAAATAATGAAAGTGGACTAACTCAGATACCACCAAGCAAAACATGCTTCTCTAAGGGACAGGGTCATTTCACAGTTACGTCACTGACATTACTAGAGGGGAGTATGAGCACAGTGCCAGAACTGCACCCTTATAATAAATTGCATTACTGATATAACTACAGAGAAAAATGAAGGGCACTATTTTTTGTAAAAATAAACATACAAACATTTTTTCAATATGATATGAAAATCTTAGTCTTCAAATTGTTTCTTATACTTCTGCATTGTGGTGTCAGTGAAGAGCACATCAGATAGAAATCCTTTTTTTGTTTGTTTTTGATGGCTGGAGGTCAGAATTTAAGACAGAAGGGCAACAAACAAAAATCAGCAAATAACAAAAAGACATGACAGGGTCCTTACTGAGTCGCTAGTTCAGTTATAAAGTGGACCTCTATGATTATATATGGCATTCCAAGGTCCAAAAATCAGTAAAAGGTTGGGCATGGAAACAGTTAGTGCCCTAGGGACAAAATGGAAATGATACACAGATTGGTTTAAAGGAGGGAAATATAATAGCAGCAGGAAGAACTATTACGCTCAACCATCTGAACCTCTTATATTACACAGCCTATAGGACTTGACTGAGTTAGTGCCACATTTACATATATAGCTAGACTCCTGGAGTATAAAAACTTGCACACCAGATGCTGGGACTGGGTCTGCTTAGCTGCTCTGCTAATCCCACCATGACCACCTTAGTCAGCTGTACTGCAAGTTTTCTGCCTCCAGCAGGTGTTGTAAGAGTAGATGGTGAGTTTGTGCAACCCAAGTCTGTCCGTAGCTGAGCCCTCTGAGGTGAAGTCTTTTACATCAACCCACACTGATATTTAAAAAGAATACTCTCCAGACGCTTGGATGCCAGCATCTTCATTGAGACTCTCCTGACTAAGGTCTGGACAGAGCAGTGACTGTCACCAAAGTGGCTTAAACCTCAGCTAGAAATATAACACTGGGGAATGATGAGGTGCAGCACTGATCACTCTGCTTGGCTGATGCATCTCTTGCATTATGCATCACTCCCTGCAAAATTTAATAGTAGCTCTTCTAGTTCTAGATACAATATTTCTGATCTGTGTTAAACAGTGAAAGGCCAAGAGCCACACTGCCTTTCAGTATAAGCTCATTTATTTGATTGCTAGCAGTCAGCTGGGGTTTCATCCAGGCCATGGGGATTTTGAATTTCTCTCACTTTTTAATCAAAACATTGTAAATGCCAAGTCAAATGTCAAACAGAAGTTGTTGCATCAACTTTATTTGCTTTATCAGCCAAACTTGTGGTCTCAGTCAAACAACTATATCAAGTTACCATATGCAAGATAACAGTTTACCTCTCTGGCAGTGTAAATAGACCTTGAAGTGGGTGTCAGTCATGTCTGCTTTAGAAATGCATAAAGTGCCCAACTGTAAATTAGAATCAGGATCTAAATCCTTTATCGGGAAAAATTGTGTCAAGACGTGAACCAATTTTCGGAGACAGAAAAAAACTTTCATTTTTAATGAAGTGAAGAAGGACGATATGTGCTCATTGCCTTTACAAATCAAGTCACTTTGTACATATGTAACTTCAGACCCTCCCATTGGGAAATGTTGCCTCCACTGGTTACTTTGCTTGAGAACATTGCTTTTCAGTCTAATCAGCTGTTCCAATGTTGGCCTCTTAGCCAAGGAGCTTGTCCTGCTCTGAACAGTCCTTCAAGGAGAGGCTGGTGGCAGCCATGCCTGTGTCCCCTTCAGTGGCAGTGCAGGAATCAAGGAAGGGCCTTTCAATACCACAGGAAAATCCATGACGACAAAATTCCACTTTTAATTGCCAGCTTGTATCTCTATGGCTCTACCTTTGTTTTTTAAAATACAAATTATGATTAAAACTAGCCATTCATGAAACAATAGAACTGAAGGGAAGCACAGCTTCATGGAGTCCACAGCTGGAGTGAAAATGTTGCAGTCAGCCTCTTAGTGGAGATAAGTAATTATTTTTCATTACAAGCCTGATGTTGACTAGATCACCTTCTAAAACACCCCCTTGTTCTTGTTTCTTATGTGCAATCTCTGACCCAAGATACATTTCCCCAAGAAAGGCTGGAAATTAGACAAGATGTTTTTGAGATTTGGGACTTTGAAAGGAAGTATGTTTTTCATTTCGGAGAAAGACTAACATTTTTGAAGTTTTTTTTTAAAGGACTTGGTTTTAAATGTGTTTCTTATTAGTTCATCATAAAAATAACACTCAGAATTAAAATTCTGGAACCCTTCACTATTGCTGCTGGAGAGGGTTCTGCTCTGAGAGTACACATTTTTGCAAATGATGCAAACTGCGTGATGTGATCATAGAGTGTTCACAAAGACAGAACACTTGTCAGACATGCTCTGTATGAATGACTGACTGGGGCCAAAGGAGGAAATTTAACATCATTAACATCCATCATTTAACTTGAATCTTTCCTACTGCCTGTCAAATATTATTGAACAGTTCTGAGGCTGTTCTTTTGCATTTCCATTCTAAACTTCCTTATAAAGGTGGTTGGGTTTTTTTGAAAGTAGAAATTCCCCTCAGCTGTGTAATTTTTTCTGGTAGTGGTAAATAATAAGCTTTGAGCACTCATCAGAGTTTAGAGTGGCAGAGTATACCTGCTGAGTTAAAAAAAGCGAACACCAAAAGGATGATCATGAACAAAGCTCTTTTCAAGTACTGCCAGATACCAAGAAAGCAAGCTTCCACTTGAAATGTATTAACTATCTAGGAACCATTGCCATCTGCTGAGGTGACTACACTCTGGACTGTAACATGCAGCTCCCTAGGCATACCTTCTGCCTCCAGCTCTCCAACTCGTGCATACCATTTGAGTACTTCAGTTGTAGCTGCTCAAGAGGAGGAAGTGCTAGCTTTGAGAAATAACCACGACTGCCCTTGATAAAAACATTATGCAGTTAAAAAAATAAGCCTGTAGATTGAAGGAGGCAGCCTACTGTATTTTTATGGCTATGTTTTAATGTAAGAATGAAAAAAGTGATCACAGTCTTTTGGTGTCAGATCAAAAGTCCATTTAACCCAGCACTGCCTATGACAGTGGCAAAGCAGGTGTGTAGGGAAGACAACACATGTACAAAGCGCGTATGATATTCTACATAGGATATCTGGCAGATGCCAGGTGGGGTGTCTACCTCTCCAGGGCCAGGATTGGATTTTCATTCATTGGTGTAAAATACGGCATAACTGATTTACCATCTGGTAAACCTAGGAGGGATTTTGTCATCAGGAAATTTTGTTGTTGTTGCTGTTTTGTTAAAAATGCATCATTTCTTTTTATGACATGCTGAGATTGCTGAATCCCAGGCTACATCACAGTGGCAAAATAGACTGAGTTTTGCATGTGCACACACACACACAAACACACACACAAACATACACGAAGTGTCTTCAAGGAAGCAGCTCTGTTCACCAATTTAGAAGGGATCTTTTAATTTTTTCTTCTAACTTTAACCTTTTACTGCCTGGGTCTTTGGTCACTGTTATGAGAAGTACCAGGAAAAAGAGAAAATTATTAGATGAAGGATAATGCACTGAAGTTTACTGTCTTCAAAATGAACAGGAGACCTGTTGTTGCTGAACAGAGTCAGGACTCTTTCCTGCAGAGTAAAACAACATGGCTTTAAGTGAAGTTCCAGATACACCCTGCAGGCATCTGAAGGAGGAAAAAAGTAAACTATGATACAGTTTGTGATAGAAAGCACAGTGCAATGCTTTAAAAAAAATAAAAGAGCATTGTGAGGCAATTAAATTCTGACCATCTCTTTCTGTAGTGAAGAAGTTATAACTCATTATGGTTAAAGGGAAAATTTAATTTTTGGTTTTAAGTCTATGAAGCTAGCCAAAAACAAAAGTAATTTTCTTGATACAAGGCCTAAAACACTCCAAAGGAAATGTTATGTCCTATAATACAGGATTAAGGGGCCCCTGAGCTGTAGCAATTTCACTTACGCCCTAGGTACAGTTGGGTACAACGGCTGATATTTTCCTATTTGCCAGACAAAAATATTTATGTTTTTGTCTGACCCAAACTGTGTTCCCTTTTCTAATTACTTTTAAAACCCTACTTTCCAGGTCTAGGTGCAGAAATTTCAGGGGTATTTAATTGGTTTCTAATATAATCACAATGCTGTTGTAATACAGTCTGTTCAGATCATCGAAACTGTCAGCGTGACTGGCAGTGGTGAACCTGAGTGTTTTTATACTTAATCTAGAGAGAAATTTTCTTGATTGAATCTATTTACTTCCATTATAGTGAGAAAAAAAAAGCAAAATCTGGAAATTTGCAAATAAACCAACTGAACTGATTCAAATCAAACTCCTATAGTCTAAACCTGCTTTTCAAGAATTGGTGAACTAGCAACAATTAACCCTCTGTTCTTGCATTCCAATAAAATTAAATTTAATCTTAAAGTCAGCTTTATAGCTAAACTTAAGCTGGGCTTAAACTCATCAAGTGTTGACTAAGGTAATCTTGCAGGTTCTCACTAAATTGCTGAGAATAATTGAATACATGGCCCATAATAGAAAAACTGTAGTTTGCATTTTTAATTCAATGAATTCTCATTAATTTAAATGAAACAGACTGTGTTTATTTAATTGACTTGAATAGAAAGGCTCATCTCTTGAACCATTACTTGGAACAGCATTTAACACATTGTCTTCTATGCAACCACTAGTGTGAATAAATGCTACTTCAGAAGTGAGTTACAGAGTTGGGCTTCAGCTCGTGTCTCTTAAACAATACAAGTACGACAACATTGCACATACATATATCAGAATAACATTCACAGAGCATCAATGTAAGTTAGGAAAGGTCTTGTGTTGGTTTGAGCAACACACGTACTGTTCAAACTGCTATCTGCTTTGTGTGTGATTTGCTTGGCTACTTATCAACAACAAATCCTGTGATCTACATTTTAACTTTTCTTCTGAACTTTGATAATGCCTACAACTTTCTCTGCTGTCTCCCCTTCCTGCTCTTGATCTCCCTCTCCAGGGAAGACACGCTAATTCTTTATCCTAGTTGGCAGAACTAGCACTTCCCAGTCACTCTTAGTCAGAATTACATGTTCTACCACTGTTTTCCACATTAAAGCACCTGACTTTGCAATGAGTCAAACATAAGCTGTAAACTCCCAAGTTTCTGAAATGTCTCATTCAAGTCATTTATCATAATTTCTGTGCAAGAAAACTAGGCAATGAAGTACATATCATACCATGCTACATAGAACTTTGGTTAACGTTATCTCTGAAACATTCAGACACTAACATGACAATGCTCCCTCTGTCATAGGACAAAGCAAGCCACGTGCTTGAGAGTGACCACACATAAGGGTCATCTTTTGAACTCAGGAGATTCAGTGTTCCCTGCATCCACATATTTATTTGAATATTTTGGCAAGCCAGCTGTACAACTGGAGGACTTTTTGATTTAATATGAAAATACAAGATGAAGGTCAAGCTAAGTTACAATTAGTCAGGCAGTTCTTGAATAATATGCAAAATTTCTTCAAAATATAATCCATTGGCCATGAATATGTCTTCTGATCTATCAGTGTTTAGTATTCTAGTACAAATATTTGGTTGAATGGAGCTGATAACAAATCAAAGTGTCCTAAAAGTAAAATGCATAAGCTCTGAAAAGATAAATTAGAGCAACAGGTTCTAGGTTTTGTTACATCATTCACTAATGCACATGATTGTCCATTTCTGCATTTTGGGTCTGACTCTACAAAAGAAAACTTAACTTTCTCTAAAATATATGGGAATTGTGAACCCTGATTAGAGAATCATTATTCAGTTTTACTCAAACATAAGAATTAGGAGATAATTGATGGACTTGTCAAGTAGGAGACTTAAAATGAGACATGGCATTTTTCTGCATACAGCACAAACAGCCACAATTTTTAAGATTCAGTAGGGCAACTGCAATAATTTAAACATGACTGGGGCCTGCTGGAGTTAACCAGGTCACAGAGGCAGTATGTTTCAAGGGAGCTCCCCTGAATTAGGATCCAGGAAGAGTACCAGGCAAGCAAGCCACTGCAGCCACTTTTTTCCGCCTCCTGTGTTGCAAGTGCAAGAGCAGGACTTTACCTGAACTCTTGGGCCCCTGTATTGGTACTGTGGCTACTGTTTTCCAAATGCATGCCTGCAAATCTGGAAATCGTGAATTGCTATTGACTGAAATGAAATTAAATGAAATGAACGCAGTACCAGTATGTTTTTCTTTCCTTCTATAACAATTGTCTTTACCATTTACTGTTGCTTTTGGAGCTCCGCTTGCCTCACCATGTCTCAGGGCTGAAATTCGCTCCATTTTTTTACATTTTTTCTGTCCATAGTCACAAATCACGATCCAATCATATTGATTTTTCTTCTACAGCATTCTCAAATTATTTTGCTATCTGGTCTAAGGGAAAAAACATTTTATCCCAGTTCATAGCAAAATTCCCAAGAATTTTAGTGGATTCAGAATTTTACTTTCAGTTTGGTATGCTTAACTTCAGCAGTGTACTTAACTGTATACATGTAGGTAGCTTCACAAAATCAAGGGGACTTAGCTAACAGTACAGGCCTTGCCATGACTTTCCTTCCTTTGCTATATTTTTGAAGTATTCTGCATATTTTACATCTTCCTGTCAAGTGTTCAGTGACAGTCAATATTGCAGAGAAACTACAATAGCTGAACCAATAATCCATTCTGGAAGTGTGAGGAACTTTAGTTTGCTAAAAGTAAGTATGTTCATGTAGCAGCTGATGCTCTTCCATCCAAGCTCTGTTGGAGTGCCAGTAAAAAAATCCTTACTATTTGGTTTACTTAATGACAAACTAATCTTAACTGGAAATCTTCCAGGCAACTTGGAATAACTTCCATCAGTTATTTATGCACAGCTAATTTTGTTTGGTAATAAATGAAAACAAAATTCTCATCGAGTTGGAGATAAGCGGGAAAAAAACCCACTCTGAATCCAGCCCTCAGAAAACTAAACTGGAAATAGAGCTCACAGTTTATGTCTTCTTAAAAAAGTCAATTAATGGATAGTCTTCCACTCTAGCTTCAATCCATTTGCCATAAAAACATCACACATAATTTCTGATAGCTAGTTTATAATCTATATTGCCCCCTTTACGGCTATGAAAATCTGTTGAAGTTTGGGGGTTGGAGGTTTTTTGGTTTTTCAGCAATGCAATTACCCATTTTCCTCCTTGAATAAATTTATTGATGAATAGAACTTAAGAGTAGGAACAGTGCAAGAGGCATAAGAATCTGCAAGAAAGGAAAGTTGCCATTATATGCTGTATCTTCATGCCTATGTGGTGAGTTTCTTTGTGGTGCTATGTGGTGCTGTTAGGATATATCCATGACAGTGCTACATTGGTGCAGATATTATTAATGGAAGCTGCATATTCACACTTGCAAACAAGTATAACCGAATTTGGGGTTTTGGATGGTTTTACAATGAGTTGCATGCATGATCTGGCTCCAGATGCCAAACCACCAGCTTCACCCAGCATCTCATGTGCCTCCCTTCCACCTTCTTATTTCAGGTGCTCCAGGCAATCCACAGCCAATTCATCGCATGAGCTGGCAGGTGTCTACACTACCTCTGTGTCAGGCTTGAATACGAGGCCTTTCCAGACCAGAGTCTTGTTAGTTTCCCTTGTGCACAATTTTGGAATTGGATGGCTGAAGGATGGAGGTCAGAAGATGAGTGGGAATTGTGGCCCATAGTGCAGGATACAGCTTCTCTGCTCCCTGTCAGAACTGGGAAGGACAACTTCTGAGTGATTCTCTGGTGACTGTTTTTTGCCAGCTGTGGACTTTCCCAGCTGCTGATATATTAACAGTAAACTTTGTTCTGCTGCTTTTACCTTCCTCTCAGCCATAAGGGCCTGTTCCGCTCCATCTGCTTTGCAAGCCCATTCTAGGCTATTTGTATAATCATAATGCTTTGTAGGTCAGGGCTTTATCAATTTTAGGGTTTATGTCAGCGCAAAGTGAGAAAGAAAGAACGGGAATCAAAGGAAATGGTGACAGATGAGAGGTAGCAAAACTGTAGCCAAAAAGACAGGCCTGTAATGAAGGCCTACTTGTATTGTATGTGCTAAAAAACTATTCATTGTTACTTTAGGTAGAAGGCTAACAATTCTTAGAATGAGTACCTGTTACACATCATGATAAAAAGGAGGAGCTACAAGACACTTCGAGGTCCTTATGTACGTACTTTTCAGAAAGGGAGGACACTAATTGCCTCCAGGAGCATCCTTATCTTCCTGAGGCATATAGTGAACAATTACTGGGACCGAAGTATTGAGAAACTAGGGGAAAGGTAACTTGGGCCAGGGTTCCCACGACCACCGACCCATAAGCCCCCTACCCAAATTATACCACCTACTCAAAAGATAGAGGCGGAGAAAGGAACTAAGCATGCATTCTAGTTTGCATAGCAGGTGAAGAAATATGAACCAATTATTGTAATGGGGAGTGTACCACTTTGTAATCTTTGTAATATTCATGTATAAATATGACAAGACAACCAGCATTAGATGTGCCTGATTAGAACAACTATCCTCCTGACACCCAGTGCTGCAATAAAAGGAAATGCCTGCTTCTTAATGCTAAATTGGTGTTAAGGAGTTTTCTTTTATTCCCGAATTTCAGTGACAAAAAGAACAAACTTATCCTCCCTACCTAAATCTGACTGCACAACAAAATCGGACTGGTTTAGGTAGCCACAAGGTACAAAAATCAGGCTTGGACCTAAACCTATTTTCGTGAAAACAGCAGGACAATTTACCTGAATTTCACATTTGTAATCATAAAGTTTTATATGAGTGATTAGAGACTAAAAGAGGGAAGGCTGGTGCTGGACTCACAGGCTGCAGGTCTCAGCTGCAGGTGAAAAAATTTCCACTTCCTCACAATGTAGCATTTTAGAAAGGGCAATATTTATTCCTAATAGGCTGGTCACCTATTTGTCTTTCTCAGGATCCTTTCTGATGTTCTTCTTTAACAAAGAAATGATGAAAGATTGTATTTCTTTTGATGTATTTCTTCACTAATAATTTCAGTGTTTTTCAAAGATATTTTCAGTGCAATCTTAACATTTTGTTGGAATTGGCTCTTAACCTTTGTTTCCACCTCACTGTGTGGGATCAACATCCTCCATATTATGCTTATGTCTCACAAACCTTGGACCTGTAATTACATTTCCAGAACTAGCAGTGACAGAACCTCTCCTGTCCCACAGTGGGGCCTGACTGACTGCTTCTCTTCTCCCATGCTCACAGGCTTTTGCTCTCTTACTGCTGTTACCAGCTGAGCCTTTGTTTCTGAGTTTCCATCAGAGCTGCTAATGGAAGCTGGCTAAGGGAAAGGAAATTCAAGACCCTGCAGCCAAACTAAACAGTGCAGACTTTAAGTAGATCCTAGCAACTTAGCTTGTCACAGACAACAAACAGGTAGGACTTTCCCGATACAGTCAGGTACAAACAGCACAGCAAACCTGGTTGCTTATCTGGGGTAAGAAACCAAGTCACTGGGAAGAAAGTGAAGGCTTTAAGGGCTCAGATGGAGGTTTACACCTGTCCACAACCATTCTTGGTGGTTCCAGTAAGGGACTTGAGGATGTGGGTAGGTTCTCAAATGGGGTGTGTGTGGGGGAAGTGGTATATATGAAAAAAGGACTACAGAAGCTGGGGACACAGGGTTTTGAGGCAGCATAAAAGGGAGAGAGACACCACAGCTCTAGTTGGGAGCTCATATCTCTCCTCCCCACAACTTTTCAGCTAAACCTACATAATACCCAACATGCTCTACGCTAGCTTTGGCATGCTGAGTCCACTTCAGCATTTGTGACCCCTGCTCCCGACCCCTGGTAATGTTGTTGGCATAACTGAAGCCATTTTGTAAGGCAAGCAGCCATTCCCTGTGACCAAGCGGGTCATGTATTTGTGCCCTTTCCCCTGTTATCAGGCCCTGAAGGTCCTGTGCACCAAGCAGGCAAACCAGACTTCTTCCCCTCCCTTCCAGCCTCAAGGTTCCTGGGTACCAGGCGATTACTCCCTTCCTTGCCGGCCTTGAAGGTCCCAGCACCTGCCCAACCTGGTAGTGGTGATGAGCCTGTCCCAGAGCGGGGAAGTGTTAACAGCACCCACGCCACTGTCTATAAAATCAACCCAGTACCAGTCCTAAGTGGGGAACTTGGACCAGAGCTGCTGCTGGACAGTGAGACCTGTGACCTCCCAGTGGCCAGGGATACCTCCACCGTCCTCTGCTTCCTCCCAGGACTGAGTGACTCATATTCTTTTATAGGTTTTTCTAGTCTAGATTATGAGTGTTATACTGATACAGCAAGTCATGTACCCAATCTGACCCAATCTGCAGAGGGTTCAGGTGATTAGAGTCATAAGTTAAGTTAGGATATAGGTGATTAGAAATTATAAGTTGTTTCATAAATTCTGTGCTATGCTACTTATAAATTGTACTACATTGATTCTTCTTGTAGAAATCCTGTGCCATTCTAATCATAAATTCTGTGCTATACTAATCATAATATCCTGTTAAGAATATAAATTTTAATTGTAGCTGCATTTAGCACTATCATCATTCTGCCAAGGATCCCTAAAAGAAACTGTCTGTCCCTTCAGTGTCAGGTGACAGCATTGTCCACTTCAGCTTCTTAAGGGCTTCATTAACAGAAGCTTCCCACCTCTGCAGAGTTATATGTCTTTGGTATCTAGTTTCATTCCCCAGTGTCAAATCTCTACACTTCATCAGCTAGGAACATGCTCCCCAGGTCAGAAGACACACCTAAGCCAAATGGAACCCATTGCTCTTGGCTGGGGATGTGCCATGGAGGGCTGCTACCTCCACTGGGCCTGGTATTTATTCAGCAAAAGGTTAGAACGGTGCTCCTTCACTATCTCAAGATAAAATTTTAAATGTACAACCTCTAATGTGCTTCAGTCCTAACAGCTGATTGACGACAACCTGTGGAGAAAGCAGGCAGAATAGATATGCAGTAGGAACTATGCATTTCTGAGGCTAATGATCTGATCCTAATGCACTGAAGTTAGAATTACTATAACAGCTTACCAGGGGTTTAAATAACAGGGCTGCTTATGTTCCACTTTTCTCCCTTCCAGCTGCTGAATTTTTCTTAAGCTGACAGGCTTGTAAAGGATTCCCAAGGATGTGGCAGCTGATCAGGAAAGTGCAGAGACATGCTAGCAAGCTGATTCCACTCAATAAATGGAAATCCTATGTGGACCACAGAAAAATGCAGCTTCATGGCAAGATAAATAAAAGTGGATTTGAAAAACAAGGTTAGTTGCTCAAAACCTAGGCCTAATAGAGAAGGCTTCATCTTCTTTCAGCCTGCAGCATGCATGATTTCATAGCATTTTAACGACGCTCGCCTCGGACATTTTAACCTTGAGGAAGGTAACTACACATGCTGCAGGGTAACAAGGAATCAGTTTCCTACCACTTGTGTCTCTGTTTTTTGGCCATATATCCCTGTATAGCATTTTAGGGACAGACACCATCCAGCAGCATAGCATCTCTGTCTTCATCAGTGAGGTATGTCCACGCCGGTCCATTTCCCTTGATGCCTTTGTAGCAGGATCCTTTGCATAGACTTTCGTGTTGCAACATTGCATTTCACTCGGCTGTTTCCGTCCCCTGTCCTATGCCCCACTGCTGAGAACTGGGGCCACTGATAATAACGTATGAACTTACATTGCCCCCGCAAAGCCCGTGGGACCCCTCCCTGACAGACCCTGCTTGACCGGCCACAAACGCTCTGCGGAATGCCGCCGCGCTCTCTGCGCGTCCTGCAGGCACAGGCGGGCCGCGGAACCGACCCTATCAGTGCTTGTATGTGCCTGCGCTCCGGGACGAGCCCGACCTCCGTCCGCGCAGTGTCACTGCCTCATGTCCCCGCAGGCGGTGCCTGAGCCAGCCCTGCAAATGGGGCCCGGCTGCACCTGCGGGGCCGCGCTGACCGGTCGCTCTCCCCTCACGCCTTCCAGCGGGGGTCCGCACCCCCGGCTGGCTGCAGGCCGGCCGCGCTCTCTCCCGGGTATCGCTGCTCTCCTCCGCGTCCGGAGGAGCGCGCTTTCCCTCCCGGCGCGGCGGCCCCCTGCCCTTCCAGCCGCTCACCGGCCCGGCGAGAGGCCAGCGCTGCCCCAGGGCGCACCTCGCCGCAAGAGCGAGCACCGTGCGCCCCCCGCCGTGGCCCCCGCCGGCCTGTGCCACAGCGCTGCGCCCCCTCCTCCCCGCCCACCATTTTCTTCCCTCCCAGACAGGCGCGGGCGAGGCGAAGCGGCGGGCGGCTGCCTCTGTCTCCCTCCCCTTCTCCTCAGATGCCCTTTGCTGCCGCTGCAGGGTTATTATTACAGTATGTGGTTGCTCCTTCCCCCCTCTTCCCCCCCCGCCACCACACCCCCTTCCCCCCGGCTCCGCGCCGCTGGCCGAGCGCCGCCGCTGTGCAGCGCCTTGGCCCCGCTCCGCGCCTGGCAGCCGCCCAGGCCCCGCGCCCCGCTTCTGCGAGGGGGGCGCCGGGACCCGCGCGCGCAGGGCGGCGCGGGGACACCAACGGCTGCGCGCCAACGGCTAACGGCTCTCCGCCCGACCGGCCGCTCCCCTCAGCGCCGCGGGCGGCGGCGGCCCCACGCCTCAGGGGACGTCGCCGCCGCTCCCCCGCCCCTGGAGCTGCCCGACGGAGCGCGGCCGGCGGCGGGGCGGTCGTTGCTCTGGCTCCCAGACAGCAGGGGAACGTGGGGCTGCGGATTATTGCAGACTAAGCAGTCTAGCGCTGCAGCAGCGGGCGGGGGGAGGCGGGCGGTAGCGGGCGGGCAGGCAGGGGGAGTATATATGTGTAAGGAGGGGACGGGAGGGGAGGGGGGAAAGCTGGCAGCCAGCCAGCTACCATCAGAATTAGCTCATTGTTCAATATAACCGTACTGGCAACGAGAAGCCAGCCTGAGAGAGAGGGAGAGAGACTCCCCCAGCTACCCCCACCCCTTTTTCTTTTTTCTCCAAGGCTGCACTTTGGAAGAGGTGCAGTCATTCTTCCCCACACCCCCTACCCGCTCTCCACTCCCCCAACTATAAATTCCCTTCTGTAGCATGCTGCCCTTTTTAAATCCACATTTGTGTTTCAGATCATGTAGAAAGGACAGAAAGTGAGCAGGGAGCGGGGGCTTTTGTCTGTAAGTATATGCAATTCCAATCCACAGAATTTTATTTTTTTTTTTAATTAATCCTCTCTCTCTCTTTCTTTGTTTCTTTTAATTTCCTTCTGTCCTTAGTTGGACTTTGCTGCAGCTCGCCTTTCCCCCTCTCGGTGCACATTTACAAACAGCCTTTCTTAAAGAAGATGAGAAAATGTGCAGTATATGTATTTCTTTGTCTTTATGTTTTAAGGCTCGATTTCTAGGCTGGGGATTTTTCTGCACACATGCAAGGGGAGATGAGAAGTGGTTTTCTAAAACTGTTTCCTTTTTTTCGCTTTTGCACTCCACAGACACCAAAATGCATTTTTGAACCTAATGCACTTAGCTTTTTTAGCATGCATGCAAGGCTCTAGGATTGTTTTTTCATCTCTTCTTCTTTGTGAAACGAATCTCCCTCTTCTCCGCCCTGACACTGGATTCCTCTTCAGGCTGCTGGGGTTTATTTTTAGAAAGCAGTCATTCTTGCAACAGCTTTCTGCATTTTTGCATGTGCAGCAGTTAAATTTTGGGTGGTTCTTTTGAGGGAAAACAAAACGAAACCCAAACGTATTTTCATGGACATTTAGTGATGCGCTTTCTTTCAAATGTTTATGCATACATTTATAGGTATATGAGTTTGCAGTTTTAAATCCTCTGTGTGTGTGTGTGTGTTTGTGTGTAAACATGACTCATACCTAATTAAATTTCATATATACTCACTATAGGTAAGAAATATATAATCAATAAAAGAGAACTTTACTTTTTTCACTATATGAAAAGTGATAAAGGAGGTATGCTGCAAATCCAGTCAATTAAGACAGTGGTAATTTAAGGTACCATTTAAATGAGGTAGGACCTTTTTATTCTCTCTTTTTTTTTTTTTTTTTTCCTCTCCCTATTTAAAGTAGGGGGGTGTGTGGAATAGAGAGAGAAAACTGGAGGTTATGTAATGCAGTGCCATTTCCAAAAATACCTACTCTCCAGGCCATTACATTGTGGATGCCTGACGCTTATACTTGTTTCTTGATTGCAAAAACCCACACTTTGTTGTGTGCCTGGGAGCAATAGACCACCTTTACAGTAAGCATAGGGTGACTTTTTTTGTCCTCTTGACTGATTTTTAGGTGTGTTAACCATTAAGTATAGTGCTCTTCAGAGATATACCAGGTGCTAAGAATAGCATAGGGTTCTGCAAATCCAGGTACCAGGGATTCCTTTGTCCTATATTTAAGCCTACAGTCCACTGAAGTACAGAGAAGCATGATATATAAGCATACATGTGGTGAGAATAATTTGCATGACTTTAAGCCTAACCACTGAAGCGTATACTCAGCTCACCTACTGTTAATGCTGGCAATAAAAATCCCTTAAATACTGCGACAGTTTGAATGACTTTTTTTTTTCATTTTTATTTTTTTTTTAAATTGTTTTCAGATTGTTCTCCTTGTGCTACTTGAGAGAAGCTGCAATCCCAAGACTAAACAGAATCTAAAAATGGTAAGAATTAGTTGCTTTAGCAAAGAATCAGTAAATTTTTTGTATAAATAGAAACCAGTTTTCCCCATCCCTAATACTGCCTAAATACAACCTTTATAAGACATACTTTTTGAGGCTGTGGGGATTTGCCATACAATGATTGATGTACTCTGAAAACCTCCATATGTTGGATCTTTGATTTTCTTGCATTTTTTGAATAAAAATCTGAAATCCCTCTTTGTGCAGTAAGGCTTATTTAATTGAAACAAGCAGTGTTTAGGTTACTATGAAAAATACACATCATAACACATGTAGAAATACATGCAGACAAAACAACATCCACTAATTTCAGTCCTGCCACCTTCTCCCCAAGAAGAAGAAATAGGTCATTGCACTTAGTAGGTGAAGCAGATTTAACGTTATTCTGTCAGGGAAATACATAAGATGCAAACTAAATTTTCTTATAATTTGGTGATTTTTTCAGAAGCTTAGCCTTTCTTTGTGATACAAATCTGTTCCAGAAAAAATGGCTAGGCCGCAGCCCAGCTGAACTTACAGGCGCTTAGTTGGAATGTTTTGAACAATATTCGACAGCAAGCCATTTCCTTCAGTGCTGGTCATGTTTATATTTTTACTGATGAAAGCCCATTTGTTATACTCTGAGATACTACTGCTGACAAATACCTAATTTTAAGGATGAAACTTTATACATCTAAATATTCTCTAAATATGATATTCTGTGAGAAGGACTGAGTGTCTCAGAATCAGCAGGACAAAGAAAAATTTTTTTTATAGAAAAAATAGATAAAGTAGGCAGAATTAGTTTAGAGGCCGGGTAGCATTCTTGATTGAAGATGAAGCCATCACAGAAGCGTGTCTGAATATATGTATTGACATAAATGTGATATCTTTTGGGTGCTACATGATATTATCATGGTCAAAAAATCTGTTAATTTGTATGGGACAATAGCTTGTCTGAAGTACTATTGCCTAGGGTGTACATTAGCACAGAATATTTTCCAAAGTGTCCTGTTCTCAAGGACGTATTAAGATTGGGTTAAATTAATTGCATCAACTATATTATCCTTGTCTGGTTCTTTGGGGGGGAGGGATGATCAAAGGATATTTAAAGTAAGGAAATATGTAATCTGTTATAAAGGCTTTTATTTCTTTTTGGATCCTTGTTTTATATCATCCCTATCTGCAAAAATAAACTTGCAAATTCTGGAGTTTTAGTCTATTCTGGAACCTACTTTCATCAAAGTGCTTTGCTCATCTGTGTATAAATGAATAGTTGGGGGTGGGGAATTAAAAGGGAAATGATTCACTTAAACTTTGAATAGAAATTATGTTAAAATACATTTTGTTCACATAACTGTGGAATATTGCATAAGCCAACTGTTTTCGTACCAACACCAAGGTGACAATCAGCCCACATTTTGAGATGGTATGCAGGCTGTTATGTGCAATATATGCCTATCTATGGAACAAAAGATTATTTTAAGTTTTGCTAGGCATAAAATAGCCACTGATTTTTACCAGCAGATGGTTCTATGAATCTAGCAAGGTTCCTGTAGTAGTCAATGAAATCAGTTTTGTAAAGTCAGTCTCCAGGCCAGAACATAAAATACAACTTAGAACTGCCCAAATGCAGAAAATAAAATGTAGTTGCCCACCTTTCTAGTTCTATTGTTTGTTTTGGAGTGTAACATAAATAAAAATCTGAACTGGCTGTTTTTGAAAAGTTTTTTATTTGTTACAAAAAGGCCTAATTCCACTTTTTTGTGACTGTTGATCAGAATTTCAATGTGAGAAAGAGTAGGTTTGTGCCCCAACTTGCAAGGTTGCTTAAGATGTGATACTTGGCAGAATCTCTTCCCCTACCACTGTTTTTTTCCCTTTCTTTCTTTTTTTGGTACAGTAACACTGAATGTAATTTGAAGTCAGACCACTGACATACGTTCCTTGCAGTAGTGGATGCACTTGTCTTCGGCATATTTCTTGTTATTTATTCCAAGTGTCTTCTTAGCCATTCTAATTTGCAGGAAAAATTCTCCTTTACATGTCAACTCTTTCTATGCTGACATACATGATTGTAAAAGTGCTTACTTTGTTTCTAATATAACAGCATATGCAAAGGCTCTATTCTGCTTTCACTGGACAGTGGAAATTTAGCTATTACATTTCACCAGTCTGAACTAAACCTTAAAAAATGGTGAAAAATGGCCTGCTTATTCCTTTGATAAACTGAAAGTTCATTAATTATTTAGTTAAGCTTACAGCAAAATTAAGAGCGACTAGAATAAACTTGTTGAGTGAGAACCAGTGAGTTCTTGGTTTAAGTAAGTTCACTGTCTAACCTTCTTAAATTCTTAATGTTCTTATTCCATAAAATGTTTCTTAAACTGCTTACAAGTAAAAGTAAACAACTTAGCACATTAGTTTTCAATGCTATTTCTCCTTTTCCTAGACTTAGAATTATGATTTCCTCATACCTGGTTAATTAATCTTTCTTGGACCTGTATAATAATACCATGATCAATAAAGAGAAATAGGCAGAAGAATGTACTTTCTAATCTCCTTATAATTTTAACTCATGGACATTTTGAGCCATCTTACACAAGAAGACCTGCCATTTAAGGATCTGTCCTCACCTGTGTATAATATATTTGCTTAAGTGACCCCCTAAAGGAAGAAAGAACCTTCTTTATTTATTTGCAATGTATAAAGTCCTGAAGTAATTTTAATTGCTATTTTTATTGGAAATGCCAGAATTTCTGTATACCACCTTCATGGAAAGTACTGTATGTCATAACATACAAATCTAGATTTTAGTTCTAATTGATTAAAAAAAGTTGTAAGTAAAAGAAAAAAAAAAGAATTGTTTTAAAAAATTATTTGGCCTATGTGATCCTGTCATTGAAATAAAGGATCTTGTCAGAAGCATGGAAGTGAGGAAGTCTTAAGTCCAGTTTTCTGTGACCTCAAAGACGACTTTTAGCAAAAACAGGAAAGGCTTTTTTTAATGGTAAATGTTTGTTTACAAAGAAATCAAACAGGCAAGAAAGTGGTCTGCTTGCTTGCTTGCTTGCTTCTAAAGCACTCAGGTGTGTCTTCTTACCTTGCTCGTGTTGCAGTTCTGAGAGTTTGCAGTAAAGGCACTAAGAAATTTAATAACACTAGTGAAAGGCTGTATCAGTAAACAGATACCTCCTTAGTAATTTAATTTTGACCTAATATATTCTAGAGCAGCTTATTAATTTACTTCTGACTTACCACGATTAGATGGCTTTCTTCTGAAGCACTAGTGGTGTGGCATCTCTAGGCCAGGTGGTGTACAGTATAGCTGTGCCATCTCAAAGCAAAAAAGGCCCTGGAGCAAGGGCATTTGGACTGAACACTTCCTGTATCCTTGCCTGAACTGGATCAGTTTTGAGGTTATTCTAATCATTTGCATTCTCTGCATTTTATAGTCTTACCTGGGGAAAAAAAAAGAGATAAATGGGATGATGGCCTTTTGGAGAGAAAAACAGCAGGGGAATTAGCTTTTCTTCATTAAGTCAGAAAGAAATGACAACCTGCATTTGGTTGAAGAGAAGAAAGTCGCCATCCCATTTCTTTTTTTTTGCAGTTCATAAGGAAATGTATAACATCATTTGTTAGGTGAAGAAATTTATGAGGCAAAGCTTGCATTTAAGATTCCATCCCTGTTTAGCCATTACACTCACTTTTTCCAGTGAGTTATATGCAGATATCTTTACACGTTCTGTAATGTTCTGTGTCTATAAAATGACTTCACCTTAGTTGGAGCAACTGTTCATAACTTTAGGATTATCTCTGAAGAATGCAGCCTGGGATTAGTCTGGCTGGGGTGCAGGCATTATTTTGTACATTTTATATGCTCTGAGGAATAAGAAGAAGGTACCAGGATGAGATATTATGTCTAGCCCAATACTAGATTCACACTGGACAAGTGTAGTTCCTGGTCTGGCATCAGAAAACTCATACTTCTTTGTTGATTGTTACCGGGTCTGGAACTGGAACCAGAATCTCTTGTAGTTCAGAATGCATAGGAGCTGTAGGACTATATCAGATCCTCTTCTGTTTATGTGTAGCCATGGGCAGAATTTGGTCAACAGAAGTAATGGAGAGGAATGAAAGCTAAGCACTTTTGGCCATCTGAATGTGTATATTATGCTTTTTTTATTGTGCTTATGTATTGTTCATGAAGAATACACTGGATGCAGTTTGCTCAACACTGCTTGATTACTGAAAACCTAGGGAGAATTAAAGCCTTTCCAGCTTACAAAATAAATAAGCAGAAATACAAGCTCACTTTTTGCAATACTTTTGCCAAGTCAGCTGTTCAACTGTGCAGAAAAAAGCACCTTTATTTGATTATGGCTGGAAAAATTTGAAGTGGGGTTTAAAGAAAAGTAATTTTTGTCCAAAGCTATAGATACTGTGGACATTTCTGTGGTATAGTTCATATGCACATTAAAAAGACAAAAGCTCCATACATGTGTTTCTGCCCAGTCACAAACATACATGCTCTGGGTGCTAAAATTTTGTAACCATGCACCAGCATACTTTATCTGAATAGAACTGTGTTGGCACATGGAGTTGGAGGTTTATGTAATAATGTTGTCCAGGACAAATCTTTACTGAACTTTTTTCACAAAGGCTGAAATCTTGGGAAATCAGAAATAAGAATTAGTATACACCTTGTAATACTGCAGTCATGACATTGACTTTTCAGTCTTGGGATCTAAAGCTTTCACAAACAATCTTTTCTCTCTTTTTGCGTCAGAATACTGCTGCCCCTCACCTGAGCTCTGATCTTTGTGTGTCTGGCTAAAGAGAGGGGAGAGGGACTACACTTAATAGCCCTAGAACAACTTCATAAAAATAATTCAATTAGTATCATTGACTGGGACAGGGTATTTTAATAAAAACATTTCTAAATATTTGTATTTTGTTTTTATTTCAAATATTTATTCATCTCATTAAACCATATTGATTGAGGGTGCAGTCTGGAAAGGTGCAAAAATGTTCTTTTCAAATGTTTAATGTAGAATGATACTATGAATCATTGTTTGAGTGTTACATGAAATTCAATTTAGACTGCTGGTCTGGCAAAGTCACGGTAGCACTACTGAATGACTCCCTATGTAGATGTTTCTGGGAGGGTTCCTGGTGTTTGCTTCTGTAAATACTGCATGTAGAAAAACCCAACCTTGGAACAGGTTGCATTTTCTCATCTGGCAGGAAGAAATGTTTCTGGATTAATTTTGTTAACACTAACCTTATTGTCTGTCTACTAGCGTAGCATACCGGTGTAGGAGTAAGTTGAAAAAAGTTAAATGTGTGTGTCCTCACCAAAGGTGGGATAAGCCTTGGCTTAATATGTGCATGATCAGAAAGAACTCTTGAATTCTTACAGTACCGATGTTTAGAGGGCATGCATTGGCATCATAGAGCTACTCAAAAAGACTAAAGAGGAACAGAACTTCCTTCTTTGTTTCAACATGACTATATCTGTGATAAATCTCCATCATGAAAGAGTATGAGTTTAGATAACTCTATTCCTGATAGCAGAAGAAAATCCTGTGGAAATATTGGTAAATGTCCTTACCCTTTATTTCTCACCTCAGTAATATAAGGCAACATGAGCAAACCCCAGAAACAATACTTGGCAGGAGAAGTTCTTTTCCTGTGTGTCTCCTCATTAGATGAGTGCCAGAACCCACGGATATTTTACTACTTTCAACCCATAAGACATACACGATACAGTTTGTGGTTTTGTATTTGGAATAGCAGTTAAGCTACATTAAATGTAAATGACACTGGATGCTGGTAATATGGTGACTGCAGGTAAATGTACTATAATGCTTTGAAGCACCTGTTACAATATCATCAGCAATGGTCATTACATCTCTTAGCGAGGTAAGTACTGGCTGTGCAATGTGGTTCTGTCTCCCAAGAGTACCACTGGGGCTTTTAATGCTTGCCCGAAATAGGCTGGTTGGGCAACAGGTTGGTGTCTCATGAGGGGAAACGCTTTCGTGGCTGGGCTGTGCAGGAAAGCAGTTGGCAGAGGCAGTGAGCTTGCTGCCTCCTGGAGAACAACAGCGCTTGGTGGAATTCTGGTCATCTTTCTGGTATGTGTGAAAAATTTAAACAAAATTAAACCAACAAACAAAACAGTCCAGAACAGTGTATTAAGTTACAGTATTCAGGCCATTAATTTAGAAAATGTATAAGCAATTAAAAAATGAAACCTACTTGGTGTGTACATTTTGTATACCCCGAAATTGGAAGGAGGGAAATGGGAGAGCACACAGGGGAAGCATTATTCTGGGCTGTCTCTGTTATTCTTCAGGATTCCCCTGCTGGCCACTGCTCTTGCTGGTCTTTCACTTAAGATCAAAACTCCTCCACTATTGCTCCAGTAATTTGTCAGCCTTGGGTATGAAACTGCTGCCAATCTTAACTGCAGCCCTTGGTCCTGAATTTTGCTGCCATGCTGTGTGTTCACCTCTGTTACAAGAGACTTGTTTCTGCCTCTTGTTCTGCAGTTGCCATTAGGGTAGATACTAATTAAACTTTTCATTACCCTGTTACTCTTGAAGAGCAAATTACAAACTCATATGTAATGGACTGAAAGCTCAAATACTATTTTAATTCTCAGGCTTGTTACCATTGGTTTTCTGTGTGTGAATGTTAAGCAAAATAACAAAATCTACCATTGCAGTGCAGAGGCAAACAAGTGGAAAAGGTGCTGGGTTGCACTGGGGTTTGAGTTGGGCGTTCTGGAGGGCTCATTTGGTTGTTTTGATTTCTGTAATGTTTTACATTTTGAGAGTCTACGCACAGAGATTTACTGGTGGAATAAAGTAGTTTGCAGCCATTTTATTGGTTAATGGCACTTTGCATATAATACACGTTTGTTTCATATTGTTCTGAAATGATTACATTTCCTTTCAAGGAGTGTGATACTCTGGTAATGAGTATCTTTGTTCAATTCATGAATTCAGTCACAAGTTGGATAAGCATTTATGACAGTGTTCCCAATGTACCTCTTGATTTCTTTTTCTCTTACTCTTCATGTGCATGGTAAATATTAGCAATGCTTTGCAATGGTTTTTGTGTATTAATAAGAAAAGCAGCATGAGAGTACTTGTAGCACAAAAGCTAGATTCACCCTGACCTGTACAGAAAAGTGCAAAAGTATCTCTCTGCCTAAAAATTGCATTACACTCAGGTGGTGTGGGGAGTATGCCTCTCCAGGGACAAAGAAAGTGTTTTCTCTAACTAACCTCATTCAATCATGTATGCCAGAAGACAGCTAGAGTTTCTGTTGAGGGTTCTTAGCAGCTGAAGAATTTGGCAGGATTGTGCTGACTATATACTCCAGCTAGGTTAGCTTGTGTTTTCCCCCTCCTGGCCACCATACTCGCACTGTTTTGGAGGCCAATAGTCACCTAGAGACCTCTTGAAAAAAATATGCCTGCTCTGAATACTTGATATCTACTTATATACTTTCCTGCAGCAAGGGGATCTGCAGAGGTAGAGCCTATTAGTCTTAAAAGCATGTTTTAGTAAATTTTGCACAGTCACTCAGATCATTTGCTTATATTTGTCATGGGATGCTGTAAGTACGTATATAAAAGATGCAACCTATGTAGTATGGATGAGGACAGGAGTGAATTCTTAGAGGAATATAGATGAGTCAAGGTAGGAGACTGCATAGAAGCAGCCACGTTAGTGTAACCTGTAGAGTAGAAGCTTTAAGAATGATGAAAGAAACAATGGATGAAGATGGGGTTTTATGAGAAGTTTTGTAGTTAAAATCTAGAAAAACTACTTCCAAGGTCACTTCCTTATGTTGTGCATGGAAGGACCAGATGACATCCTATTCTGTGAAACTGACAAATTTAAGAAGTGATGAACAAGGACTGTTAAAAATCCCTAATGAATAAACTTGCTAATTCATGTGCAGCATGGAGAGGGGGATGCAAGGAAAAGCGTACTTGTCTCATTTAGGCTTTTTCATCCGTGTGTGGTTGTAAGCTTGAGTCATCAGATGGGGAGGAATAACAAGCAGCAGTAATAGCTTCCCCATGAAAAGGCAGAGCCAGCAAAGGATGCTGATGCACAGAAGCCAAAGGCAAGTTCAGGTGTGGAGTTGTCCTACCATGTTCTGCTGATATATATACTTGGTGTATATTAAATATTACTGTAATGGCAAGTAAAAGTCTCACCAAAAGGTGGGCCACTTGGAGCAATACCAGCCAGGAGGTGAATGATTGTGTAATTCTTCATCAGTTCTGTCAATTCATTTCTCTACTGTTGTGTGGAATTAACCAAGTGATATGACTGTAAATGATTTTTTCCCCCACTGATTTTTGAATGTTCATGTCACTGATGTGGAAAGCAGGACTGATTGAAAAACCTGCTGCCCTGACAGTATACTGAAAATGTGAAGGCAGGTTATTGGGGATAACTGTCATTGTACCTCAACCAGAGGCTCAGACTTGTGATGCAGAGCCATGCAAAAGAAGCGATCAAGTTCACAAAATTGGCTGGCCTCACAGCTGCTGAACCACATGTTCACAGTATTTTTAAAATATTAAGCTAAGGTAATTAAGTTACATTTTAACTTGGGCAAGTTGTAGTATCTGATGTTTCAGTAGGAAAAGCTTCCTCACTGAGCTGTTTCAGAGTCAGCCTATCGCAACTGCAGCCTCCCATTTGATTGTGAGTACAGCTTCTTAAATATAACAAAGGTTCATCAAAACTTCATTGACTCTTTGAAATAAGGAGTAATGATGAGCACTCTTGATGTTGCCCTCTCATTCCCTTCTCCAGAAGATTCAGAAAACAAAGCTGATAGCAAACTGCCACCCAACTAAACTTTTGAGAAGCAGCAACCATTCAGCTGACAGTTGCTGTATGTATTAAATCCTGCACGCTAGGTTTGGAACATAGTGGACATTAATATCATATGCTTTCATGACGTTCCCCTCACAGTGTTAAAAATAAACTGCTGCAGATGGGAGCATTAGTTTACCACTTGCACTGAAGTAAATGCGTTGATCCTAGCACAAACTTTCCTTCCTGTTTTGTTTAAAATGAATTAGGTTTTTTTTAACAGAATTGTTTATTTGGTGTTCAAGCAGTGGTGCAGTAAGATTTTCAGTGAAGGGGCTGTTTATGCATCTGGATTGTGATGGTGGGCTGTTGGCTATAAAGAGAACTTTTTATCGCAGTGGGAGGCACTTGGGGGATTGAGAAGCACAGGGTGGAATGTGGTGGGGAAAGTCATTACAGCTCAAACCGGCTGGTAACTGAGAAACTTAAGAAACTGCAAAGTTACAACTGTTTCAACTTAGCAGGCAACTACGTTATAATTTTATTTTTTTTTCCCCAAAAGAAAATGCATTAGAAATCAATTTGGAAAGAAAATCTGCTAAACGCTTCAGGTGATGCAGACACCAGCCAGAAAGGAAATAATCTACACCTTTTCCTCTAGGATCCTTAATGCCATTGATTTGTGTCATTGCAACACAGAGCAATGGCGATGAAAAATCCCCAGACTAAAGAAATACAGGTACAGACACGAGGAGCAGTGTTCCTTTCCAGCTACATGCCCCATCCCCAGGAGAGCATGGTAGGAGGATGGCCACTCTACATTCTGGATTAGGACAGGCACATGTGGCCCTCAGCCCTCACAACTGCACAAGTACGGTTTTAGCGCTGCAGAGAGGAAGAGCATACCCCTTTCTTTCGTTCTCTTCAACACATACCTCTCCCATTTTACTCCCCTGTTCTTCAGCATGTGGCCATCTGTGTCCGCTATTAGACTGCTAATCCATATAGTAAAATTTTACATTTCCCGTCCCCCGCCCTGCCCCAGGTAGGCTGATGCAGAGCCTAGAGATGATGCAGAGACTAGATACGGTCACCTTTTATCTGGAATTAGGAATTTCTAGGGTACTTGTCATCACGTCCTTTTTGTTTTCTTCCCCCTCCCCCAGAACTGGTTTCTATGATAAAGAAGTTCTCTGAAACTTCTCAAAAGGTGGTTGCTGGTGTACTCAGAGCAGTTGGTCTTCTTCATTAAGATTGTAGTTTGGAAATCCAGTTGAATTCAACTGTAACTTTTGCATGAGACTTGATGAACAGGAATTCAGTTGTGGTCTACAAGAAAAGAAAAAAAATAGAAAAAGTAGCTATGGTGGCTTTCTTGTTTGTTTCTTAACTATAAAAGCCTTGAGAATGCTTGACAGGAGTGCACTCATTTTACTAAGTTTAGCATGTCTTAAATCTGGGTTTTTTTTCCTTTTGATGGATGTACCTGAATATTTGAAAGATGCTCTTAGTGTGTAGGAAGGAAGAGTGGGTAGCAATAAATTAATTTTAGCATTTTGATGTGCTGTGTGGACAGTAGATTTAGTCCAGCTTTGCTAAAATTATTTTATGTATCTGTTTTAAATCTGGGTAAAACTTTGTGCTCCTCTACTATCACTCTTAAAGAGGACATGGCTTAAAATGGAAGAATAGGTGCTGGAGTTTTGGCATGCTGGTTAAACAGAGCCTTTGCAATGGCAAAAAGAAGTTTCCTGGTTTGTTGAGCAGAGGAGAAAAGAAAAGTCTGCTCTAGAAATCCTTCTATTTTTGAAAAAAAGACCCACAAAAAAAGCAGTAAATAGTTCTGGAGTTTGGAGGCTATAAAAGCTAGTAAATAGACTGAGCACCTTTGCTTTTTCTGATTTTTAATCTTAATTTTTTATTATTTGTATATTTTCAAGAGAATAGAGGCTAAAGAATTGAAAACATATTCCTCATAGCTCATAACTCCCTATCTGAAGTTGGCCTCGATGTTCGAGGCAGAATTGCTTGGTCTTGCAGAACACTGTCTCAGTCAGCACTTCCCAGATCAGTGGGTTTCTTTCCCCCCTGACTTCTCAAAGCGGAAGTGAATGGTTTTGCATATCACATGTTCTGCCAGGAAGGCAGGCTTCCAAGGGTAATAATGCTGTTAGTCAGATGTTTAGGGGTGATCCACTCTGATAATTTATGGATGAAGTATACTAGTTTAATTTTTTTCGTCGTGATTATCAATTACTGAGGCTATCAATTTGAGTCAGTGTATGGCTCTTCTGCATTTTGTAGACTTGCAGTGACTTTAGTTTTCAGTCCATCCTAAAGTTCAGTAATTCTGTTCTGAATCCTGATACTTTGGTTATTTAAGCTAAGCCTGTACTTGCATAATGGTCACTCAGGAAGTACTAAGAAATGAAAATATGGTGTGTATCAATGGAAGCATTTATTTAGAAGTGTTTGCTTCATGCTAACAGCTGGAATGCTGTAAGCCTTACATCCTACTCTGTAATGGAGCATTGCTTTGCACTTTTTCTCTTTATATAGCTCATCTTGCAACATTAATATCAGTTGGTTTGAGCTGATGTAATTGACTACAAGTTCTTGCTGTGTTTTTTAACACTGTAGTTAACAGTATATTTGAACATCTAATTAGTTTCTGCATTTTATAAAGCACATAGCATGGCAAGATATCTTTTTTTCCTTTTCTTTTTTCTTTTTTTTTCCTTTTTTTTCTTTTTTTTTTTTTTTTTTTTTTCCTGGTGGATTGTAGTAAGGCCCACCTAGACTTTTCTACACCGGTATCTTTTTTTCCATTTCAGAATCTTCCTTCACTTAGCCAGGATCCAAACCATGATTCCCCAGCCTTTCAGCATTGCTTACAAGGCAGATACTTAAAGTCTTTGGGCTGCCCATTCTGGTCTTTGGTACAGTTATAGTAGAACAGTTACTGCATGTGGAATAGGTCCATGTGATTATTATCTACCATTATTGGCCACAGTAGTTGTTTTTGAAGAGATATTAAGAAAATAGGACATTACTGAATTTTTTCTCCACTGGAAATTACTGTGAAAGAGCTGGGGGGTTGTGTAGGTGTTTTTGTGGTGGTGTGTTTTGGTGGGGTTTTTTTGTTTGTTTGCTAGGTTGGTTTTTAACTCTGGAGCATAGTTGTGAATATATCTTACAATTTACACCTTTTTCCTCCTGCCCCATTCCCAAAATCCACCCTCAAACTGCAGTCCATCTAAACTGCAGGTGTTTATTTTATTTCTATTAAAATATTAATAGGGATGTCAAGGCCTATAGGCTAACCTGAATACATCTCAGACTCCATGGAAAATATAGAAGCTCACATTCATCATGATGAGTAATACTGTATTCTGATGCTTATCCTTTTATAGGAAAATACACATTTTTGTATAATTTGCAGGTTTGAGCACACATGTCCTCTGGTAGAGCTGAACTGCTATCGCTGTTTCCAACTGTGAGTTTTCATACAAAGAATGTGACTAGACAATAAAATCAAGGCATAGTTGCAGAATGGGTAATCGGTGATTGTAAATACCAGCAGGAAAGCTCAGGGGTTACTTGGTAGCTTTTGTTGAAGTGTCTCAAATATTCAATGTGAACATTACCTGGTGAATTCATAGAGTGCCCTGTGCTATTAGTTATTCTATGTCAGCCATAGCCAGAGAGCTTAACTGGCTTGTCTGAGATCATAAGGTAATCTAAAATATGAAATAAAATCTGATGCTTTAATCAGTAGAAAGCATGGTGGTTTGTACTGTGGAAAGTCATAGAAGAGTATTATCAGCACAGGCACTGCTTTAGGCTCTGTATTTTAAATTTCCTTCTGTTTCCTACTTTGTAGTAGAGTTCAGGATTTTCTTGTGGAAAGATGATTCAAGTAATTTTCTGATAAATTCTCCAAGCTACATCTAGTCCAGTTTTGACAACAAATAGTCAACACGCAATTCCAAGAAATGAAAACATTCCTCAGGTTTCAATATAAATACAATAGTACGCAGATGAGTAAAGCTGGTCCACCAAGGATTTCAGTGACAAGGCAAGTTTTGGTTCCCAAAGTGCAAACAAGTTTGAATGGTGTAATTTATAATGTTCAGCTCAAAACATTGACAGTTTGACATTTAGGCATTGTGCAGAAAGAGTGCAATTCACAAAACCCCGAAGGCCTAGGAGGCAGACCCAGCAGGAAAATAAAGTTAAGATCTTCAGCATCATATGCAATTTGTATGTGACCACTTCTGTGTTTAATGAGAGTGAGATGAAGAAATGCTCTGATCTTCATCCTGAAGCTGAGGAACTGAATGAAGCACAGGATGTTTCCAGCTCAGATTCACCTTAACTGAGGTGTATTAGCCTGGTAATTATTCCCTCTGGCTTCCTGCTGTAGTCAGTGGCTCGCTTTGGCTTGTACACAGGAATTTTGTTCTGTGGATTGTACATATGGAAAATTTCCATAGGAACTTTATCCTATAGTAGTCATAGGCCAGCACCTTAACCATTAAATCCTGCTGCCAGATATTTTATTGTAAGTCTTTTATAATGTGTTGGAATTCCTTTAATGTCTAAAATATAGGGCACTAACACAGAATTATAGCTGTGTCAATGATCTTAGAAAGTAGTAAGTTCTAGTTCACAGTTCAGTGTAAAAGGATAATCAAAGTTGTGTTGCCCTTGTCTCCTGCAGTCATCAGCAAAGGTAATAATCTTCATTAAATGGTCTTTTGCCAGTGACTTCTGGCAGAAGAGAATGGGCATGTGGTCTCACAATATCCTCAGTAAGTTTATTAGTACGGACATCCTGTTATACAGAATTTCTTAAAGAGATTTTAAAAAAATCCATCCTATGCTCTTTTTAAAAAGCCTGTTGAATGCAGATTGCCATAAACAATATAGTTGAAATACTCTAGGGACAACTCTTGTTGTCATGGGTACTCAAAAATATGTACTGAGCATAAAACGCAGCTGTCTCTGGGCCAAGCTCAACTGACATTAGGCTCTTGGTTTTAGTAATGTGGTCTGTCACATGAACAGCATTTGATTGCATTTAATGAATCTCTCTTTGTTAGTAAGAAATTTTACATATTTATGTCACTACAGGTTTATCAACCAAGGTTAACGATTTGGGTAAGCCAGAAAATCTTTCCAACCAGCCCTGAGGATGGGGGATTTCCAAAGGTAAAGTTATTTATGTAATTTCTTTCTTCTAATAAACAGTTCACTAACATGAAAGTTTCCTAAAAAAAAAACCCTCAAACGCAACAACATTAAAAGTTCAATGGATTTTATTTTATGACTGCTTCAAGAGAGTAGCCAGCTCTCATGATTTCATCATGGTCTCATGGTATTCTGTTTTTCTTAATGCCTTGGCTCCTTGAGCCGGGCAGTTAAGTGAGGACTTCAGCTTTCATTTTAAAATGATGTTTTTAGCCTTCAGGCTTGCAGAAAACATGGGTTCTTGCTGGCTACATACCAGAAAGAAAACATGTAATTTTCAAGAGTTCATATTTCTTAAGCCTGTCTCATGATTTTACAAGCTTGACATATGAGTTTTGAATGCTTGATTTTGGCAATTCTCTCTTAGAAATACAGATGAAAAAGTCAATGATAATGCAAGAGGAGGAAGGAAGTGTTGTTGGTTTTATTTTGTTTTCTGTTTGTGCTTTACCTGGCTTGAGCAACAAGTATACAAAGCATGGCAGCTTTCATTTGAGTTTGACAGGAAGTACCCCAACATCAATGCATAATATGTGGCTTGTCAGAGAAGATTCATAAGATTTTGTTCTGGTACCATTGGTGGTTTCATAAATGTGAAACTGGATATGAAATTTGAGTAGGAAAATAAAACAGTTACTCAGAACCACAGAATGTACATGTCTTATTTTCATATTCCATTTCATTACTGTCTAAAAATTTGGCAAAAAATGGCAGGTAAGTAAAGGAGAGAGTACATGGAAAATTGTTTTGAATAAGTTTCAATTATTATCTAGACTTCAGGTCCCCGTTAACAAAACTCTGCTATTCCATCTGGATAACATATTTTTCTACACTTTTTCTTTGTAAAGGAACTTCTAAAATTTATAGCTAGACTATTTGCAGTCCACTATTTGCCAATTCATGTTCCAGCATGCCAGTCTTTAAATTAACATATATGGCACTACCGCCATTCGTAACATTCGAATTATTTCAAAAGTTCAGCTGAGTAGGCTGATGGTCATGCCAGATTACGATGCATGTGCTATATATGGTTATGCTTACAATAAATTATTTGCTTATTTTATGAATCAGCTGTGTGTTAACTAGATGTTTTTTATCCAAAATTTTAAGTTATCAGCCTTTAGCAAGTTGTCATTCATCATTAAACAAAGTTGCTCCTGAAACAGAGGAATGAAGCTGTGAACTATATGCAGCATACTTAATAACAATGCTGCATTATATTGGATTTATGAATAGCCATGTTTTTTATGCTGTACACAGCTTAAAAAAAGTTTATCAAAAGGGATAATTGTTTCTCAACAAATACAAAAATATACTTTTTTTCCTGTAAAGTGATTGGATTCCTGCTTTTTAAATATGATGCATTTCTTTTAGCCTTTATGTAACTCTTCAAAAGATATTTGGCATATGCTTACAAGGATGAGTTTTTAGAACTGGCTCCAAATTTTATTTCACAATTGATCTTCAAAAGCAACTTGAATATTAGCTGCACGCAATCCAGCTTCCAGAAGAGTATCAGGCTTAATAGAAACTGGGTGTCTTTGGAATCTAATTTTTTTCATCCATCTTATAAAATTAACAAGGGTAAATTGGCGAAGAAGACTGCAGATAGTGCTCAGTCCTTCATTCTATGTAGTTCTATGTACTCAATGCTAAACAGTTTGAAGTACTGAAAGAATAAAGTAAAATAAATACATTTTTTGAAACTCTTATTTCATGTAAAAGTGCTTTTTTGTTTTCATACAACCAACAAATTCATACAACAAACAAAGGATACACTTCTTAAAGACAATTTAGTTCTAGACCTAGAAGGGTCATATGGGACTTTTTATCTGATGATTGTATGGCAGAATTTCAGGACTGAGATTGTTTTCACAGCTGAAAAGGAACTGCCCAACACAATGCTTTTGGAAATTTGCCCAGACCTTTGGTCTGTGTGGTGTGCCTGTTTGCATATGTAAGTTTTGAGTTTTCTTCTCATATCCTGTAATGATACACAAGTAGCAAATTTAGTCAACAAGTAACCCAAAAATATTATCACGAGGATGGAATTTTCTGGACTCGTGTGAGGAAATGTGTTTGTGCAACCACTAAAATTTAAATGTTATTTTTTCATTCTGAAATTGCCTCTTGCAAAATCCCCAGCTTAGCTCTAGCAAAGGCAAGGTATGTTTCTACTACTTTTTCCCCTGGTTTGCAGAGCCCTTCTGCATATGTGCTGGTCAAAGTCTGCTCGGTTTCTCTATTTCTGATGTCCCAAAGTAAGAAGGCACCATTTGCCCTTAGGAAAGGATTTTAATGTCTGTTCAGCTTGAAAACTGCTTCTGGCTGTGTGCAGTGTGGAACCCGGGGGGAGTTCATCTACCCAAAAGCAGAATTTATCCTGTGATAAAGATAGTGGGAAAGCCATGGGGTGGCTTTAGTCCCAGCACAGGTAAATGTAGCAAATACAGACATTGCAGTGAAAATTATGCCTCTGAAGAGCCAGGAAAGGAAAATTGCTGTAAATTGCACTTTCTTGGTAGTTGTGAGGCTGCTATGTGTTTAGTTCCTAATTGAGATATTCACAACTCTCACATCAGAAAAATTGAACTTAGAGAAGATAATTTCAATTTCTTAAACAAACTAAAAGCAATCTGCTTATATGACAAACATATCCTAAGAAATAAAAGCAACAAAACACCTTTACAATTCTGATCTCTTAACCAAAAAAACCCCACAGATTTTTTCCATAACTGACAATATTACTAGCTAAAATTCTTTTTGTTTAAGATCCCATAGTGACGTAGCATCAGCAAAGTACTTTAACCACATGCTTAGCCTTTAGGCTTCCTACTGAGGCTTAAACTGAAACATATATTTAAAATGCTTTGTTGAGTAAGTACAGACTTCAGCCAGTGAATGATTAAGTGTGGTTAACAAAAACCTCTCTGAGGCAGCTGGCTGACACGGCACACCATCTCTGTACTTGTCCAGAGACAAGTAATGAATTATACCCTACAGTGCATTTAGAGTGCTCTTTTCAGTGAAGTACTGTAGGAAATAGCATGCACTAGCTGCTTAAGCTGTAAGGTGTTTATAAGATGAGAGGTCTAAGCTGTAAAAGGTTCTCTTAACAATCAGATGATCTTTCATAACTAAGATGCTCTTTTATGTTGGAGGCCAAGTGGAAGCATAAAATGGAGTTTGGGGTTTAAAAAAAAGCAAACAAACAATTAATTTATTGGTAGATAATACCATTAACATTAATTTCTTGGTTACCCAAGTTGGTACTCCGTTATATTTTCAAAGGGGCTCAGTGCCATCTGTCAATTTGTGGCCATGAGTTTTGCATTCATGATGCTGAGATGCTATGTCTCACTGTGCTTTGTGTGTGCAAAATAGGTAATTGCTTGTTTTCAGCCATATTTGTGTGCCAGAACTACTGTGCACACAACACCTGCAGGTGCAGCTTTAGGCCTGAGCTGTCCCAGCTATTATGAAGGGTACAGAAATCGCTTGGTTTGGCCAGAGTGAGAAAAATAACTTTGAGGAGATGTGTAAAGATGTACATGTAGCGGTGAGCTGCAGAAAGGGTTGTCACTCCATACCTTCTCCCCCTGTAACTTTGCTGGGATGGTTGGGGTCTCCCCAGCTGCAACAAACACCGGAATTCCCCAGTGCAGCAGTGGAGGATGGTCGTTGGCTCAACTCTTTTTGCATTTTGGCTGCTGGGGCACACTCGTTCATCCCCTAGTGAAGAGTTTTCCTCAGACGCTGCAAGGCTTGCCTGGTGTTTAAGTGATCCTTTGCTCTCTGTGGCATGAGTATTTACAGTTGATGAAGCTATGTTTAGTAGAAGTTTACTTCTTAGCTAAAGGTAGGGAACTATGAACAGGAGATGGGAGAACCCCCCTGAACAGACTTCACCAAAGCACAGCTAATAGTCATTTTTCCTCCCTGCAGGGAATTCTTCCCATCTCGAAGGAAGTAAATCGCAAGAAGAAATGTGAGGAGGAGGGGGCATGCCCCCTTCCAGTGAATGGCTATGGACACCATTTCACCAAAATTGACTACCTCTACTCTTTTTAATCATGATTTATCCATTTGTATTACATATGGTGTATGGGTTTGATGAGGTCATGGTGTCATATATTGGGAATTGTTTCTGTGTAAATCATCAAGTATAAGAAGAAACTATGGGACTCTGAGCCTTGCTTTAGAGAATAACAGTGGACAAACGTGTACCATAAAAAATAGTTTTTAACATTCTGACTCAAGCGAAAGCTCTCAGAATTTCACACTGTGAATCCATGTTTACAAACATTACAGGTGGGCCCTCAGGCCTGATTCTATCACAGCAATGTCTTCCACTACTCAAACTCCACTGCTCACACGCAACTGGTAAATTGCTCTCTCCATTTCCACCATTCAAAACTGCTTCTTGCAGAGGCTGAGAGTCCCCCTTTTTTTTCATTTAGATGTAACAAGCCTAGTAGTTTATTTTCATCGATTGTCTGTATATCTCTATATTTTATCCATGTACTCTTTTGATGTATAGAAGTAGTATGAAACTCATGGTTTCCTTGTGGTAAGTGATCGTGATGCTGCCACGGGATTTGAGACACTGATGAATGGTGCTATTTTGGACTTTAAATATGCTCCTTGGCAAGGTAGCTCTGATGGAGTTATTTTTTATTTCCATGTTCTGAGAAGGTGTTGGTACTTTGTTTTTCTGAATGTTGTTCTTTAGACTGGACTGACTTGTTTACTTGTGTCTTCAGTGTGGCTTTCTTATTCAGTGCCGTAGGTGAGTAACTATTTATAGTGTACAAGTGAGGAACTGATTCCCTATCAATCAGGGTCCACTCACAAACATGCAGTTATAGTGGGAGCAATCACAAAACTGTAATTTACTTAAAATCTCCTTTCTGACTCCTGTCCACCTAACAAAGAAAGATGAGCAATAATTTCCCACCAACCTCTCAAAATCTCTTTTGATTTTTGTCTTTTATTTTTAAAGAAAGGATGAGTTTTAATGTCCTCTTTGAATCCATAAAATAGGGGATACAGTAAGAAAAACACAGCAAATTTCTGGGAGGAGAAGTCGTAAAGGGGAAAGAGTACATTTCCACGGTACCGTCAACATGTGGACTTTACATTTTTGTTCTTGCTCCCAGACTACTATCAATACAAAACAACAGTAAACACAAAACTAAACAGTATCATCTACTCATGGAGTGTTGTTGTGTTAGACACAGTCTGAAAGCCCACCTTAATTTTTTATATAACTCTGTCTTTTAGCTCTTCCTTTTACAGGGCAGGCCTTGTTCTGAACTGTTTTAGCTTCTGACTGTTAAATACCAATGCATGCACTGCACTTCCTAGATTTCTTTCCTTTCCCCACCTTCTGTATCCCTTTTCTTGTATGTATTATTTTCCAATAGATTAGATATGTCTACTGTGCTGTATATAGAGCAAGAAGTAATATTCAGCAGTTGTGGCATTTATGTATAGTTGCAGTTGTGTACTGCTGAAAATGCAAGCTTTTGTAACAATGTGATCTTTAATAATGCACTACAAGTACCCAATGTATTTTAGCTATTTTAGTAGGATTTGTTCAATAAATATGCAAGCTATAAGGGTAGCCATGATGTCTCTGTTTCCTTATTACAATAAGGGGTGGGCTTCTTTTCTGTTTGTTTGCACGTGTTCTTTATGTGACTTCTGAGGGTTTGGGGTTTTTTTTCAGGAATAGCTGCTGAAGTAAAAGGTGATTCCTTTTGTTGTCTGCTAAACAATAGCTATTAGGGTAACCTAAATACCAGACCTGTACCTGGGAAATAATAGCTGCCAGACAATGGCAGTCATGTACTTTGCTTTCAAGACTGCCTGAGTGGCTGGGACAGATGTGACACTTGATGCCATTTTTAGTAATCCCAGGAGAAGACTGTGGGGCTGTGCATGGCGAGCACAGTATATTTCATTTTCCACCTCTGAGAAACTGAATGAAAAGGCCATTTTCCTAGTGTGTAAATCAGTTTAAAAGAGTTGACACAGCCCTCTCTTTAAAAACAGTTTTATTGGGGAAAAAGTAATATCCACATTTGTAGGACTTCGAACATATATTGGTTTCATTTTAGCATAGAAAACAGAGCGGCATATTTTTAAAAACACAAGCAGTGATCTACCAATTAATACCAGATGTAGGTCTGCCCCTGAAGTTTTCCAGTCATGAGACCAAACAAGTAATGCCATATACCCTGACTGTATCCCACTGAGTGAACTGACACAGGGACTGAGTTGAGTTTGATGACTTCAGCTTCTGGTTCACAGAAAACTGGCCATGCACACATGGCACCTGATCTACATGGCCACCAATCTCACCTGTGAGAATCACAACAGACAGCAGTGTATCTGGGCTAGAGCTAGCTCTGGTTAGGAAGCAGTTTTATCTACCTGTAGTATATGTATATATGTATAGACATTATAAATATAAACATCTGTACACATACGTAAATTATGAAAAACAGAAAAAATAGAATTTGAGCAATGACTAATTGGGTTTGTTTTTTTAACGTGTGGTCCACTGGCTTTGGGAAGTCAGTGAACCATTTCTAAAAGAGATATGAAAGGTGATTGTAAGGCCTTTAAATCCTAATCCTGTTGTCAGTAAAATTTAAATTAGCTACACAAGTGTGGTGGGTTGACCCTGGCTGGGGGCCAGGTGCCCACCAGAGCCGCTCTATCACTGCCCTCCTCAGTAAGGCAGGGAGGGGAGAAGGGAAGATGGAGAAAAAACAATCCCAAACTCGTGGGTCGAGATAAAGGCAGTTTAATGTAGCTAAAGCAAAAAGCCGCGCGCGGAAGCAAAGCAAAAAGCAAAGATTATTCTCTACTTCCCATCAGCAGGCGATGTCCAGCCACTTCCTGGGAAGTAGGGCTTCAGTAAGTGTGCCCCTTACTCCGGAAGACAAACATTGTAAAAAAAAAAAAACAACGAATGCCCCCGCCCTGTTCCTCCCCCTATTCTCAGTTTCTTACTGCTGAGCATGACGTCATATGGTATGGAATATCCCTTTGGTCAGTTTGGGTCAGCTGTCCTGGCTGTGTCCCCTCCCAAGATCTTGCCCACCCCCAGCCTGCTGCTGGGGAACAAGAAATGTTGGAAAGACAGCCTTGATGTGTGCTGGCACTGCTCAGTAGTAGCCAAAACACTGGTGTGTTATCAGCAGTTTGCTAGCTACCAATACACAGCACAGCACCATGAGGGCTGCTGTGGGGAGAATTAACTCCATCTCAGCCAGACCCAATACAACAAGAAAAGCTTTTAAAGCTGAAAACTTTAAAAGGCTTCCACATTCATTTGGAACTTCCACCTGCTGACATAATTGCTTGAGCTTGGCACTGGTTTTTAATCTTTGCAGCAACATGCCACATTTTAATAAAGACATAAAGGTCTGTGAATTAGGATCTTTGATCAAACTATAACAACTGAAAAGTCATTCTTGAATACCACAAATAACAGGTCTTTTTTTTAACAATAAACATGAAGGAGTCCTTACTGTATAAACCAACTTCTAACATGCTAACATTCTAGAGACTGAAATTTGCCAAAGATTACTTCATATATTTTATGATTAATAGACGCTTCCTACGTAGGCAAAGGTGACCTACACTTTTGCATCCACAAGAGTGGCTGTGGCACTATGTAGCATCAGCTTCCTAAGATTAAAAAAGCAGAAAAAAGTTACAGAGTAACCATACCCAAAATCCAATGGTATAGTCATTCTAAGGAATGTCCCTAGGATTTCATACATGTCTTCCTGTAATGCTCCATGGATCATAATTACTGGACACGTTGTGAAGAAACTATACAGTTTGACTGTCTGAGACATAAGCTACAGGCACCACAGGGTTGCTTCTGTCTGGTGTACATACAATACCCCTTTGTGCATAGCAGGGGTTGGGGTGAGCCGTGCTGTCGTGGTTTTGCCCCAGCCGGTGGCTCAGCCCCACGCAGCTGCTCACTCCCCTCCTGCCCCAGCGGGATGGGGCAGAGAATCAGAAGAGTGGAAATGGGAAAACTTGTGGGTTGAGGTAAAGACAGTTTAATAAGTAAAACAAAAGCCATGCATGCAAGCAAAGCAAGACAAGGAATTCATTCACCATTTCCCATGGGCTGGCAGGTGTTCAGCCATCTCCAGGAAAGCAGGGCTCCAGCACACCTAACGGTGACTTGGGAAGACAAACACCATCACTTCAAACGCCGCTCCCCTGTCCTTCGTCTTCCCCCAGCCCCTTATAAGCTGAGCATGACATCATATGGTATGGAGTATCCCTGTGGGCAGTTGGGGTCAGCTGTCCCAGCTGTGTCCCCTCCCATTTCCTTGTGCACCCCCAGCCTCCTCACTGGTGGGGTGGTGCGAGAGTGAGAAAAGACCTTGGCTCTGTGTAAGCACTCATTCCATACCACTTACGTCATGCCCAGGTACAATCCAATACATTCTCATTAGCCACCACCACCCTTCTCATGCTTTGATATAATATAATATGCTGATATCATTCCCTTAGGCTATGGACCACCCTTGTAAAATGTCCATAAAATGTCCACAAATGTCCATTGAGTTCACTCAACCCATGACCGTGGGCTACATCCACCATGGTGGTCACTCAGGCTAGGAGAGGTGGTTTGATGTGTGGAGTTATTGGGCACCAAAGCCAGCTCAGGTCAGGTCCACTGCTGCACTTGCACTGCTTCTCTAAGGCTTGTTCTCCATTGGTTCAGGTGGTTCCTGCTACAGTAACTCCCATAATATGCAACTCCAGTCCTGGGTTACAACAATTTAAAGGTATTTCCATTACAGTCTCCACCCCAGTCCCTTTGGGCCAGACCATCAGGTTTAACATTGCAATGAACTCCTCCCATTGCCCCTGCTCCGGCTTGGACTTATCCACAGACTGCAGTCCTTTAGGGGTGTACCTGCTCCAAGTGGAGCCTTATCTATGAGCCACAGTCTCTCCAGGGGTGTACCTGCTGTGGCATAGACTTACCCGCAGCCACAGTCGCTTTGAGGTGCACTTGTTCCCGTGTGGCCTTTCCCATAGGCCACAATGCCTTCAGAGACATACCTGCTCCAGCATGGCCTAGCCCACAGTCACTTCAGTCCCTTCAGAAATAAATCTGCCCTGTTGTGGGCTCATCCGTGGCCACATGCTTTGAGGTGCTCCAGCATGACCTCATGCACAGCCACTGATGCTTCACGGTGTACCTGCTGCAGCATGGACTTATCTACAGCCACAGATGCTTTGAGGCGTACCTTCTCCAGCGTGGACTTATCCTTGGCTCACAACGCCTCCAGAGGTATACCTGCTGTGGCACAGACATAACCATGGCCACAGATGCTTTGGGATGTCCTGCCCCACGTGGGCTCATCCCCAGGTCACAGCCCCTTCGACTCGAGTGCACACAGGGGTTCCAGCCTGTCCAGGACGGCAGCACAGAAACAGCAGCGATGCCCTGGCCATCTGCCAGCCCAGGCGCATCGCCACTGCTGTTATCAAAATGTTCTCAGGCACAGCAGAGTGAGATGATAAGCAGTGCAGCAAGCAGCAAAAGCAAAAAACAGTCACTAACAAGCACTGGACTGTAATATACATTAAGGCAAGCAAGCCCCACGGCAAGCACAGGAGCCTGCCAATTAATAGCTAAACAGCAATAACAGCTATAAATTCAATCTAGAACATTGCAATCACACCTGACGTCATCTGAAACCCTTTGTGCCCCATGTTGGACCCAAAAGAACTGTTGTGGTTTAATCCCAGCCAGCAGCTAAGCACCACGCAGACACTTGCTCACTCCACCCTGGTGGGATGGGGGAGAGAATCGGAAGAGTGGAAGTGAGAAAACTCATGGGTTGAGATAAAGACAGCTTAATGGGTAAGGCAAAAGCTGTGTGTGCAAGCAAAGCAAGACAAGGAATTCATTCCCCACTTCCCATGGGCAGGCAGGTGTTCAGCCATCCCCAGGAAAGCAGGGCTCCAGCGCACGTAACGGTGACTTGGGAAGACAAACACCATCACTCTGAATGTCCCTCTCCCCCGTTCTTCCTTTTCCCCCAGCCCCTTATAAGCTGAGCATGACATCATATGGCATGGAATATCCCTGTGGGCAGTTGGGGTAAGGTGTCCCCTCCCAACTCCTTGTGCACTCCCCAGCCTCCTCACTGGTGGGGTGGTGTGAGAAGAAGAAAAGGCCTTGGCTCTGTGTAAGCAACTGCTCAGTAACAAAAACATCTCTATATTATCAACATTATTTCCAGCACAAATCCAAAACACAGCCCCATAACTAGCTACTATGAAGAAAATTAACTCTATCGATCTCAGCTGAAACCAAGACACCAAGTGTGCTTTGCACCCCTATATCAAGGCTTGGGCCTGGGGAGCAGAAGGAGGAGGCTGGCAACCTCCTATCCTCGACGCAGCCATGGCCCAATGAACTTTGCCACACCAAGACTGAGGGTGAAAGGAGTTACACTGTTCTCATTCTTGGGATAGCAATATCAAATTTTGCCTATGGCACAAAGAGACCTTGAGTGGGATCTGAGAATCAGCAGTGTCAAAGCTGATCCAGGGAGGTGGTGGTAGGGCAAGGGTGGGGAATGGAGCAGGTCAGCGCTTCGCAGGTTGTCAAGGAGGCTTCCTGTAGCTGGAAAACAGATCAAAACAATTGAAAAACACACCCACTGAATGTATCTCACAGCCAGTTGATGCAGTACATCATGATAAGCCTCCTTTTTAACCCCCTTGTTAAATAATTATTTGTGCAATAGAAAGGCTAGTGCAAGTAATTTTGAATTGCTATGGTCAAGTGGGTCAATTCAGGCAACGCTGGCTTTAAATTGCAAATTTTGTAATAACATACCATGGAGGATCTGGAGAATTAATCTTTGTCCCTCAGCAAATCAAACAAGAAAAACCCAAAAATGAATTCTGCAAATTAGGAATAATAATGTATATGTCTTTTTCACAAAGCATTTTAAGCTATGCAGAGAAAATCACTAATTGGGAACTAGCTATTGTTACCACTGAGCCTCACATTTTAAATGAAAACTAGGGCAGAATGGCATGTGTTATTCGTTAAATTTCAGCATGAAAAAAACCTGCATTGTTAATTACCAAATGAAGAAAACATTAACCTTTACACCTTGGAGTTTATGCTGCTAACAACATCCTGAGGAGGTGGGTTAAAAAAAGTGATTTATATTCATAAGTTTATTCAGTGGAAGTTAGCTAAATTCTGTCTGCATACATATAAAATCTATGCAAAAGAACAGTGACAGTTTAAACTCAATATTACTTTAATACCAGACTCCAATTAAATAGACTCCAATTGAATTTCCACTGTGAAAGCTGTGCTACTACATTACAAGAGAAAATTAAAAAATCAATATTCCAGATAAGAAGTTCAAACTCAAAAAAGGAAATTTAAATACAATGAAAATGAGCCCAGATCTGTCTCAACAGCATCATGTTCCTGTGAAAAAAAGCAAGCATGATACTGAAATAACCTGGAGTATAGCCAGCAAGCCAAGTGAGGTAATAATTTAGGACTACTCAGCATTGGCAAGGCTACTGCTGGAATAAGACATCCTACCTGGGCACCCCAACTCAGAGAAGATGGGTGCCCAGTGGTGAGAGTCCAGGGGAATGCAGCAAGCACGCGTGAAGGACAGCGGAGGAATCTGATGGGGAGTGACTGAAAGGAACAGGTTGGTTTGGTCCCAAGTGAAGCTAATGAGCTGCTCTTTGTGGGGGTACAGCGGTCTTCAGTGTCATAAAAGAGGTCAGGGTAATACCTAGACATTTGGAAAAGACTTTCAAAGGTGGAAGGACAGGAACGTGCTTGAGTTGGATGCCAAGGGAAAGGCATGTTCATCTTATGAGATCTTTCAGAATAGGTTGGCAATTTTCTGTTATTGTTTGTACTACTGGTCACTCAAAGCTAGAGTATCCTATCATGAAATAATGATAGACTAGAATCAGGAATTTCTGCCTTTTTATGGCTTCCTAAAAACTTTCCTGGCAAACACAGAGTGGCCTCATACATATCTAAGACCATCGACACAAGACATGCATTCCCCACTCTCCTTTTACTCATCATGCAGACTAAGTCCAAGGGGGCTATGAGCTGCATGCTAAAGCACAAGACCCCTTCTTGTGGTCCCTCACATCCCTGTTTTCTGAAATTCGTTTGAGATCTGGTGAAGTTAAAGAAAGAAATACAGGAACTTACATGGGCTTTGCTGCTACAGCCATGAAAACATGGGTAACATCCTCTAGTTGAGAGAAATGAAAGACCAGGAGAAAAAAAAAGAAAGAAATGCAGAGAGAATATAGTGGGTAATTAAGGGGAAATAGGAAAGTCAGAATAAGTTGTGTCTGAGCTAGAGCTCAAGAGATGCAAAGTTTGCAAAGAAAACCTGAGTGCTATGCTCCAATTTGCAATAGATGTTTTCCTTCTCAGATGCAGACCTCTGAAATACCTTATTGAAAACAATAGCAAACTTGAATTCAGAGGACAGTCATTGATGATTTTTCCCCCACATTTTGTGAGTGGGAAGCTGCAGAAGAGGAGGTATGCTGGCAGCCCCACGAGGAAAAGCTGTAGCAGTAGATGAGACTCTTGGCCAGCTGCATGGGGAGCAGGGGCATGCCTTGATGCTTCAGCTGTGCCTGCTTAGCCCAGCTTGGGCCTCAAGACCTTGGCTTAGACAGTCCATGGACATGTCAGGCAACATTCACACAACAGCCACCACAGTCGGACCCTGTCTTTAGTCCCAGGCTAAGGGGGGGAACATGGTAAAACAGAGCACACATACTGTAGTTTGTATCCTCCTGAAGAAAGAGTCCAATATTTGGATACTCAAATACTGCCTACCCATGCTGCAGAATAAAGAAGAAAATACATCCTGCATTTGTAGTTTAACTGCTATGTAAACATAACCTAAAATCCTCAGGTAACCTGCTAGCATACTTACAATCCCTGCACCTGTTGATCTGAACTGTTTTGCAAGTGCATACAGAGCTCTGAGCTACCATCAGTCTGTCAGGGTACAGCCAGAGCTCAAAGTGCTGTGTAGGCTGGTGCAAATTATCCCAGGAAGCAGTGTATCTGCAAAATCAGTGCCACTTAAAATACCAAAATATCAGAAGTATGCTCATGGTCTTTGTGTGTTCCTTCCTACCTTGCTCTTTCTGGTATTTCTTGGGTGTGTTGGCATCACCGGCTTGATCCCATTTGTCAGTTTGTAACACAAATTACCTTTTAGGGAAGCTTAACTCTATTCCTGCTCTGAAGGCTCCAATTTGGTGTTTAAAGTTGTGGGTTTAAAGACTTCACCTTGTATGTCACTTGGTGCGTGCTGCTTTTCAAAGCTCTCAGTTTCTTGTGACTCATCTAATATTTTCCAGCTGCTGATTCCAGAGGAAGAGATGTGACCCAACAGCTGATGTTTTATACGAAGAAAGAGTATCCTGTTTGCACAGCACTGTTTCAAACTTGTATTGCACGTGTCCAAAGTTAAAGCCATGAATCTGTCCAGGCAGATAATTATATTATTGGGAAATTCACTTTATGTAATTTAGAACAGACCCTGAAAGTTTCAAGGAGCCATAGTAGTACTTTCTTTTGAGACACATCCACAAGATGAAAGTGCTGAGCAGGTTTCTCATGCATTTTTCTTGTATTCTCAGGTGGTTTTTGCAGTCTCAAGTCTTCAGTTAATGTCAACAGATTCCCATTAACAAATACAAAAATCCATAAAGCTCTTTGTGTCATGATTTCTCCTTTCAGCATCTTGTCCTCCCAAAAGTTGCATTTCTTAGCTAGAAGTTTGAGTATGTTTTAAGATCCTGTTAAAAATCTCTGTACCCAGCCACTCAAGAATTTCCATTGACCATCTAACTTTCCACAGCAAAACTACTGGACAGCAAGTCCTAGAGGCTGCTCAGTTTAGGACTGGGCTGCCACAGGTTTATGGCTATATCTAGATTTACTTTCCCACCAGTTATGCAACCAGTTGCATCACTGACTGCACTGACAGCTGCATGACTGTTGCTGGAGTTAAGTGCGTTAGCAGGCTGCCAAAGCAGCCTTGTCTCTGGAGTATTCATTTCCCTGTGAGTCATTTTGGCCTGGTCACTTTTTCCTCACTACCATTTGTTCGGAGGTGAGTTTCTGCCCATGAGTCACTAGTGTGATTGTAGAGCCCCGTCTGGTGAAGTCCCCCGGGGAGGCTCAGGAGCCATAATGTTTCCAGCACAAACTTCAGTCAGCCACTCAAAACCACCTGTAGCCTCTCAGAAATTCACAATCCATTTGCTTTCTTTCCAAACCCAGCAAATTCTCAGTAGCCCACCTGAGCTGGCAGTGCTGTTCACAGGAAGGTTGTGTGAGGACAGGGCTGTATGGGGCAAAAACACCCTCAAAAAAAAAAAAAAAGGAAGGGGAGGGTGAGGGTATTAAAAGGATGCCTGAATATTGCGTTTGTAAATAAGCAGCAGTAAGTTATCAGTAAGTTAACTGTAGCAGCAGAAGACATTTATGTCAGATTCTGGAAAGCTATCCATGGCAGGAAATGGTTATGTAAAGTCCAAAACTGCTACTATTTAAAAAGTGCATTTTGATCAACAAAGTGAGAAAAGATGTACTTCATGCTTTTCACTCTGAAATAGAGCAATTTGAGCAATATAAGAAAGTTCTCAGAAGGGAGCCCCAAGCTTGCAGACTTGAATTTTGCTATAACTGGCAAAGCTCACAGCATTGCCAGATCACACATGAGAGCATAGCAAAAACAGGGCACTCCTCCCTGAGTTTCATCTGCTGTTTGTCATTTTAGTAAAGGATCTGAACATCTAAAGTTAGAAGGGAGGAGCTGGGCACTGGCAGAGGGCTGCACAGCTGTGCCCCCATCTCACACCTTGCCAAAGCCCAATGCTACAGCTCTCCATTTCTCCAGTTTCCTCTGCCCAAAGGGTCACAGAAAAGCATGTTTTAGAAACAGGAGCCTATGTCTATCAGCTGTGTGAGTCAAATAACCCACTCACACTCCCCAAGTGTATTTGATAATCCAGATAATATAGCACACAATGTCCTGAGGCTGGGCAGAAGCTTTCTAAAGGGAAATGAGAGAAGCAGGGTCACTCTGAAAGCAAGATGGGCAAAGATCTGAAGGTAGGGAATGACTCCCCGTGGTAGAAAAAAGGAACCTTAATCAAATCACACAGAATGGGTTCCTTTTCTATGATTAATGTTATCTATCCTAATTTCCAAGAAATTAGTGGATTCAGAATCCAAGAACACTCTGTGCCTAAATTACATGCCAAAACACCGTGGATGTTGAAACAGTAAGCCATCCATCTGATCTCACACAACTGTAAACCCTGAGCTATTCCGATGGAGTTACTATGCTGGATAAACAAGATCAAAATCAGGTTCACAGTTTCACAGGGCTGTCCCAAATCTTTTGATGCACTTGTGAAGCAGACATTTTGGTTAAGTGATTGAAACCATGTAGTTCATCTCTCGTAGCCTGGACACTGTCACTGACTATTCCACGCAGCAGAGGAGAAGGCGACCTTCCCTTGGGCGGGCTCTCCCTGCTCACACCACTGCCCTTCTCCCTCCTTTGGGCTGCTGAATGGAAAATCTCAAGTTTTCCCTCCTTTCTGGGGTGCTTGGCTGCTACTGAACAGACATTAAAGCTTGTCATGCATTTTAAAGAGGCCACCACTCTAATTGTTAATGGGTTTCCTTTATTATCGAGGTGAGTGTGCTGTGGCATTGCCTCGTCAGAGACTGCATCACTCTGCTGTAGAGGAACAACACGAACCACAGCTCATCTTCTGCTGGGACAGTCTGAGACCAGTTCCTACTTGTAGAATCATAGAATCACAGAATGGTTTGGGTTGGAAGGGACCTCAAAGATCATCTAGTTCCACCCCCCCTGCTGTGGGCAGGGACACCCTCCACTAGACCAGGTCGCCCAAAGCCCCATCCAACCTGGTCTTGAACACTTCCAGGGATGGGGCATCCACAACCTCTCTGGGCAACCTGTGCCAGTGCCTCACCACCCTCACAGGAAAGAATTTCTTTCTAACATCTAATCTAAATCGACCCTCCTTCAGCTTAAACCCATTACCCCTCATCCTATCGCTACATGCCCTTGTAAACAGTCCCTCTCCAGCTTTTCCTCTCCATTAATTATGACTTTGAAGGACTTCGGCAGACCCACCTCTTACAGCATCTGTAACTGTTATTAGACATACCTCCTGCTGTCCCTGGGCTCGGTGCAGCAGCAGTCACCGTGCATCCTCCTGGCTCTTCTGTAGCAAGCAGCACAGGTGTGCAGGTGCTGGGAAATAGGCTCTTCTCATGCGGCCATAAACTTTCTCCCTCAGGGATTTTAACTCTGGTTTTACAACTGCTTGCTTTTATTAGAGTCAACAATTTTTGTGAATGCTCAGAAAGTGCTGGTCAGATATCAAGCTGTGATGTGTAGCTTATTCACTATTAGAATTTCTCTCTACTTCTTCGTATGAGTCCTGGGAAACACTACAGTAAATCAAGAAAACAACGTGCCACCAGACATACATGACTGTTCAGATTGGCAACATGAGGTGCATATTCTTGCAAATGCCATGGTCCAAGATAGTGACATACGTAATTTTGTTTCATTTAAAAAAAAAAAAAAAAAAGATGGTTTTAGCAACTGGTAGAAGATAAGGGAGTTTTGTGTGCATTGGATAGTTACTCTGACTCCTTCCTCTTTTTTTTTTTTTTGGCTTTCTCTTCAGTTGCATCCACGTATAATTCTGGAAACATGAATGAAGTCAGAAAATCCATTTGTGACACAGGCTTGGTGTAGAAATGGTGTACTTTGGGGTATACAAGTTGAAACCTGCCAGATGAAAAATGAATAGTGCAGTCCCAATCAGCCACAAATACACACCTCCAAACCATTGTAGGTAAGAAGCTGATTGCTTCCCAGAACCACTTCACCAATCACCCCTCTCTCAGGTGCAAACAAAAGGCACCTGTTGTGGCCTTGAGTTGCTTTGACACTGACATACTGAGGGTACAGCATGCTAGTTTGTGCCTCTAAGATCCCAAATTATCAAAAAGGATCTGTTCCCTAGCACAGGAATTGCTTATGGTGCAGAGGGAATCAGGAGCTGTCTAGTGCCATTCACTTTTCAGGCCACTTCCAAAGGAACAGCTGTCATTCCTGTCCTGTCCCTTTGCCCCCTACCTGTATTGTAAAAGCAAGCTGCTGGCTCAGAAATAGGCACCATGAGACCCTTAATCCGCTTTCCTCTTCCACACTGAACTTGCATAATCTGTGAGAGAGCCAGGCCAAATCTGGTTATTTATAATCCAGCAAAAACTCTGGCCTGTTGTCTGCATTGCCCCACAGGGGGTTTCCCAAAGTGCAAGAGAGTATGATATTCGCATCCTACTTCTGGTAGTTTGTTTTAAGAATATTAGTGCTAAAAATTTTCTACTTAAAAGACCAGTGGTCTTTTAATAGACTGGTCTATTTAAAACAGTGACATGGTCTATTTTAAATGCATATTTTGCCTCAGATGTACCTACCATCCTGAGTATAGATAGGTATGTTAGTTGTAGTGTCAAAAATGATTGAATGCTATTATTATTTGAGTTAGAGTATTGAAACTATTTGTTCTGAAATGAATGTCTGTGCCTACCCCAAATAGTTTTTTATTGCTGTGAAGCCTCTGGGGAAATGTTTTTGTTGGTTTTGCATTATATTCCTAATCTAATTAATTTCTTAGTGTTTTCTGGGGTTTAAGGCTTTAAGGTCAACCAGAAAATGGTATGTTATTCACTGAAAGGAAAAAAAAAACCCAAACAATAAGAAAACAGGTAAATATTCTACCATCATTGAAAATCCAGTGACTTAAAGGCATCAAGAGAGTTTACGGTTATCGGAATGGTCTGGTCATGGGGTGTGCAGGAGCAGGTTCAGTGCTTCATGCGTGATTCCAAAAGACACGAGGAAGCCCAGCTTTCTGAAGTGGGTTCACATATACCAGTCTAAAATAAAAATGTTGCATGATTTTCAGAAGTAGGAACAAACTTTACTTGCCGCTGGATATAACATTACTGCACTATTGGCAAACAAGATGTCTGTTTTTGTCATGATACATCACTTCAATTGCTGTTTCTGAGATTGGTGTTTACAAATACAATAGGTGGGAGTGTAAGATAAAGGGGTATTGACTTTGCAGCAGGACCCAGGCAGGAATTACTACAAGAGAAGAGAGCTGTGACCCCCCTTATGCCTTTCTTGTGGCCCAGCAGAACAAAGATCCATTCCTGACACCAATCCCAGGTTGTCTTTGCCTCTCAAACACATTAGAGCAGTGCAAAGCTCAGTAAAGCAGTTGGGGAAAGATGAGTTTTCAAGGAACCTGTGTTATGACTTCTTCCCTGGGCTATAATCCCTAAATCAGTCCCAAATTATTCCCTGTCCAAAAATTGCCTGACAACTGATTAACTGTGGTTTAGACTTGTTTTACTAGGGCATAATGAAGACAGGCTGAGAGAGTTGGGGTTGTTCAGCCTGGAGAAGAGAAGGCTCCAGGGAGATCTAATTGCGGCTTACCAGTACCTGAAGGGGCCTGCAGGAAAGATGGTGAGGGACTGTTTATCAGGGAGTGTAGTGACAGGACAAGGGGTAATGGGTTTAAGCTGAAGGAGGGTCGATTTAGATTAGATGTGAAAAAGAAATTCTTTCCTGTGAGAGTGGTGAGGCACTGGCACAGGTTGCCCAGAGAGGCTGTGGATGCCCCATCCCTGGAAGTGTTCAAGGCCAGGTTGGATGGGGCTTTGGGCAACCTGGTCTGGTGGAGGGTGTCCCTGCCCATGGCAGGGGGATTGGAACTAGGTGATCTTTGAAGTCCCTTCCAACCCAAACCATTCCATGATTCTATGATTCTACAAGTAGGAACTAGTCTCAGACTGTCCCAGCAGATGAGCTGTGGTTGTGTTGTTCCAACCCAAACCATTCTATGATTCTATGATTCCTGATACACCAGCAGAAAAAGTTGCTTTTGAAAATTCAGCTTTAATTTTTCTGCACCTTACAGATGTAAGTGGAGATGATACTGATTATTAGGCGTTCTAATGTGAAAGGCTGTGGAGTTCTTTGGGGATAAGTTAAAAATTTGCATTGAAAATAGCCCAAGGACCAGAGCATGACACTAAAAAAATGTGGGAAACTGGTCAAATTCACTGATTTTTATGCAACCTAAGGCAAGTCACTCTGTGTCAGATCTAAAAGAAAAAGAAAATAACAAAAAAGAAGAAGAAAAGCAGTCACCTACAGGTTCCATGTTGGAATGTACTTTTTGGCACTCCAAATATGTAACCCCCACCTCTCCCTGCTTCACCCCACTTCATGGCCCATTTTTTGCTACAACTCCTCTATAAAACACTACCTTCACCCTTCACAGCAGGGCTGCAGGGACACTTTAGTGACTGTGAAACACTAAACACATGGTGATCTGATCCATGCAAGTATGAAAGATGCATACAGCAAGATGTCATTATTCCTTTCTACACACTATTACTGCAGTGATTCAAAAAACCAATTGCTGATACTTCTGACCTCTACAATTGTGAAATATTTGCTATAGCTAACAGCACTTGCATCAGCCCACAGGTTTTCAATGAATTATGTTCCTTTATTCTAGTGGTAACATTTTCTAGGATCATCATTAGATCTTCCTTCTCCCTGTATGTTCAGCCCTGACTTATTTATGAGGAACATCTATAGGTTGTTGTATCCATTTTTGTTGCTTTTTGAGTCTACTCTTAATGTATGCTATTCCCTGACTGCCCAAAGAGTTTAAGTTATTCACAGATTTTGAAGACATCATTGTAAAAAATCCAATCATATCTTTTAGTAATAATAATCATTACTGGTAGTCAAAACTGAGAGTAATTACACTGATCAATTAATGAAGTCTTTCTATGCCTTTGTTATTCTCTCTGGGTGAGTTGCTTGCTGGCCTTGAGGTATGGGATTTGGCTTTGGGATTATTTTTTTTTTTATCCTAAATTCAGAAATTTGTTCCTTAAAAGCAGTTGGATAGGCTGATCCTCCTCTAGAGTCAGCAATGCCTTGCAACAGAAGTTTCCAAATCCTGCTGTGCACTGCAGGGTATTGAGTAGAGGCTCGTACCTTAACCTGTGCAAGCTAAAAGAAATTTGCCTTAGCCAATTAAATAAACTGATCCACCAAAGTTTTAAGAAAAAATACTAAAAGTTTGAAAGTTTGAAACTAAAGGATCTACTGATATTATACAAGCAATTTTTTAACAGTCAACAAGGATTCACCAAGGACAAAAATCGCATCTAACCAATCTCATTTCCTCTACAATAAGGTAAAAGGCTTGTGAATAAAAACCAGAAGCCATAAATCATGCCTTTCATTATGTTTTTTGACATTGGCTGATGTGATCTTTTTTATAAGCAAACTAGGCAAACCAGGTCAGGATGAAATACTGTTGGGTGGGAGCAAAATTGTAGAACCATTCCAGAAAAGTTCTCAGCCGTTTACCACAAAAACACAGTCATAGATTAAGTCCTGCCTTGGGCTTTGTGCAAATCAACATTTTCAGTAACTAGAATATTGAACTAGGAAGTAACATTGTTGAGTTTTAGGCACTGAGCTAGACATACAGATGGTGGCACCAGTAAACACCATGAACACTTAAAATTGCCTTGACAAATCAATCTTTTTTTCTTTGTAAGCAGATGTTGTTCAATAAGAAGGTGCTAAATGCAGACAATGTCACCCAATGCTTAGACAGACACACAAATTCTGAGTAGTACTTCCGTACAAAAGGATCTGGGGGTCATAGTGGATCTGAAGTTAGCAGGAGTTATTCTGCTGCTGTTGCTAGAAAAGCAAACACTGTACTGGAATACATAAACAGAGACAAAACATACAGGGTTCATACAGTACTCGTTCCACTCCAGTCAACGTTTGCAAAACCTCAGCCAATCTGCTGTATCCAGCTTTGGGCAAGGCACTTCCTGCAGGACAGGGAGAAGCTGGAGGCAGTCCAGAAGAGAGCAATGAGAATAGCCAGAGGTCTAGAAAATGCTTTTAGGAAAGAAAGATTGCAAGAGGCAGGACTGGTTAATTTAACATGAGGGGAACATGACAACACTCCTGAAGTATACGAAAGGCAGCTGCAAAGGGGCAGGGGAAAAAATCTTGTTTCCTGGTCCATGGAAGTTAGGGCAGGAAACAGAGACCCTAAATCCTGGTGGGGGCTCCAGGTTTAATGTTAGGAGGTGTTTCCTAACAGCTCAGCCATTGCTGCGGACATCTTGGAAAATCTCAGATACACTCAAGAAAATTTGCACAAATTTTTCTCATGAGTGTCACAGCTATGCAGGCAGTTTATCCTGCTGCATAAGGCCAAACCGCTTGGGAAACCTTTCCAGTCTAGTAGTTACCAACAACCACATTTATTTCATATATAGTAAACAAAAGAAAAGGGAACAACAGACAAAAGACAAGTGCAAGATTTTAGAGCCCACTGGTAAATAAATAAAGGGAGGGTTGAAGTTGTTCCGGCCTCCAATCCACTTCCAGTAATTTAAAAAATACTTAGTAAGAAACATAGAATGGATGAAGAATTAATGATCTGAAGATTTTTATTTTAATTGATTTTAATATACCCTGGTTCCAGCTGCTCTATCTCCTAGGATATTCATGTCCACCTTCCTGGTCTCAGTGGCCAGAAAAGGAAGGCATTGGTCAGCTCAGTTAATTTCAGAACACCATCCAGAAGAAATGGGAGCATGGGCTGCATACCTTTCTTCCACATGCATTTTTGCATCCTTTGCTTGGGCAGCACAGCCCTGACAGGGTTAGGATATTCGGAACCAGCTAGCCCCAGTCGGCAAGCCACATCTTCCATGCTCGCTTTGGGCAGAAGAAACATCACAGCTCAGGCTCAGCAGAACAACAGCAACTGCCTACCCTGGTGCAGCTGTTCCATGCCTGATGCAAGCTGGTAAATGCCCGCTCGAGGTGCTTGGCAGGGAGAGCACATGCTGGCCACAACATGAATATAGGTAACAAGGAGATCTTTAAGGCTGCTCTGGAGGTGGTGGTGATGTTTGTCCAGCCCCACTCCTCACAAAGGTGCCCCTTCCAAGACCCACTGCCCCTTGCCTCTCACTCTTTTTCAGCTAAAAACAGGTCTTTTGCAGACTGGCTGGTGACCACAGCAGCAGCTACAAGCAGTGCCATGGGCCATGCACAGAGCCTGGTGGGAATTAGTGGGACTCGTGAGATTGTGTGCGGAATTGGGTTTCTCTACCATCAACCTAACTAGTGCGTTGGCAATGGGTGAAGAAGCTGTGGGTCTTGCTGTCCACTCTTATGTACGTGTACTTTACTGATGCTGACCAGGCATAAACACAAGATCTCTAAGAATAGCTGCCCAACACATCTTAACTGAGTTTTCACTTCAAATGGGAAATTTTAGTTATTTTTAATAATATCTAAAAGAACAAGATTTCATATGGTTCTTTTTTTTCCCTTATAGCAATCTCTCTCCAACTAAATGGAAAAGAAATAATGGGAATGCCATACCATGTTAATAATGAACCAAAGGCTTTAATGCTTTATACTTCAAATATTTTTATCCTTTTCTTTCTCTTTCTGTACCTTACTTAAAACATTTAATGTATTTGTTAAGTACACTGGTTTGCATGAGTATAAGCACACTAGTATATAAAGCTCTGAACCATGATTGTTTGCTTATTACACTGTGCTGGGGCTGTGCTAAAGCCAATAGTTTCATGGCTGCATGTAACCTAATTATAGCATCAGAAGAAGGAGTCAGAGCCTGCAGGCTCTGGCCTGCTGACCCTATGGTTTAACTGAAAGTAAGATGCACTAACTAGCAAATGTGAAGAGGAAGATAGTGAGTGAAACACAATTGACATGATCAAACTTGCTACATCGAGTTTCTATTATTTCAACAACCTACAGTATTTCTGTTGTTTCAACAATGATTTTAATTTTTCGCTTTAGCTGACTGAAGAAAACAATTAATTAAAAATGAGTTTCTTTTAAGATACCTACTCAGATAATAAGCCAGTTTTCCCCCTCAAAGCATCCGACTGATATGCCGCCAAGAAGCCGAGGCAGCTCCCCATGTTCGTCCTTCAGCCAGGACCAGCTTCTGTTTCCTGCATGTGCAAGAGAGATGTGCATGGACTGAACCACAGCTCACAGGGCCGGGCTGAGCATGGCCGCAGCTGCCTGAAGGGTTACCTGCTCCAGGTCCCCCCTGTTCTGCCCTGCCAGCCACCACTACTCCCAGGGACTTACAGAGGTGCCCAGCAAATGCCACATTTTGGCTTCGCATGCTCCATTTTGAGCTGGAGCTCTTATCTACCTGACTTTTACAAATAACCTTCACCTTTCCAAATTCTACCAGCTAGTACAGGCTACTGTATGGATATAAACCACTTGTAATGCTGGCGATAGCTGCGTTCCCTTTGAAGAAGAGACGTGGGAGCAGACCTGTATCTGGATGCTTGCTCCTAACTCACACAATGTGACACTGAACAGGCTAAGGACAATTTCTCTGGGATCAGCTGGTAGCATTCAAGCTGCCTGATGTTTTGACGAGGCACATGTAACCACCAGGATAATTGTCTGTCCAAAAGTAAATGTTATTTTTATGGTAGCATTTAGATCACCCCTCAGAAGTATGTTTGTAACATCTGCAGTCTACCCATTGACTATGATGTGCCCATCAGCTACTTAATACCATCTGATCATCAGGATGATTATATTAATTCACATACATTTAAAAGACAATAATTCATTATGCATTTCACTGAATATAGATGTGTAAATCTGTTTCTGGGAGTCATTCTTACTTAATCCTGAAGATTGGTCTCCTAGTATGTTTAAGGGGTCAGTCAGTACTAAATGATGGACAGATATGAAATTGTACACTCAGTCCTGAAATGAAATAAAAAATGTTCTTTATTCTAATGAAGGAAGGAGAAAAAAAAAAAAAAAAAAAAGAAAGAAGAAGTTGTGGGGTTTTTTTCCCAGATTTTCCACCAGGAAAATTTAACATGAAGAATTATTTGTGTTTTCTATATTATGTGAGAGCAGTTTATGCCAATTACTTAGATTTTCCTTCTTTTGTGAATTTTAAAGGGCTTAGAGTACTTTGTGTGGTTTTCCTCATTTTAGAGCCAACCCAGCTATTACTAAACTTCATTAAAGAAAGCTTGGTAAGCATTCTTGTTCAGAGATGAAGCCAAGAATTTAGGCAGGTTTACAGAGCTGAATTTCATGCAGATAAGAGGACCACCATCAAACAGTGTCTCTTTAAATTTTAACTTCACTTCATGAGTTCAGTTACTTTTGCTATTGGAGATAAAAGGGAAGACCTAATGTGGTAGAAAAAAATTTCTTCCTAGCAGCCTGCTTTTTGCACAATTATCAAATGCATCTGAATCTAGTCACTCTAAGAGACAGTGCACTCAACTAATTAGGCCTCAGATCTGATTTAGTGCAACACTTCCTAAGTATTAACATCAAATTAAACTTAACAGCTTCTACAGCAATGTGAATGAATTGCTAAAAAGTAATTTATAATTATGATGGAAATTCTCCAGATTCTCATGCAGTTCATCTTTATGAATGCTCCAGTAGCTTTACAGTATTTTATCAGAACAGTCTGGAATATAAAATAAGATTATAACAGAAACCTTCCATCCAATATTTCCTTTGCAATATATAGTAATCACTATATTGTTTTTCAGCACAATTCTTTGAGTTAAATCTGAACTGACAAGACCCGAATGAATGTCTGACCAGTTTCCTTCACCTGCAGCATTGATCACTTCATACAATAATGTAGCCAATGGGAAATGCTACTGGCTGTTTAGAATCCCTGAACTCCACATTTTCCCAGCAATTATACCCAAATTACAGTAAAGGAAAAAACAGGTTTTATTTCCACTTCCACAATCAAGAAGTTATGTACCCTCCCTTTGTTTAATGCTGGTCTTGTTACAGAGAATAGTGTAAAGATTGAAAGAGTCTGCAACAGAGAAATTTGAGGGAGAAAATGAGCAAGGTGTAGAGGAAGCAGACCTGCCCTGAATTTCTAACAGGCTTTTCTTTAACTTTGGCATGCTGCTTTTCACAGGAATATAATTAGCCTGATGTTTTTAGATATTTCAGATCAAATATGCATTTATGCAGCTAGATGTCAAAGGCTAAGTTCAACTATAACAAATGTTATTTATTGCAGATCGGTTCTTGCTCCCTAGTTACATTTGTGGGAATAGAAGAAGTCATTGTTTCTCTGGAAATCCTTTATGAAATCATACTGGTTTCAGGGCTACATTGGTGTCAGCTGGTGAGGAAAAACAGGAGATGAAAGAGAAGTAACTTCCACTCTGGGATATTACATGAAATTATTCCTTAAAGATATTATTCATATGGAATATTTATACTGCTAAAAGTAACTAATAAATATGATTCAGCACTGTGAAAGTGGAGACTAAGCACAATTTTTGAAAGGGATAATACTGTTGATCTAGCTTCACTGCTGTTTTTTATGTTTATCCTATGCAAAGAAAATCCCAGATCCTAAAGGTCGCCATTGCACAGGGACCATCCATGGCCCCTCAGGTTTTGACAGAGGTTATTTTCAATATTGGTCTGGCATAAAGATACTGAGAGCAAAGCTGGGACATTTTGAATAAAATAAAAATCTTAAAACTGGTGACATAAGCTCGCTTAGAGGGCTTTTTCTCTTTGGTGTTCAGCCAGGAAACCATTTGTGTTTCACTCAAAGAGTCTCTTCTCTCCCTTTTTAGCCAGTTGACCCTTTTTAGAACTTTTGCAGTTAACATTTATGAATTTATAAGCAAATATATAATTTCTAACTAAAATGTTAATGCTGTTTAAAAACACAAAGTGAAACTTCTGGTAGAAAAAGCCATTAATTCTGAGATATATGTAAATGAACCCTCCCTCACAGCATTTATGTTTCCCAGCAACATTTTTTGTTGGTTGGGGTTTTTTTGTTTTGGTTTTGTTTTTAATCTAAAGCCACTGCCAAATCTGACTACCTTCTGCAAATCATTTTGGGTCTGCTGAGAGCTGAGGAGAAACAGGAAAGAGGGAAATTTGTCCAGTACTGCAATGATCTGTTTCTCAAAACTTGCCTCTGGGGACCTTCTGAACCAAGGCCATAACATATGGCATGTGTGACAATGTATCAGATTTTGTCATTCACAGGGCCTGGCTTGCATACTTCACAAAACAGTCATTTTCCCAGAAGTTGGTCTGCACAAAAGTAATTTTTTTGTTTTTAATTGAGTATCTGTGCTACACATTGCCTTCATATTTGTGCTCGTTCACATTTTCTCTGCATTACTGTCAGCAATGACAATTTTAAGAGGACATGGGAGAGCAGCTCCAGCTGAGTGCCGTATACACAGTGATACTTTTCTAACAGATTGGAGATACAGGTTTATAGTCTGCTAATGACAAAATTTGGAGTTAATGTAGCAACCTGGGCTTTTGTCCACAAACTTTAGGCAGTTTATTGACTGCCTCTCCAGACTGAGTTCAGAGAAAGGTAAAGGCTACTTTGGACTTCTACCATGGGTAAACGTAATGTGAAACTATTGGGACTTCAGAACTGCAGCAGTTTAATCAGTTGCACTGTGATGTTGTAGAAGAGCAGTTAGTGTGCTTTTAAAAGCCAGAAAATGAACCATGTCAAAAAGTTAATTTTTGCCAGAATACTCAAAAGTACAAGTCAGTACTTACCTAATTATTATCTTTCAGTTTTCAATCCAAATCACAGCACTTCTTAAGCTAAAATTTCAATTAATTTTGAGACATTTTGCCAAAGCCCAAGAATACCACAGCATCCACACATCATTGTATGGAATGTTTCTCTTCCACCCACAAATGTTCTAATTCTATGCCAAACAAAAATAGAGCATTAGACAAACCCTAACCTTAAAAGACAAAATAAAACAGAAATACTGTTCATACCCTCATACTTTTCTTCCTTAGATTAATTGGTTCATTTACTCTACAGTAGCACCATTACTCTCTGAATCAGATACTTCTCTAGCAATTAAATTAATTATAATTTAGTGGACTGAAACTGCACTCTTCTGTGCAATGTACAAATACAGCAAGCAAGGAACAAATCCAAAGGTCACATAAAGCAAGAATAAAAGTGCAGAGGAAGGGAGATATTTGTCTTCCATCAAACGTGCTAGTGGGAGAGCAAGCAGCACTCTGTTCCCCTAACTTTGCTGGGACTATTCATGTTTTGACAGGCTGAGATTTTTCAAAGTAGACCAAAGAAACTGGGGGAAGAAGTGAAGGTTTGAAATTCTCATATTCGTTTGAGTTGTTGCATCTGAGTTTATTCTGCTCAGTGCTGCGGTATCAATCACTTCATTGTGTGGGCAGGCTGGAGCGGAAAATGTCCACACACCATGTGCACACTCTCACACTGCTCTGTAGGGTCCAAATTTACTTTACCCAGTGACACAGTAAAGACACTTTATACATGCAAAATGTGCTGAATAGTAAGCCAAAATGCAGCCCTCTTTATCTACCCAAGGTGAGGGGAACCTGCTGTGGCTACGTAGCAGTGGTAGCAATTCTCTTCCTTTTCTTCCTTTGCTCCCATTCTTGTAGAAGTTCTCACTATCTTTGACACCTCCCTGTTATTGCCTGCATTTTTACCATATATGAGATTTTTATACGTGGAATACATATTCCTTGTTCTTTGTCATGCCCTACAACCAGTTTCCCCAGCTCTCCAGCATGCCCTCCTTTAGTGACCAGTAACTGACCATTTGTGATTTGTACTTCCACCCCTGGCCTCCTGTTACCCACTCCCTTGTGTTTGTATCCTTAGTGCTTCTATTACTGTCTTCTGTCACCTTTTGGTTTTACTCTTGAGGACTCCTGCTACTGAGTAGGATGATCTCAAAGGTACATTATCAGAAACCTCACCTTGACCCCTTGCAAAATTCCTGCAGTTTGGATATACTGGAAGGATTTTAAAGACCATTCTAGAGTACATATTTCCCAAATGTAAATATGGAAGCATAGCAGGTACAGAGACCTGTATACAGTACTGCCTTTCACCATCTCCAGTAGGGCTTCTTTTTTGTCAGGAAGCGTGCCTCCATCACATTAGCAGTCTTTAGCCAGACCTTCATGAGAAGTAGGACACAACCTTCTTATGCAATAATAAATACTGTAAACCCCAGAATAAACTCTGCCTGACCTTCAGCCACTTTCCAAGAAATAGTTTAAGTATTTTCCAAAAAGGCAACAGTTATGGCGGAAGTTGTCCAGCTTGGCAAGTATATGAGAAAGAGATGCCAAAAAGTCCAACCTCATTTGCCAGCCTTAAGACTATATAATATCTACCTGCAAGTTTCCATTCAGTAAATCAGAGATAAGCATTAGCCACTTTTTACATCATAAGAACAAAGCATCTACATAAATACACATCGGTATCTCTAGTTCATCATATTTATTTTGGTTTTAATGTCAAACCATATGAACATCTTACTTAAGCAGAGATATTTTGTTCTGACTTGCAACTGTGTTTCAAATGGTGAAAATTCCTCTACCAGTGTCCATTAACATAACCTGAAATGAAAGCTAAACAAAAGTCAGAGGTTTTGAATAATGGCACTGCAAGAATTGCTCCAGGTTTTGTCAGGCATCTAACAAATTTTTCTAGCCACAGTGAGAAAGAGAAAGGTTTTGCCCTATATTTCTTTTTCAAACCTGCTGGGAAATGAAAAGTAGATGACTACAAAAATAAGTATTTTGAGGGCTATCAACCCTATTTGCTCTCTTGATCCTCCAAAGCAAGTATGCATGACTAATTCCAAGTTTTATTTGTTTTCAGGTCTTTCTACCTACAGAGTCATGCAATCTGATTTAGAGACAGCCGCATTCCAAGCACTCTGCAAGCAGAGGACCCCAATGCTTCAGGGAATCCTGGTCAATAATATTTTTCCAATGCCAAAATACCACAGATGGTTATGTAATTATATATACTTTGTCTAAAAATAGGAGAGCAAGTTTTGCTAGCAGGAAGAAAGATTTTTTTTCCCCACCTCTAAAAACAAACTGATCACAGTATGTTTAAGATGACTATGAGTGGTCTAAAGCACATGAAACTTATTTGTTTAAAACTCTCGTTTGAAAATTAGACCTGCTTCCACAACAAGTTCTTAATCAGCCCTTGAAAAACTCCCTTGAATACATGAGAAAACTATTGGATGCTTCTTATGGAGCAATTCAATTGTACTACAAACTGGATGCACAGCTGGCACATTTTTAATTTGACAAAATACCAAACCAAAGAGAAGAAGGGCTAAGTTCTGAAATGCTCCAAGTGTCCTGGCTGCAGTCCAGCAAAGCACTTACTCACATCCTCCATTTAAAATAACTAGTTCCACTTCAGGCTGCTCACATGCACAAAGTCAGGTAGTACAGCTGTGCTGTGTTTGCAAGGGAAAGGTCCTATCTATGGAAAAAGTTGCTTGAGGTAGATTTTCCTATAAACAGATCTTAGGTCAAAGGGAAAATATTTTAAAAGTGAGAAAAGTAATGCTGCTGCTGCTTGAAGTTTTTTACCCACTTAAGTAAGCAGTGAACAGAAGAGTGTATCTAGGTCTACCACATTTTGAATTTCTTTGCATGTGTGATTTTTCTTGCTTGGAAGCTATGTCTAGGAGAAATAGTGGGTTTTGGTCTTCTGGATGGGAGATCAGACTGTCTGGTTGGTGTGTAAGCTGCAGGTGCCCAGAAAACCTGGGCAAGTCTTGTGTGCACAAGCCGATCAAAACAGCACATCAGAAACTACTGCACTTGTACTGAATGGCCACGGCCTGAAGGGCCACACAGAGAAGCCGTGTCACAGCAAACCCGCCATGACTGGAGTTTCTGAATAGCACATGCACACAGACTTCTGCTGGGAAATCAGGAAGATAAAGCAGCCATGAGTTTGTAGACGGGATATGCTGCTGCCTGGTTTTTAATTAGGTAATTTCTATTCACAGATGCAGAACTGAGTATTCTGTACTTCTAGCACACAAAGTGTAATGATAAAGTAGTAAATGAGGGAAAAACACTAGAACTACAAAGTAACCATAGAAAAACAATTTCAAAGATAAAGTGGTTTTCTGAAGAGTGCTTACTGCTGCAACTTGTTTTATCTGCTGCTGCTCCAACAGCACAATGTTAACAAAACAAAACACCCTCCCCCCCAAATTGTAATAAACAAACAGTAAGGAAAGAAACATCAGAAACACCATCATTAAAAACAGTCACTGTATTTAATGTGTATAGGACAGAGAATATGGAAAGTAACATCTTGGCCACACAACCCACACTCACTCTTCAGGAGGAAAAGCAGAATCTAAAGTTAATGTACAATGAATTTTCCAGTCAGTACAGGCAGCCTGGTAAACAAGCCACAAAATAAGAATAGGCTTGAGTTTACCCCATCCTGCTGACTCCTCTTGTATTGAATGTTTTACTGGTTCAAAGGGCTGCTGTAGAAACTTTTCATACTGTCCTGCATGTTCTGGTTTAAGCCAGACAAAAATCAGAAATCTTAAGCTAGAGGAATTATGACATTTACTGGCCATATGTTGAGCTAACTTGTTAATGAGCTTGAAATTTTAATAAGTCAGTATCATCTAGTATTATTAAAATATAATTGTTTATATGATTGCAGAAAATCAGATGTTTATATCGCAATGTAGATGAGAAAGTGGTGAAAAATATGTGTAGGGTTAGTGACCTATTCCTTTTTTTAAAAAGTATTTACTTAGACAATTTCTGTTGGTCATGTAACAATTTTATAAAGTTTATGAAGGCAAGTACACAATATTATTACAGCAAGAAACTGCTGCAGCTTGACAATTTTGAATATACATCAGGATAGCTGAGGGCTATGTTCTTACACGTGATATACAGGGTGAAGAAGTCTGAAAGAATCACCCTCTGCAGGAAAACAGGGCTTCTGAGAGATGCTGTTGAAATAGTCTCAAAATCTGCCTGAAGACCTTTTTAAGACAAATACTCTGCTTGTAAAAAAATAAATAAAACCAACTAAAATAAATAAAGAAATGTTTCAAGGTCAGTTCTGTATCAGTTAAGTTATGCTGAAAAAGAATTTATTATCATTATTCTTAAGTTATCAGAAAAAGCAGAATGCAGCTCCAGTTTGCAGTTATGCAAAAAAAAAAAAAAAAAAAAAAAAAAATCTGTTTCTCATGTCAATACAATATTGCAAAATGGTAAATGTTATCTGAGTAATATCTGGCTTAGAATGCACTAGAGGGTGACGAGAATATTTCTGTTTACTAACAAGGTAATGTTTGAATTGATTATCCAGTAACAACTGCTGATAAGCCTGGGTCAAATGTAGGCTGATTTATTCCTTATCTGCTGCTAGCACTAAGAAATATCCCCAGTTTTAACCATGAAGTATTGCTTAAGTCCGAGCAAAATATTTGCCCTCTTTCTGTGTTTTCTATAAATTAGTGTTTTACAATCTGGTTTGGGTTTTTTGTTTGTTTGTTCAGTATTTGTAGTTACATATATGCCTTTCCCTGAAAACAATGAGGCCTCCAGGTATTCATAGGCATGCCTTGCAACAGCTTTCTGTAAGGCACCTCCAACACGGGCATTGTAAAGCCTTGGTCCAAACAGGGCAATTTAAGGGACAGGTGTCATGCTCCCTACAAATGAGTGGTGAAAGCACGAAGGGCAACCCACAAAGCTATTCTTCTGTCAGGGTCATACCAAGAGGTGCCCAACCAGAAACACTGGAGTTTAGACTGCCTAAAGTGGTACTGTAGGTGCTTAAACTTCAGAAAACAACTGTCACTCCTGAAGGCACCTGAAAATCTGTTTGTTTCAGTTCCTTGAATCCCTAAACTCAGTCTTTTGCACTTTGCTTCAGCATCCTCTAGCCTGTAGATAGACATGGAAAGTATTTGGGTGCTGAGTCAATTAAGGGGTATGACATTGCCCCAGATGGTGAGATATGACTTGTAGGCCCTGAGATCCCAATTCCCAGTCAAAAACCTTCTCACGTTTACACTAAGAGACACGTTGGGTAAAGCTGTTCTCCAGTATCTCGTTAAACTTTCCTTCCTTCCTCCACCACAGGCTAATATTCCCATGGAAATGAATACAGAAAAAAAGAATGAAAAAGAAAGAGAGTGGCCTAGTGGTGGAAACACTTCAGCAGGGTTGAGATCCCGGGTTCCCCCAGGGCTATTTACACATTTTGTATTGGACAGGAATGGGACAAAAGCAGCCCAAAGAGCAGCATAAAGACAGCTTGACCTGAATAAGCGCGCCAGCTCTGAGTGCAGCACAGTCTGAGCAGCACAGTCGCAGCACTGTGGCACTGTCTGGTACGGAGAAGGTACTGAGCACCTTCTTCAGTACAGCACCAAATTATCTCAGATAAACAGCTTTTTTGCAACCAGAGCAATTATCTGTGGCTCCTATTGCACAGAGCCGCAGTAGAATGGAGAGGACAGGGAGGGGGCAAGACTGGACACCTTCGTATTTCAACTTAGTCCCAAAATGGAAGCTTTGCAATGGGGATTTGGGAGTTCAGCTCCCAATGATTGCACTTAGAGGAACATGGGGATCAGCAGCAAGGATGTGTGAGGGCTCCCTTCCAAAGGCTGCCTAGTGAGGTCACAGAAGTCAGGAGCAGGGCAAGTGCTGGGAGAGCCTTGTGGGATTAGCTGTGGTGTCTGAGGACACTCCCTGTACACAGTATGGATACAGCTGGTCCCATCTGCATGCAGCTTTGAGACCTTTACTGTGCATTTGGATAGGATGTCTTCCCTGGACTGGCACCCAGGAACAGACAGCTGCATAGCCCTCATCTTCCGAGCCAAGCAAAAAATACTAGCTATGCCAAACAGCAAGCAAAAGAGAAAAATTAACTTCAGCAGCAAGGACTCAGAAGTGGAATTTCAAGGAACAGATTTTTAATTACTTCTACACGTGAAAGTGCCTAATTCTCCTTTATATGCCAGGTGAGGCACTGTAATGGTGCCGCTCAAAAGCTGGTATAGCCAGGTAAGGTACCTCAGAACTGCAAATAAAATATAAGGTTGAATCTGGAAGCCCGTGTCAGTAGGTCGCCATACCTAATCTCATTAGCCCTCGCAGCAAGGCCCCTTAGCTCAGGATCAGAGCAAGGCTGACAGGGTTATGTCCTTTCTGGGACAGAATTACTTGGCAGAAGCTGAGGGCTTTTTGCAATGCTCTGTGCTCTGGCCACTAGACATGTCCTAGCTCAAAAATGGCAAAGCAGATGATAGAAACATGCCTACAACAGTCAGTGTCAGGAGGTCAGCTAGGTGTCACCCATCAAGCTTTCGTAAGACAAGAAACAAAGCAGCTTCCACTGAAGATATGGTAGTATGCAATTTAAACTCAGGAGAGGAAATTACATTCTGAATCAAATCATAAGCAGTCTGCCTACCTTCTCAAAGGTACAAAGGAAACAAAGAGCTTAGCTGGATAAAAATTAATTAAAAAAATCTGACACATTTTTAATAAATGAGATGTTATTTGCTGTTACACTAACCAGAATTAGAATTAATACAGAATAGATTCACAGTTCACATCAGAATTAATGACTGTGAGGCTTATGTTGGGAACAAACTTTTCCTATTGTGTGTTGAACTGTGTAATTGGACTTGTGAAGGTCCTGCATGTGTTCTTGAAACTCCTGATCTGATCAAAGTCAAAGCCATCACTTAGGTTTGTGCTTCTCCATACCTACCAAAGTTTTCTGCTAATTAGAACATTAAAGTTGAGGGTGGAGACAAGGGGAAAATGCAGCAGAGTTGCACAAACTAAGTGTATTATATAACTCCTGTCTCTGTGACCAACAGGAAGAATACATCACGTTATGTTACTATGAAGGAAGGACAGACTATCTGACTCTACGAGGAAATAATTTTTTCACCATGTGTGAGTGGTTACACACCAGAACAGGTTCCCAGAGTGCCTGTTCCAGTTAACTTCTTTCTGTGATTCAGAAAGGGCACTGGATAATTCTTTTCCATAGTGAGTAGGTAAGAGAGAAGACTGACATGTCCATTATCTCTTCAGGGCTTATAACCTAATGACTTTTCAGCTAACATTTGTGCTGCTATTACACATGACCTTCTTTTTCTTTACCACCTTGACTTCCCTGTTAAATAAATCTTGATTTAGAATTTTTTTCAGTCAAATGCAAGTCTTTGGAGGTGACTCAGAGAAAAAGTCAAAGCCAAGCTTTGTCCCTCGGAGGTTGCTCCTACATTTGTTAGATACGTGAAACCATTTGAACACATTACCATTACACCACCTGCAGACATGCAGTATCAGTGAAGATGGTTATGGTATCTTTATGGTGATGGTATTACTCACAACTTTGATTTTTAGTGGTGTACTTGCATTCTTGCTAGCATTGGCAGAAGTACTTAACTATGTGTGGCACACCCATTCCACTGACTCTACTGAGGGAAATTAGGAAAAATAGCTAATGCAGGAGAAGCCAAGAAAGGAAGCCAAGTTACAGTGAGCCAGCTCAAAGTGTTGTTCACATGCAATGTCCCAGAAAAGCTCTTTCATTCATTATCTATATAATAGTCTCACTTTAGAAGACCTAGAGTGTCAGAAGAGAAAGCATTTAGTGGTGCTGAAGTCTTCACCTGCTTCAATGCCATTTCTGAATGTGATTCCTGAGGGTAAGATGTGTGAACCACTATGGATGGTAGTTCATTTAACGTCTGCATTTTGTTGTGACTCAAATTCCTGTTATGTTCATCATACTGCATGAAAGACAAGCCCTCAGTAACAACTAGGTTAAAAAGGCTAAAGATAATTCAGTTACAACATCCTGAGCTGGTGCTCAAGGATAAGTTTCTCTATGTGCTATCCTTTCTTTTTATATGGCACAATAAAAAGTTTCAAAACAAATAGCTGACATATCTACTAATCTACTGCATTACTAACCTGGCCTGAGCAGTGTGACAAGGTGAGGTATCCTCTGCCTTGGAGGACTGGCCACATCCCACCTGTAGTTCCCCAGCAAGCACAGTTTGGATGAGAATGTGTCATAATTCTGCCTAAGACCTGCAGGAAGCCAAAGCAGAGAATGACAGCAGCATCTACAGCCCAACCCAGAAAAAAAATTCTTCTCTAAAGAGGACTGAGGAACCTTGGTCTCAGTTATTGCATAGCGTGCTCTAACCAACAAAATATGCTGTTTTCTTTTCAAGAACAATCTCCATCCCTCATTGACTGGTACAGGCAGAATTGGGCTTCCAGACTCACCTCTGTGCAAAGCGAACACAGCCTCCTTTTGCCTAGCAAAAGAGAGTAGTCTTTGGAGAAAAAAAAAAAAAAAAAAATTCATTCCTTCCCATACTCATACTCAGTGAAATGTCCTAATCACAAGGACAGATCAAATTTCCATTCAGTCTCATTGTTTTTCTGCCTTTTGCGTTTTTGGTTTCAGAGGAATTGAACTTGAACAGCAGAAAATGCTCTCACCAAAGATGCTCATGGTCTGGAAGTTTGATCAATCTTCTGGTGATAGGATGCCAATCCCATTCATGCAGAGCACAAGGCAAAAGGAGGTGCTACCATCACCACCTCAGTTAACCTGGATTCTGAGCAGATGGGGGTACTTCTTTCTGGATCTCTGTACCCTCAGTGACAGGGACACACTGAAGAGTGTGGAATCACTTTGTGTTAAAGCCCTAGTTCTCTGAAAAAAAAAATCAATGTAGAAAGAAGGTCCTACATTAGGTGGATTAGATACTCACTGTCACTGTGTTGCAGGGCTCCAATGCACCCGGTGTTGCTTATCCCCAAGTTGCCCAGGGCACAATTCCCTTGGAGATCCGTGCTCCAGCAGAAGCCTTGCTGTCTGCACACCTGTCTTCCTCCCCCAGGGCTCTACTTCTGTTGCTGCAACAGTGACCTCATTTTGTTCCTGTCAGGAATTTTAGTCCATATCTCCTTTACTCCATCTATTCCCTGTCTTTTTTATTCCATTGCATACAGCAGCATCTACTGGTCTTTCATGGACTTTGTCTGTAACCCATGAATGCAATCCAGAACATTCTGTCTACTTTCAATATTTTCTCCCTCACACCAGTTGTTAATAAGTAAATGATTTAATGATCCTTTTAAAATTTATTTGAGACCCACCTGGGAACCTTTAAATCTATTTAAGAGATCCACCATTATCTCACAAAATGATCTGCAAGAAATTCTGAAAGTAGTAAGGTTAGACAAATAACTGTCTAAAGACATATTATAAAAGAGCAGAAATCCAAATGCCTAGAAAGCTTGCCAGCATTTTCAATTCTGTAATTATCATAACATCACCATGGTAGCAAGTCTGAAAGTCAACTAGGCAGTGGAGTTCTTGGAAGTGGCACAGGTCATGCATATGTTTGTGCACACACACAGTGCGTTGCGTATGCCTGCAGTCTGATCAGAAGTGTGATGGCACAGAGAGTAGGAATAGCCTTGCGAGCTTTAATCTGTTCAAAGCTGGTAGCAGCAGCGGTGTCAGTACTGAGGGCTTCAGGACAGGCTAGCTACCTATGCTTCATGCAAGCCCCACACACCCAAACCTATGACTGCTAATTCTTCTCTCCTATAGGTATCAACAAATTTAGATCACTGCCACCTTAGGTACAGCTATATATACTGCAGTCACACGTGACTGCCTTGCAGGCATACTGTAGGCACCAAAGAGCCTTTGAACACCAGGTTTGCATACTGTTGCCACAACACATGAGCTCCATCTGCTGCTTTCCAGTAACTTGTCATATCCTCATAATGATGGCAGATGAATCCTTCCATTATGGTGGAGAAGTATGACCTAATGTAAGTAATTAGACAAAATGTTGTAATGATAACAATATTGGAAAGCAGTAGTTAATTTGGCTGTTGAAGAATAAGAATTCAATAGCTAAAGAGTATATTAGAAGTGCCACATCCTTGCCTTTCTCCCTAAACTTCCCTGCAGATCTTCCCATCAAGAAAGAAAATTACGCAACTAGTGACTAGCTACTTATTTATTTTTTTCAGTGTAGCAAGTTCGCTGTTGTTTTTTTTTTTTGTTGTTGGTTGGTTGTTGGGTTTTTTTAGATGAGGAATAACCCACATTTGTGGGTTTTGCAACTCTTCTTTGGAGCAGCTATAGGAACCCAAGGAAGTTCAAAAACCTTTACTAAGGGCTACACAACTCACCATGCAAAGTCCAAGCCTGTATATGTTCAAGTCAAACTACTTTACAAAGGAATCCAAAGTCTCATTTGTGCTACCTTTAAATGTGAGGGTGGGAGAGAAACTTAAGCATTTGGTAAAAAGGGAGCCATATTTGACATGTTTGAAAGAGGCAAAAGTAGTATCCTCTTCAGAGGATATGAAGACACACACACACACACAAACACACACAGAGCCCTTAACAAACTCATATAAAATACCAAAACTCACTATCCTTCTTACAAAACTGCCTTAAAAAAAAGGAACTAGAAATTTTTTTACTTCCTCTTCCTTGGGCAGTGTTCTAATAGTCCAAAAGACCAACCTTCACTGATAGTATCTCATACAGGAAAACCAAAACAGTCATGTGTTATTTCCAGTTAAACCAGTTATGCAGACTCAGTATATAAATGGACTCGGACCATAAATCCTCAAAACTGAAGAGATGAGAAAGCTACTCAATGAGTGTTAATGTTTTTTAAACACAGTAGGTAGCATCGAGATGAACTAAGTGCTTTCTAAAGCTACAATGAAGGCCTCTTTGCAATCAAGGAGCTCAGTCTATGAAACAGCAAATGCTTAGGCTAGGGAGAAACAATATTAAGTATACAGCAACTTAAATATTGCTGTTTGTCAGATTCACAATACAATGGGAAAAAAACCCCTTCAAAACAATTTAAACACAAATAAATGCAAGAAGAGTAAAGTTTCTAGTGGACCTTACCACATTTCTGGGAAAACAGAGTACATAAAAGAGTTCTCATTTTTAGCATGTGAAACAAAGGCTAACTGGATAGGCAAGTAAATTGCTTATTATCTGGGAAAGGCTCTGGACAAAAAAAAGAGATGAAGTGGGAAGAAGAGACGAGAAGTAGACAACTGTTTGAAAAGCAAGTATTTACCATCCCTTAATGGATCAGGTTATGTGTTTCCCATGCCACCTGCTTAATTTGTGATCCAGATTATTAAAGCTATTGCTTTAAAAATCAGGCTCTGAATAACATACCAGAATTTCTGTAGATCTAGTGCTGGTGTACTAGATATTTACAAACATGTATACATATACAAATTCTTCCCCAAAGAATTTACATTTCATGATGAGACAGCTCAAGAGTTGAGAACATGAGCTTTAACTACCTTATAACTAACTCCTCTGACATCTTGCAAAGTCATATTTAAGAATACCACCTAGAGATCAACCCATGCAACACGTACTGTGGCTACTCCAACCCCTGTGACAGGCACCATGGCCACTCAAACCCCTGCGATAGGCACTGTGGTGACTCCAACCCCTGTGACAGGCACTATGGTTACTTAAACCTCTGCAACAGGCACTGTGGTTACTCCAACCCCCACGACATGCACTGTGGCTACTCAAACCCTGGTGATAAGCACTGCAGCTGAACCAGAGAACCAACCCATACCGGTATCAATTGCCCCTATACATTAGAAGAAATGGACACAAAGTCAATTCATTTAGTAAAGGATGATGAAACAGGGTCATCGCAAGAGTAGGAGGAAGAGACAGAACCAGAGATAACCATCCAATCCCTGTCCCTGAGTGACCTGCTTAAAATATGCAAAAAGATTTCAGTTGTTGATTAGGCGAGCAACTTGTCACCTGGCTGCTCCGATGCTGGGATAACGGGGCCAGTAGCCTGGAATTAGAGGGCAGGGAGGCCAAGCAGCTGGGATCCCTGTCCTGGGAAGGGGGCATTGATAAGGCGATTGGGAAAGGGACACAAGCCCTCAGCCTCTGGAGGTGATTCGTGTCAGGTATGAGGAAAGATTGTCTGAAAAATCTGAAAACTTGGCTGAGAAACTGTCCCAAGAGGTCCAGCAACTCAAAAAGCATATTTCCAATTCCCCACTTCTACAGACCAGTATCTCAGCTGTTAGGAGTAAGTGTTCCTCTACTCAAGACAGAGGATATAGAGTGTACACACCATGAGGCACTCTGTGGTTTTACCTGTGTAACCACAGAGAGGACATGAGGAAGTGGGATGGAAAACCAACCTCAATCCTAGAGACACGAGTGCATGAATTGCAAGGAAAAAAAAAAATTAAATCAGAGTTCTTCCAGGAAAATTACTGCTCCAGGTTCCAGTAGGCAGCTCCCCAGAGTAGGAGGGCTGATCTTGTGATCTTACGGAAGGAACTTCTGATTTGTGTTTACAAGAAGTGAGTAACAAGGATGAGATTCAAACCCATGTGCGCCACACAAATCCATTCATCAATAATGAATACTATGACCAGGACTAGAGGGGCCCTGCCTCCAGCCAGGTGGAGGAAAGGGACAACTGGGTTTCCTGGACTGTGTGGATTCAATGGCCTGGCACATCAGATCCCCAAGAGTACAAGGCTCTAGTAGACACCAGTGGACAGTGTACCCTAATGCCATCAATCCATGAAGGGGCAGAATCCATCTGTATTTCTGGAGTAACAGGGGGATCCCAACAGTTAACTGTACTGGAAGCTGAAGAGAGTCTAACTGGGAATGACTGGGAAAAACACCCCATTGTGACTGACCCAGAGGCTCCATGCATCCTGGACATAGACTGCCTCTGGAGAGGGTATTTCAAGGGCCCAAAAGGTAGCGGTGGGCTTTTGGTATAGCTCCTTGGAGTCAGAGGAAATTAAACAGCTGTCTACCTTGCCTGGTCTCTCAGAGGACCCTTCTGTTGTGGGGTTGCTGAGGGTCAAAGAACAACAGGTTCCAATTGCTGCCACAATGGTGCACCAATGGCAATACCACACCAACCAAGACTCCCCAATTCCCATCCGTAAGATGATTTATCAACTGGAGAGCCAAGGAGTGATCAGCAGAACTCACTCACCCTTCAACAGTCCCACATGGCCAGTGTGGAAGTCCAGTGGAGAGTGGAGGCTGACAGTAAACTATTGTGGCCTGAATGAAGTCACGCCACCGATGAGTGCTGCCATGCCAGACATGCTGGAACTTCAATATGAACTGGAGTCAAAGGCATATAAGTGGTATGCCACAACTGATATCACTAGTGTGTTTTTCTCAATCCCTTTGGTAGCAGAGTGCAGGCCACAGTTTGCTTTCACTTGGAGAGATGTCCAGTACACCTGGAACTGACTGCCCCAGGGGTGGAAACACAGTCCCACCATTTGCCATGGGCTGATCCAGACTGCACTGGAATGGGGTGAAGCTCCAGAGCACATGTAATACATTGATGACATCATTATATGGGGCAACTCAGCAGAGGAAGTTTCTGAGAAAGGGAAGAAAATAATCCAAATCCTGCTGCAGGCTGGCTTTGCCATAAAACAAAGTAAGGGGAAGGGGCCTGTGCAGGAAATCCAGGTTTTAGGAATAAGGTGGCATGATGGGCAGTGTCAGATCCCTATGGATATTGTCAACAAAATAGCAGCCATGTCCCCACCAACCAACAAAAAGGAGACACAGGCCTTCTTAGGCGTTGTGGGTTTCTGGAGAATGCACATTCCGAATTACAGTTTGATAGTAAGCCCTCTCTACCACGTAACCCAGAAGAAGAATGATTTCAAATGGGCCCCTGAGCAACGACACGCCTTTGAACAAATTAAACAGGAAATAGTTCATGCAGTAGCCCTTGGGCCAGTCCGGGCAGGACCAGATGTAAAAAATGTGCTGTACACCACAGCCGGGGAGAATGGCCCTACCTGGAGTCTCTGGCAGAAAGCACCAGGGGAGACTGGAGGCTGACCCCTGGGGTTTTGGAGTCGGGGATACAGAGGATCCAAGGCCCGCTACAATCCAACTGAAAAAGAGATATTGGCAGCCTATGAAGGGGTTCAAGCTGCTTCAGAAGTGATTGGTACTGAAGCACAGCTCCTCCTGGCACTCTGACTGATGGTGCTGGGATGGATGATCACGAGGAGGGTCCCCTCTACACAGCATGCAACTACATGGAGTAAGTGGGTAGCACTGATCACACAGCGGGCTCAAATAAGAAACTCCAATTGCCCAGGAATTCTGGAAGTGATCGTGGATTGGCCAGAAGGCAAAGATTTCAGAATATCACCAGAGGAGGAGGTGATATGTGCTGAAGAGGCCCCACTGTATAATAAACTTCCAGAAAATGAGAAGCCATATGCCCTGTTCCCTGATGGGTCCTGTCACATTGTGGGAAAGCATCGGAGGTGGAAGGCTGCTGTATGGAGTTCTACACAACAAGTTGCAGAAACTGCTGAAGGAGAAGGTGAATCAATCTAATTTGCAGAGATGAAAGCCATCCAGCTGGCTTTAGACATTGTTGAGTGAGAACAGTGGCCGATGCTCTACCTCTATACTGACTCATGGATGGTGGCCAATGCCCTGTGGGGCTGGTTACAGCAGTGGAAGCGGAGCAACTGGCAACGCAGAGGCAAACCCATCTGGGCTGCCCCACTGTGGCAAGATATTGCTGCCTGGCTAGAGAAGCTGGTTGTAAAGGTACGTCATGTAGATGCCCATGTACCCAAGAGTTGGGCCACTGAGAGACATCAAAACAACCAGCGGGTGGATCAGGCTGCCAAGATTGAAGTGGCTCATGTGGACTTGGATTGGCAACGTGAGGGTGAATTATGTGTAGCTTGATGGGCCCATGACACCTCAGGTCATCAAGGAAGAGATGCGACATATAGATGGGCTTGTGATTGAGGGGTAGACTTGACCATGGACGTCATTTCACAGGTTATCCATGAATGTGAAACATGCACTGCGATCAAGCAAGTCAAGTGGTTAAAGCCTCTCTGGTATGGAGGATGATGGCTGCAATATAAGTATGGAGAGGCCTGGCATATTGACTACATCACACTCCCACACACCCACCAGGGCAAGTCACATGTACTTACAATGATGGAAGCAACCACCAGATAGCTGGAAAAATATCCTGTGCCCCATGCCACCGCCTAGAACACTATCCTGTGCCTTGAAAAGCAAGTCCTGTGGCAACATGGCACCCCAGAAAGAATTGAGTCAGACAACGGGACTCATTTTCGAAACAACCTCATAGAGACCTGGGCCAAAAAGCATGGGCATTGAGTGGGTGTATCACATCCCCTGTCATGCACCAGCCTCTGGGAAAATCAAACGATACAATGAACTGTTAAAGACTACCCTGAGAGCAATGGGTGGTTGGACCCTCAAACATTGGGATACACATTTAGCAAAGGCCACCTGGTTAGTTAACACTAGAGGGTTTACCAATTGAGCTGGCCCTGCCCAATCAAAACTTTTACATACTGTAGAAGGGGATAAAATTCCTTTAGTGCACATAAACAATATGTTAGAGAAGACAGTCTAGGTTACGCCTGCTTTGGGCAAAGGCAAGCCCATCTGTGGGACTGCTTTTGCTCAAGGACCTGGGTGCACTTGGTGGGTAACGTGGAATGATGGGGAAGTCCAAAATGTACCTCAAGGGGATTTGATTCTGGGTAAAAATAGCCAATGATTTAAATTGTACAATGTTGATTGCTACATAATATTGCATATCATCACTACTATGATTGCTATATGCCATAACAGTTACAGTAAGAATCACCCAGACTAATGGAGAATGAACTTTGATGAAAGCAAGCAAGGTGCAGAGGTAATGAAACCAGAACTGCCTTCAGCAATGAACACCCAGCAACTTCCTCAAGATTGACATCTTCAGCCTGCAGACCATGAGCATGGACCATGCCAGGTACATCAGGTACAAACTCCATATGCAGCATGCAACAATCCAACATCACACATGCAGGCTCTCTCCTGCCCTGAGAGACTCTCATGACAGATGGAGCCCAAAAGTCATGGACTAAATGAAATCAACGAACATTTCTGAGGGCTGGTTCATAGACTAAAGGAATGCTATCTGTGTGTACATATCAAAAGACAGGAAAAGTGATGGTGATTAATTGGAATGTATTAGGAAGTATAGGACCTGGTCATGGCGTAGGTGGTATGGAATAAGGGTACTGTCCTGGTTTCACCTGAGATAGAGTTAATATTTTTCCTAGTAGCTGGTATAATGCTGTGTTTGGGATTTAGTGTGAGAATAATGTTGACAACACTCTTCAGGTGTTGCTAGGTAGTTGTACCTAGACTAAGTCAGAGACTTTTCAACTTCCCATGTCCTGCAATGTGCACAAGAAGCTGGGAGAGCACAGCCAGGACAGCTGACCCAGGCTGGCCAAAGGGATATTCCCTACCATGTAACATCATGCTCTGTTTATAGATAACTGAGGATGTCATTACTGTGTATCTTGTCTTCAATGTCTTGGGCAAGGGGTTTAGAAAAGCTTGACCAAACATTCCCCAGGAATTTACTGAAATGGCTGCAGTATGACTGAGCAAGAAGATTTTAATGGAGCAGTGAAACTCACCAACGGTCTTTTTCTTTCTGTTTTTATTCAAAACCACATAGAATCATTGAGAAGTAATGAAATACCATTTACTCTATGCCAGCACAAACAACTCCTCCATGTTAGGCAAAGAAAACACCATCTGTCATCTTTTCTCTTCAAGTTATAGGATAAAGAACTGACTAAAACATTTCGAGGCACAATTTCAAGAAGAACTCTACCATTGCCTATGAGTAATGATGTAATGAGAAGATGTCTGAGAGTAAAAAAAAAATAATAATAATTAAGCAGCACAGAGAATAATTTAAGGAACAAAGCCTCTCAAGCAACCAACGTCACAGAGAAAATATCTCTGTTCCTGGAGCAGCTCCTGGCTGAATAGATTTGGTCAACAAGCAAATCCTACTCTCTCTAAATCAGCAGTCAAAAGTCTACCAAGATCTAATACTCACAAATTGATGTTCACATTGGCCTGGTTTCACCTAAGGTTCAAATGTTATGACACTTGGAACAAGTGGCAAGGCATGTGATGTATTTATCTAGCAGATAAAATCTTCAAATAAAACCTGGATACGTTTTCCAAAAGATATAAGCATTAGTCCATGCAGAAGTACTGGCATATTTTACATAGGTCAGACTGAAAGAACACAGGAGAACTGCAAAAGGTTAAAAGAGAGGCAAAAAATGCAGTCAAAAACTGTACAATTACTTCTGCAAAAGAAATAATTACATGAAGGCTCTTCAGTGAAGATTCCTAAGTAAGGACTCTTCAGCCTGGAAAAAAGAGACAAAGGAATGAGGTATATGACAGAGGTCAATAAAAGCTGAGTGCACAGAGTGAATGGGGACTGACTGTTCACTGTGTGTTCCAGCACAAGAGCTAGGGAGGGCACCAGATAAAACTAACAGAAGGCAGATGCAAAACAAACAAAAGGAGGTGGTTTTCCACACAGCATATGGCAAAGTTTTGGATAGTAATGTTTTACATGGGTTTGAAAAGTGAGTAGGCAAGTTAATAGAAGAAAAATACATGCCTAGTCGTTAATTTAATTGAAGTCCTATCTATCTTCAAACAATCAAAGGGTGGGAGACAGTATGTGAGAAAATTCATACATGATTATCTTATATGCTTATACAGACAGCTGCTTTTGATCCCTGCAAGAGACATTCTTATATTCTTTGCAGTGTATTATGAAATTCTGAAAATCATTATGAATGGTTTTAATCTTATTATAAATGTTTCATAAAAGTAGACTATACTGTTTCAGCTCATTAAGGTACGCTGTGCCATAAATGGCACATTTTCCTTGAGGTATGAATTATCTAATTTTTTTTCTCTTTCCTAAACATAATAGGAATTTGAGTGAGAGGTGAAATAACATTCTATATTTGCTGTCTCTTGCTCTCATCTCTTAGGCCATCTCAAAAAGGGTGCAAATATTGTTCATAAGCTTGTGTTCCTATGCTTGTGACTAGATTCAAGTAAAAGATCTATACAGATATTGCATTTTTTTTCATGACTTCCAATCTTGAGCTGAAATTGGTCCCTCAAATATTCTGGATCTTGTTCCTCAGTAACTCCTACTTCCTGGAAAAAAACACCAAACCACAGAAATTTGGAAGTATTGTAGATCAGTCACTTAGTAATGCAATATCTCTTCCATTAAGTAGCAGCAGAAAAAAACCAACCAACCAACCAAAAAACCCCCAACAACAAAACCCAAACCCACAATGAACTCAAAATCAAGCAGAAGTGGCAGAAAGAAAACAAGGATGAAAGAAATAATTGAAGAAATGGGTAATGGCAGTAGAGAAAAAGAAAGTATTAAAAATCTACAAACCCTCCTATTTTCCCTAAATATAAATAGATAAAATCTCATCTACGGGCCTGTGTGAAGTGTGACTTTCCATATTAACTAGCTATATAACATGGTATAGTGAGCTCAATTAGCTGGGTGCCTTTAAATTCTAAATTTCTTTCCATTTCTCTGGAATTAACTTAAACTGCCATCTGTCATGTTGCCAGCCACCTTCTGCAGGAAACAAGTGTTTCAAAACTTCTCTTCTTGGAAATGGCTTGAGTTGTGTTTAAACGACACAAAACTTCAAAGCTGATTAAAAACTCAACAGCTAGGACTCAAAGAAAGACACCACAGGTCACAAGACCTGCTATGATGGCAGGAATAAATCCAAGAGCTTCCATGCCATACCTTAGAAAATCATTTAAGAGCCATAGCAAGCTTGACCTGTATATGCAATTGCAATACAGTAGAATTAAGCATATCGCTCATGAAGGATAGAGATGACTACAGTGAAGTGTTTATAAATGCCCTTCACTTTTGGGTACTGCATAGAGGCTAGCTGCGCCCCATTATGATAACCAGTCCATCATGTGAACATGGTAACTGTGTGCATGGATGAAGGTGCCAGTTACACTATTTGAGCAGGTTATTTTTCTGCAAGGAAATCTGCACATTGCTATGGCAAGAATAAATTATACTGGTATACTTACGGTACGACATTATTTTTGAAGAGCATGTAGGTCCACAGCAACAAATACACTCTCAAATTAGGTCAGTATTTCACATATCTTTGATCAAGCATGTATTAACAAGGCTTGCACCAGTTACAGTCTACTCTTCTATACGCAGCTGTAAAACCCAGTGAAAGATTAAACTGTAGTCAAAAAGAATGAAAGCAAGCCATCAGGATTTTTTCACTATTCAAAAAACTTTCATAGAAATGGATGTTAGTACATTAGAAAATGGACAGGAAAATCCTTTGAGAACTTGCTTTTATTTCAGAGAGTAATAAAAATGTCATAATGCTTCTAGGCTTTTTCCAGGTAGTCAAGGCCAGTACCTGTGTTAAGTATTCCAGCCCCATTAAAAACCAAAACACCTCGTGATCCCCAAATCAACCCTGTACAGTTTACTTGAATTTTTCTTTTCACACAATACCTCACCACTAGTAAAAATTGCTATAAGCTAGCAACCTAATAAAAACTCCACAGAAACAAACACGAAACTCTATGACCACGTACAAAAATGCAGCTTTGGTTGAAATCGCTCTTACTGGTGATGTGTTTAGGATGTAGTTTCATCTTACACTTTGCAATTTGTTTGTTTCTTCAACCATTTAACTGCTAGCAGTGGCCGTGCCACTTTCAGTCTACTTGATAGATCTGTGAGCATGAGTTATAGGTTTATTCATAAGAAAAACTTTTAATTACATGTGATTTGCAAATTTGATCAATCTTAGGGGGAGCTACTGGATGTCATTACCTACAAAAGCAGGAGACTAGTATTAAATGGTATTTCTGGCTATTCCTATGAGGTTTAGTTAATCGACCGCTGACAGTGTCAAGCAACTGGACCACCTTGGGGAAAGACTGAAAGGGTTGCATGGAGGCTGTGTCAGGGTTTCTTGGCAATGTATTTCCAGACTCACTTCAGGATGAAGTGTCCCTGTGCACTAATGAATCCTACATCTCCATGTCATGTTACACCTGAATGTAACATGTTTTCCCCTTCTTTGAGAGAGTATAGTGTATATCTGTGCAGTGCACAGAAGCATTGTATCTGCTAGTCATGGCAATTAACAAAGCAAAGCAGGCTTTGTCAGGGGAAAACCATGCCAGATTTGACAGCCTGACACTGGCAAGGCTGCCACAGCTGCATGTCCTCAGGTCCATTCTGCAGCAAGGATAAGCATACATTCCCAGCAAGCACATGCACACAGAACACACACATGCACCACATGCCACACAGGTGGACACTGGCAGACACTCAAAGCACTTGCATCAACACAGCACGAACGGCTTCATCCTGCTCCCCTCTCTGGCTGAGCAGGACAGACATCCACCAGTGAGAATTGTGGACCCCTCCAGCAGCTGGACTCAGATGCTCACTCTGCCCAGCAGCTGCCCCTGGATCCCAGTCTCCCCAGTTGCTGGATGTAGGAGCCCCCAAGGTCACAGCTCTACTCCAGCTGCTGGTACAGACCATCTCAGACACACATACACATGCACTGAGCTGTCTGGGACTCCCTTGGTCAACCCCCCCTTCACCCTGTGGTCTCCTCCTTGCACAGACAGACCACCCATCTTTCCCCTAGGAGTACCCTGAACCTGCTGTCTCTCCAGCAGCTGGCTGGGACTCCACTGGTCCCAAGACACAGGTTGTCCTTTGGTCTCATTCTTACAGACACACACATGGCTCCCTGGCCTGTTCACCCACTTGCCAGCTAGTCCAGCTTGATCTTCACTAGTGGTCACACACCTGTACTCACTCTGGGTGCCGGCACCATGGATGCACGGGACCTCCAGCCTGTGGTCTGACTCCAGCTGCTGGCACTGAGACGTCCATATACACACACTCACACAGAACACAGCCCTGTGCCCAGGAAGGAGTTAGAAATTAATGTAATAAGAAGATAGGACAGACTGTGCTAATCAGACACATGGCATGGGCAGACCAGTGTACTGATGAGCAAACTGTTTACAAACAACCAGCCTTTTCTATCATCACCTTACCCATCTATTTTCCCCTTCTCATTTCTCCCCAAATCAATGAAATCCCTCCCCTGCCCCATCTTTGGTTTCTTCCCTAAACAGCCAATAGTAAGTCCTCTGCAATCCTGCAAGGCTGTTCCCCTAACACATCCCAGGCCTCTAGGCAGAACCTGCCCTCAGTCCCAAAGGTGCTCCAGCTTTCGCTTTTGGTGATGGGTGTCAGCCTGGCCAAGGGGCTGCAGGTCTCCTGGGAGAGCCTGGACAGGGTGTCCTCTCCTCTAAGCCCCCACCTGCCTTTGGGCCCCTCTGGGCACCTTGAGATGGGTCTCTGACGGGCCGGTGGCTCCTGTGATAGGCCTGAGAGCAGCCAGGGCAGGGTATTGCTGGCTCCTCCATCTGCTGCTGCCTCCCTGGGCTCCCTTGTGGGTGTGAGCAGGGGAGCATTTAATGCTCAGGCATGGCCATGGGACCCATGGGTTCCTTCGACTTTGAATTATCAGGCTCTCAAAATACGAACTGAGGTAATGCAACCAAAGCTGTCCTGTATATCTGGAGAAGCAGTATGAAGCTACGTCAGAGCTACCATGAGAGCTCCCTGCCCTTTTCCCATCCCTGACATGTCTGTTTTATTCAGCTGCCAAAACACGTAGCAGGAGCAAAAAAAGATCTGTCATGCAGTGAAAGTATGGGGAGAAGCGAAGAGGACAAAGGGAGAGAGAAGGAACTGGAAGATATCCCAAATCTAGGAGATGCAGAGTGAAGATGTGTGGAAGTCAAAAAAGAAAAAGAGAGTTCAAAGTTAATACCATACTTCGATAAAATAAAGAAAAAGGGATGTAAAATCTGACAACAGTCTGCTAGTAAGAGATTCCAGAATTCAAAACCATATTTCTAGAAAACAGAACATTAATTCAGTCACACTTCAGCACAGGCTTTTGGCATGTTCATGATTAATTTTAACTTACATGTTTACCAAAGTCAAAATTGCCCAGGTACAGATACATACATATGCGTTGTAAAGATTTTCTAAGACATAGTGACAAATTATACGTTTTAACAAGAAATATTTTTGGTCTTGATTCCTAGGAAAAATGTTTTCTTTCATTGTTTGTTTTAGATTACTGAACTTTGCTGCTATTCACATGAACTAAAACCAAAAAAATTATGACTATTCCATCTACTTAGCAGTCACTTCATAGCTATTATCACTGACAATTTAAAACACAGTTATTACTTTAAACTATTTAACACCATCTAAAAGCTGTGCCATGCACTATTGAGCACATAAAATGCCCAGTATTATCCCAAATATAAAAGACAAAATATCTGAGGAAAGAAAATATATGTAAGTATGGAGCACATCAATACTTTCAAGATGCACGTACAGAAAATTGTGTAGACAAGTTTTTAAATTCTCTGCTATATAAAGATGACGCTACTAAGGTATATATTATTGGGCCACTGGACCAAAAGCAAGATTGACTTTTAAAATAGAATATATATATATTCATGTCACATTTACAGTATACTCAGAGTCAGTGGATCCATCTATTTCTTCCTGCAAGAAGAATTAAATGAGAAGGAAACTAAAGCAAACTGCTTCTCCTCAGACTATCTATGCAATATTTTTCTGCCACAGAAATATAGCAGATGGATTAACTATGGAAAACTCGCATTAATACACAGTTCATTTCCCTGACCTCTTAGGAAAAGAAGAGACCATGTTGGCATTCCAAAGCATCTTTCATTTTAAAAAATTGTGCTGTGAAGAATACTGCTCTCTTGACAAAGTTCCAGCCTCTTATTTCCAGAGCATTGTGTAAAAGCTTGTGTCACAGCATTCTTCAAAAGTGTTAAAACTCCTTGATTCTGAGTAGAGCCTTATTGGAGCTCTTCCTTGCTGTACACACAGGCAATTGATGTGACTGAAGCCACTTGAGGTTATGTCATTACTGGACACTACACAGACTCTCTATGACCTGTACCATGCAACCTTTGTTACTGCCTGGCAGAATTACATCCTTTTATCAGCTGAACTATACTCCCCAAATCATCAAATGACCTCCTACTTCTAGTTGATTACACATGTGGTTTCCTTGAGCTCTAACCTTGTTTTGCCTCTATGGGAACCTGGTAATTTGCACAGACTTTCCTCACAAATTCTCTCCCACAACTTAGCAAAATGTCTAGCCACTGGATGAGCTTCGGGGATTTTTTTCTGCCCCATTGAAGTGATCTTTCAGGATCCCATCCTAGGGCAAAGGTGCTCTTCCTCCTGGAAATTAATCCTTTCCTAAAAGTATTCTACTAATTGTCTTTTTCTCATCTGAGGCTGCCTCAAGGAGTGTCCCCATATTTAAAAAAACAAAACAATAATTGGATCTAATAAGTTTCAGGCTATGTTCTGAATTTCCTTGCCCTTGCTGTTTTTCTCCTCACATATCAAACCCTGAGGTACGTTTTAATAATAATCATCTAGAAAACAAGACACGCCTCTGTGGTGGAGAAGAACTGTTTATTTAGCATATACCACAATATTGCACCAAAGGTAGGAAAACAACAGGTCATAGGGCTGAAGGAGGTTTTTAAGGTAATCAGGTCCAACCTCCTGCCATTAGCACGTTTGAAAAATAGTTTAGGTTTCTTGCCTCTGCCTGGAAGCCTGAAGCAGAACTATGTTGCTCTGTTTGTTTACTTACCTAATACTCCCAATATTACTTACGTAATTTATAACCAGGATGAAGATAAAATCTATGATGTCAAGTCTGTTTTGGATTGGCTGAGAAAATTGAGGCATTTATTATGTCCATATCATTAGCTGATTAAGACAGAATGTGTGTTAAAACAATTACATCATGTTCAATTCATTAGGCAAAAAGGTTTACTTATTTTCAACTGCTAATGCCATTTTCTCAAAGGAAATAGCTCAGACATGCAAGATAAATGTATCTTATTTAACTGAAAAGTTGCCAAGCATGCTTCAAGATGTCAAAGTTGTAAGTTCTTACCCTGAAAGTACTCTAAGTAGTTTCCATTGCCTAACAAAGATAAGGTGGCTATTTTTCTAAGAAAAAATAATATGTAGGGAGTGATCTACTATTAATTTCCTGTGTGTGATAAAGTTCTTCTGTATACTGCCTCACCATCTATGATCTGTGCTTTTGATCCTTGGCCAAGACATGGCTATTGCACCTGCAGAATGGTGCACTTCTTGACTGGCTCAGTAAAGAAGTCTCTTTGCCACTGGCACATCACCGAGGCTGCCTGTCCTAGAAATAAAAGGTGTCCCTGTTAGAGCACAACCAGTTGGGAAAGCAGCAGTAAATGAGATTAGGGACAAAAAGAAGAGCCGATTAAGTTCCCAAGCAGATAAAAATAAAGAAAGCTCTTGAGTGTGTTATTGAAGCCTAGCCAAAATACGTTCAACAACTTTTTGGAGAACAGAAATACTGCTTATAAAGACTTTTTTGGTGAGAGTCTTCCTGGTTCACAAAGACAAGATGACTGAATGGGGGGCGGTGAGTAGGGCTGAGGAAATATTTTTATCAGATGAAGAAAGCTCTCTGGCACTTTAGAACATGTAAAAATTTGAAGACCCACTACCACAGTAAGATGGGGGGACAACACAGACGACTATATCAAAGAAACCAGATAAAGCAAAAGAGGTTAAAACTATGTATGTTATTGGATATGGGTCTTTTACTCAGCTTGCTAAACTTGGGAGAATGCTCGAGACCCCCTGAACATTATTGGTCACTGCGACACACAATGTCTTCTCTGGGTTACAGGCATCACTGTGGGGCATTTAAGAGGGTTTGTGGGACAAGACTATCCAAGCAATTGGGAACTGACAGTGAGACTCCATTACACCACTGTTATTGATACTATTGCTATGAACTGCTACTGTTACCCTATTGCTCCTTACACCATGCTAACGGTGCAATTGTGACCATTGCTTTTGAAAAAGGAGATGGATGGGATGTTTTAAAAACCAGCCTACTAAGATTATATTGAAGGGACTAGCCAAGAGACGAGCAAAATTAATTCATTTGAAATTCTCTTGCAGAAAATCTTATAGCAGTTTCTTAATATCAGATGACACAGGCAGATAAAGAACATTTTTACCTTTTATTCTTCAAATCAAGATACCTTCTGAACCAAGTCAGTGTTCGAATCTCCCAACTGGTTTTGCAGTCAACTTTGAGACTAACATGAATGTAGATTTTTTGCAAGGGCAGAGTTAGAGGGTATACTAATAAAATATATACACTGAGGATTAATCATCATTCAGGAAAATCATGGTTCTTCTCCCAGATACAAAGAGACTTTATTCTACATTTCATTTGCCTATACACCATATTCCAGCAGGATCCAGAAAGGAAATATTCAGGGCTAGCCTTTTTACTTTCTGTCTCTAGCAAACGAATAGGCAGTATTTGTCCTGACCCACAAACAACAGATAAGAGAAAGATAGAGTTCTATGGTTTAGCACAAGATACAGTTAGATCACGTTAATTAAAGGAATATCTAACAGATTTCAAAACTTTATAAGGCTTTAGCAACACTTTAATAAGGAAAGTGAGCCCCCTTCTCTATTGTATTTGGTTTTAGACGGCACTTTCAAGTCCAGCTCCTGCAGCACAAAATATTTATTTTGCTTTCCTGCCATCTTGTGGCTTAACCGCAAAATGCACTTAAAAAAAGCGGTACAGTTGCTGGTTTGTGAAGTAATTGCTTTTTAAACAGTATTTGGCCTAAGCTGTGCTCCAGACCACCACCCCTCCTCCCTAAACAGCACCGATCTTCAGTCCAACAAGTTTCTCTGACAACTTGATTCCACAGAAATAAATTGTTTCGACTAGCCCAAGTCTCACCGCAGAGGCGATGGGCCATTTTGTCTTCCAGAGACTGTTCCCTTGATCCAGGTCTGGCTAAGGCAGTGACTGTCTTACTGCATTCACAGTTCTTATTTAAATATACTAGTTTGAAAGTGATTATGTGAGAAGTGAACTGAATTCTAGTCTGTCTCACTCATTAGCAGAGACAAATTGCTATACCAGTGAAACATGCAAGCTTTCTAGCTACACTTCTCACCATCTGGAAAGTTGCATTTGGGAATATGTATCAATGCTAAGAATCCAATCTTAGCCTTTCAGGTTTATTTTGCATTTACAGGGCATGGTCAAGGCAGCTGATTTAATACAGCTGATTTAATACTGCTCATATTTAGGCAAACATGAAATCCCAAAGTCATTACCACAGTTATATGTGGGCCAAAGAGCACAAAATAAATAAAGACTTGCTTTCCATCACACTGATGGAAAAGCAGCACATTGTACACTTATCCAAACCCAGCAAAGAAGTTAAAGAACTGATTGAAAAATATTAGAGGTTTTCTATAGGGGTATTTTTAACAATATTGCAAGAATCACTAGCTAGCTGACTATTTAGAATGACTCCACTGACTGAACTTCCCAACAGCAAAAAAAAGTTCTTTTTCATACCTGTGACATATTTCTATGAAAAAAACCATCTTGCCTATGCTGAATTAGAAAGACCCTCCTACCACAGGCTGGATTTAGTGGTTCCTGTGACAGTCAGTGGGTGAAAAATACTTGTGCATATTTTTAGCAAGAAATAAACTCTTAAGGTTCAAGACTTCACTGGCTGATGTTCCAAGAGACTCAGACTTCTCCAGCAGTATTCCTGCCAGTTGAAATGTTATGCTAGTCTGACTGGAAACACCAGGAATGGTGAAGGGCAAAACACTTCTGCTGGTCTACTATATAGTGAGAAATTTTCTGGGCCACATCATTTCAGATGAGTTGGTAGAAAGTTTCAAGAAAAAAAATGTTTTAGTTAAATATCAGGCCTGCCTTGCAAATTTCAGAATGCTTTGTCCAGGACATTTCAAGACCACGGATTTCCAAAGCTTGACTTTCAACTGTTCTAGTTACAGCTGAGTTACAAACCCAGATACTCGTATTTTATTTCCCTGACAAGGAAAATGAATAGGGCAGTTAGAGAGGTGAAAAAAAAAAAAATCTTAGGAGTCAACTGCAGTTGAAAAGTAAGAGCAGGATTTCTTACAAGATCCTCATAAAGAAGCTGTTGGAGTACCAGCTGAATGAGCAGACAGTGAAGTGGATTGTAAAATGGCTGAGGGTGTTGATCAGTGGCACAAAGTCTGATTGGAGCAGTGTGCCCAAGGGGTCAACACTGGGTCCAACCCTGTTTAACATCTTCATTAATGATCTGGATGATGGGGCAGAGTGCACCCTCCGCAAGTTTCCTGATGACACCAAACTGGGAAGAGGGGCTGATACACCTGAGGGTGGTGCTGCCATCCAGAGGGACCTGGACAGGCTGGAGACATGGGCTGACAGGAACCGCAGGCAGTTCAACAAGGGGAACTGCAAAGTCCTGCCCCTGGGGAGGAACAGCCCCAGGCACCAGTACAGGCTGGGGGCCGCCCAGCTGCAAAGCAGCTTGGCAGAAAGGGACCTGCGGGTCCTGGTGGGCACCAAGTTGAACATGAGCCAGTAACAGGTACTTGCAACAAAGGCGGCCACTGGCATCCTGGGCTGCATTAAACAAAATATGGCCAGCAGGTCAGGGAGGTGATCCTGCTGCTTTACTCAGCACTGGTGAGGCCACGCCTGGAGTGCTGGGTCCGGTTCTGGGCTCCCCAGTACACGACAGATGTGGTTATACTGGAAGGAGTCGAGCAAAGGGCCACCAAGATGGTGAGGAGACAGGAGCATGTCTCACATGAGAAAAGGCTGAGAGAGCTGGGACTGTTCAGCCCGAACAAGAGAAGGATCTGAGGGGGATCCCATCAATGTACATAAATCCCTGCAGGGAGGGTGCAAAGAGGACGTAGCCAGGCTCTTTTCAGTGGTGACTGGAGACAGGACCAGAGGCAATGGGCACAGACTGAAACACAGGAGGTTCCCTCTCAACATCAGGAAACAGTTTTTCCCTGTGAGGGTGACGGAGCACTGGCACAGGTTGCCTGGAGAGGTTGTGGGGTCTCCATCCTTGCAGATATGCAAAAGCCATCTGCATATGGTCCTGGGCACCTGGCTCCAGGCGACCCTGCTTGAGCAGGGGGCTGGATGACATCAGAGGTCCCTGCCAGCCTCAACCTTTCAGCCAGTCTGTGATTCTATGTGTCTGTAGTGAAGAATAGTTTTAAAGGGCTATAAAGCCCATGTGCTTTGTGCAAGACAGAATGCTTGGGCCTAAAAAGTCTGAATCTTACCATGAAACTTGGTGCCTGTGCAAAGGCAACAAACCTGCAGAACTCTGACATATGTGGAGTTTTTTCTACCATTCACAGTTAAAAGCAGCATATCTTCAAAAAAAAAAAAAAAATCCCAACAACCTCTTGAACTGTATTCACAGCTGTAAGTACGTTCCACTGCTTGAAATTAATGAGTTGTCTTGCATCAGTGGGCAGGTTCAAGTAGGTTCGCTCTATGTCCTGGTAACACTGAGCACAATAACCAGCTCAGGAAAACTGAGCAGTCAGAAGACAGTAATGGAAAACACAATGTTCATGACCAAATTGAGCACTGGTCTAGGAACAGATCACTTGATTAATCAACCAATCATTAGCACTCTTCAATATCCTACATAAATTAGTAATCTGACAAAACCCCAAAATTCATTACATCTCAGATACCTCAGAATTGTGCTAGAGGACACATATTGGCAGACATTGCAGCTACTTTTTTGTAATTGCACAGGTACTAAAAAGACAGGCTCAGAATAAGTATGTTGGACTATCTTGATAATTACTCTGCACTGATACACTGTAGTCCATTCACCAGAAAATAATTAAAAATCCAGCAAGAAAATGCTGCTTTTTCCTCAAAAGTGTTAAGCAATACTCTTATTTAGTTACATTTTCCTTCTCAAAAAGTTGTATAATGGCTCTTGCCAACACATCAGTCAAAGGGAATGCAGATGCCCAAAAGAATAAAGGATGCCAGGCCCCATTATATCCAGAGTTCTGCATGGGAATTGTCTGATGCCTCTAATTGCACAAGCCTTAGTCAACACTTGTATGAAGCAGAAAGATCCTAATGAAGCAGAAAACTAGGAAGAAAGACCCCAGCTTTTCATCTTGTCTGTAGCTATTGATTGGCTGTTAAAAAGCAGTCAGAAAACAGGAAGCCTGGTAACACTGATCTTGGACTGGTCTTTCTTATTTCCAAAACTCAGATTTGTTTTTGAAGAGGTATTAATTTAAAGGGAGATACTGTGTCTCCATACAATCAAGCCAGCTCAAGAGGCAGGGAGAAGCCTTGGCAGGACAAAATGTAGTGTAAAGTGCTATTAGACAGAACAGGCTTTCTCAATAACTTTTTCAGAGTTCTCTGTGTGACACAAGTTAAAATTATATTTAAGTTTGAGACTATTAAATGCATTAGTAAGGGCGGCCTGTTTGCCTTCTATCTGGAAAGGGTACTAATGAGTTTGGAGACATTTAAATCTAAGAGAAATACATCGGTCGGAATAACTTTAGAGGCAACCATGTGCCATGTGTTCTTGTTCTTGCAACAGCTGGAGTTCAGATTTGACACAGTAAAATAATTCAGTACTGTTTTGGACTGGAACCAGCCTCCTGATTGTCATATAGGAGCGAACATTAAATATTAATGGTTCTATACCATTTACTACAAAAGCACAATTTGGTAAACTGCACTCATTTTATTACCTCTAACACACTTGCAAGACGTTAGGGTTAGATGTGTACAGTTCCTTGTATTTGAAAATCACCCAAAGGGTCCTCCTTACTATTTGTTATTCCACAGGGGAGCACCTTCAGAGATCCCATCCAGTTTTAGGCATGGGTTAACTAAAATTATATGCCAGTAGTTAGTCTTACACTCCTCCATACAATGGTATTTCTACAATGAAATATCAGGCATTCCAAGACAACAGTATGTCTTCATGGAGGTGAATGCAGCAGTTTTCAGGAAAAATTTTATGAAGTTACTCTCAAGTTGGGGGACAGAGGTATTTTGGGCTTTTAACAGTGTTAACTGGATCCCACTCACCCTGATAATCAAAATTTCCCTATGCAAAGTGTTGTATGACAAGAGGAACAGATGTTCTTCTACAGCGATATTGCACACCTCAGGGGTGACATGGGTCTGGTATAATTTGGGAGCGGTTCAGGAGTTACTGCTGCAAAGATGTGCCACAGAGGTCAGGAGCAAGGACCAGCAAAGGCTCAGCTATGGCATGGTTAACAACATTTAACATTTGTCTCCCCATCGCAGTTTCCTCACATAGGCATAAGTTTGAGCTGGTAGCACTATAGGTATTGCTGAAACAGTGAAGGAATATACCCAGGAAATGTATGTAGCAGCACTCGCACATCATTATCTCAGAAGCATCACTGACACTTTGCATTGCACAGCTGGGAAGTTGAGAAGATATGGAAGTACCCATCTCATTGTGGTGAAGAACTGATTTATAAGCCCGGAAAGCACCCAGATGGCCCAAGTCATAGAATTAATATTGAATATCAGAGTATAGAGTATCCAGGGGCTTTACAGAAGACTTGCAGACCTCCCAGGCTTAAGAAACTTGCTGCATGAGCTGCCAGAGCAGCTGTCAAGAGACCAGGCAACCTTCCATTAGAATTCATCCAGCCCATGGAAATGTGACTCATTTCTACAAATACGGTTTTATTCGACAATCATCATTTTCCAGTAAAAACTTGTCACTCCCTCCTTTATGGGGGAAAAGAAGTCTCCCTCTAAAAAAATTGAATAATCTTACATTGGTGGTTCAATCTAAGTCACAGCCCATGGGGAAGGAAAGTCATACTCAAAGACACGAAAACACTGGACTTCAAGAAGTGCAACAGGCCAGGGAAGAATACAGAAAGTATCTGGGGGCTGGTCAGATGTACACTTTTTCACTCACCGGACGGGAGTCTGAAGGAAGACCAGTGAAATACATTCCTATAATGTTGCTACGCTTTCAGCTCAAGACTATTCTTTTGATTCTGTATTGTAAAATTTCAAGGATTTCATGTAGGACATCTTCACTTTTTGTTTAGCACGTCCTTAAAAGCACAATCTTTGTTTAGAAACCCATTTTCATTTAAGGAAAAATGACCAAGAGCTGTAAATTGCAAGGGGAGCTAGGGGCAGTTCAGAAAGCCTGGTGTAAAGCCATTGAGAACACAACCATGGTCAAGCCATTCATTTTGGGAGCCAGCATTAGCCCAAATGGACGCTACCACACAAAGAAGATCTGTTGTCCCCACTCTTTCTAATCACCTATTTCTTGCCTGATTTCTTTTTTTTTGCCCTCCCAAGATTCTGGTCTTTTTGCATGGATGTTGTCCACTGTGATTCTTTTGGACTGAGTTAAGTGCAGGAAACAAGCAGTTACACATGGTTCGAAGTTTGCTTCAGGTGTGGGCTGACCACAGGTGCTGCCTTATTCCTGAGAGGAATCCGGTCAGCTTGCTGCTTTACAGAGTAAAGCAAAACGTCAATACTTCCTCAAAAGCCTGCTGAATCACGCTGCAAGCACTGCTGACCGAAAGCAGGGTATGTCAGGCATTGTCACCGCCAACATGCCACTTGCTGTGCTCTGCACCATCTTAAGCCCTTCATGGCTTGACGAACATTCTGATTTCAGTTTCAGATGCTGTGATAAAAGTCACAGCTAACAACAACCCGGGAGCACTGACCCAGGGAAGACACTCTTCACTGCTCCTGCCCACTGTATCTGCGCTTGCAGGACAGGCCTCAGCTGAACTATGCATCCACAGGACACTTCAACCGGAAACCTGCCACCCTGCGTAAACCTTTATAAAGTCACAGTAAAAAAGCCTTCACAAAGTGACAATAACAGGCCACACGTGAGAGGACGAGCCCTGCACCAGACCCATCCTGCTCCCAAGCAGCCACAGTGACGCTGTGGTGACGTGCTGTCACCGCAGTCGGTCGGGGCCAGCCCGATGTTACCAGGACAGCAGCGGGGCCCCCCCAGCTCGCCCCGCCGCCCCGCCGAGGGCAGGCCAGGCCGCGCCGCGCGGGTCGCGGTGAGGTGGGGCCGCGCACCAGCCGCCGCGCCCCGTCGGGTCCGCCTCGAGCAACCCTCGAGCTCGGGGGCGGCTGCCCCGCCCGGCTTAACCCCGCCCCTCATCACTCCACTCCCTCCGCCCAATCAGGGCGCCCTCCTTCCCCCGCAGCAGCGAACGGGAGGGCGCCCTCCTTCCCCCAGCTCATGACGACACGCCGGTGACATGTCGAGAGTTCGCGTGATACGAGAAGGCGACGAGCCCCATCCCTCGCACTCGGCGGATCGGGCCACCATTGGCTGAGCCGGGAAGCCGGCTGCACTCTCATTGGCTGCCGGCATCTGCCGTCGGGCTGCCGGGCCGGCCGGCGGTGCCACCAGCGGGGGGTGCGGAGGTGGCGGAGGGTCGCGGCCGCAGGTGAGCGCGGGGTCGGGGCAGGGAGCGGGGCCGGGAGTGACAGCGGAGGGCTCGCGTCCGTCACGCGCTCCTAAGGGCCGCGGAGCTCCGGGCGTGGCCTGCGCCCCCCCCCCCCCCCCCCCCGCGCCGAGGGTCCTGACAGCCGCCCGCTGTCACCCGCACCAAGCGGGGGGGTGGGGGGAGCGGGCGGGGGGTGGTCGTTCTGCTTTCTGTGTTCAGAGCGCGTGGATTTAAGTGAGTCGACGTCCCTAATGCGGCGTCTTGTTCTGATGCGTATGCCTACGTAACAGATGTCTTAACGCAGGAGGAAAGCAGATGGATCTCCTGCCAAATTCAGTACCCCTGGCTACAAAGCTGCGGAACACTCTGATTCAGTACCACAGCATCGGAGACAGCGAATGGCGGGTTGCGAAGAAAACTGTGAGTGGTCTGCGCGGCCTCATGCGTGAGGCCCGATTTGCTCTCTCAAGGCAGATGTGGGTCACTTGGCGTGGGAGGGCGCGGGGCGAAGAGCTCATTATGCCCTGCGTAACGAGTGTGAAACAGCTGGCAAATTCTTGCAGGACTTTCAGATGAGAGGCGCTGCAAAACCAGCCTTCTAGGATAGCACGGCTTTAGGCGACTGAATGCGTTTTTCCTGTCTGCAGACATACTCTGTCATTCCTTCTACCCATTTTCAGGGAAGTACCTCACAGAAGAATCCTACCTGTGTAGGACTGCAGGCTTTTCTTAAAGCAAAATTTGAAATGCTGTCAGCACTAGCAGTGTTGCAAGATGCTCACTTGTATTTTCTATCAAAATAGAGCCTGCAGGTAGGCTCTGCTGGCCTCTAGAATCTGTCTTGTCTATAATGCTTGAACCCGTCATGCTTCACCTTCCACATGTCTTCCTCTTAAAAAGTGAGATCATTCTCACATTGCCTTCAGAGCCCCCACATTATAAGAAGTTTCCTTCCATGACAGAGAATGTAGTTCTCTAATGTGTGAGCAGACATTGATAAGAGAGGGTCAAGTGTTCCAAATGTAACTTTGTATTTGCAGAATTAACAAATTTGCTGTCTTGAAAGGGAGGAACAGAGCATCCAAGCCTTTCACTCCTGCTAAACACCTATACCAGCTCTACGCTGCTAAATGCTAAGTCTTATACCTACACCATTGTTTTCCTTTAAGACGTTACGTGAATCTCACTGTTTCAGATTATGTTACTCCACAGATTTTATCCCAGTAAGGACTTCCTTCCTTCCTTATGTTTTGGTACTGTACCAGGAAAAATAAATTCAGACCTTTAGTTACCTGCCAGGGAGATGTGTTTTGCCCCTAAATATCCTCAGCAGTTCTGGATGCAGTACTTATGCTAATGTTTTTTAGGACATTTGGTCCTTTGTCCTTAAATAATCATGATTCCAAATAAAAAGGTGCTATATGGTACTCTCTTTAACACTGAAATTCAGAGATTTTGTGCAGAGGTTCCATTTTATAGTTAGATAAAAGTCAGAAGATACTGTTTTCTTTATTTTCCCTGGCTAACTTCAAAATAAATAGGCTACAGCTTGCAAGACACTTCTAGTCAGGCATCTAGGAGAGAAAGATAACTTAAGCTTTCTTGTCTGCCAGTGTCAGCACCTCCTGCACACATCCGCTTGGTCATGTGTTACAGGAGTGCAAGCAGAAGTTGTGTGGTCTTCCTGTCTAAATAGTGTCCAGATAGTGGTTTCCAGTTGCCTTTTAATGGAAAGACTTTACCTAGTAATGTGGTTCCATTATTCTATGTGTTTTCCTAGTAAACTGGCTTGGTCTGCCAAGCCCTATTTCTGCGCAGACTTCTAGCATTTGACGCAGAAAGGCAATTGACTGATTTTTTGAAAGAATGGAACATTACAAGCTGAAGATGTCTGAAACATCTGTTTATCCTGTTAAGAAAAGCGTATAAAAGTTACCAGGTCACTGAACTCTTCGGGGTGAACCATAGTTAATGGTAAAGTCTTTTGCTTTCCTTCAGAAAAATTGAGGCATTTTCTGGACATCTTAGAATTCTGTGTAAGTGACAGTTAATATCATATCTTCTGTTTTCTTTCAGAAAGATGCAACTGTGTGGCGTAAACCATCAGAGGAATTCAGTGGATACCTGTAAGTTTGCTTGCAGATCAGATACATTTTTAAGGTTCCACAGGTGGGTTTTGTAGAATTTAGTAACGAAGGCTGTGCATTCTACCGCCTTCAACTATACAGATTCTCCACAGAATAAGCTAGGTGGATCATCTAGGGTGCCTGTACCGTTTCTTTTTAGTATTATACTTTCATGCTTTAGTGTTGCATGGTGTCTAGAACAAAGAAAAATTAAAACTGTGTAACACACCACAAAACTCCCATTGGCGGAAGTGGGCCACAACATACGCCCAGACTTTATAGAAAGATGGTCTGCAAGCCACAGAATCAAGCCCAGGTTCAGTAGGTCTGAAGCGTCAGTGCTTGGGCTGTCACAATGACTATTCAACTACAACAAAGTAAAATATCAAGCATGTAGTTGTGGGAAAGATGTGTGACATAAAGGCCCTTCCTGTGTGAGTTTCTGTCACTGGGTTCTCTCGGTATCTGTAGGTTTAGGTAGAGAAATAGTTACTGAAAAAAAGCACTCTAAAGAAAGGAAAAGTCATGTAAAAAGGTAGTGTTTGAAAGCATCTCAAAAACTGGTGGAATCCTTTTTTCCCCCAGCAAGAGCAGCAAAATACCAAGTTGTTGGAGAAATAAACATGATGATTTTTATCTGAGGAAAGAGTTTGCTGTTTATAAAATACCAATTGCGGCATAAAGCTTCTCAGAATAATATTTATGGCAGAGGAGGATAGAGGCACCCATAGGTCTTTTTCTGTACTGTCTTTTTGATACAGTTGTCCACTGACCGTAACTCCAGGTATCAAGGTATTACAGTAAGTGTGTTGTTGCAAATTAAAGGAATATTTGTAAAGAATTTCTCACTTTTAAATGGAAACATATGTTTCTCTAGCTACAAAGCTCAAGGAGTGGTGGAAGACGTTACTAACAGAGTAGTGGATCATATTCGGCCTGGACCTTACAGACTAGACTGGGACAGCTTAATGACTACAATGGACATCATGGAAACATTTGAAGAGGTAAAGACTTGTTTAGAGCCTTAAGGGAAATGTGTATAGATGTATATGTGAATTTAACAGTACAGCAGAGCAGTTGTTCCAACAAACACATTTTTCTGCCTGTTTTCTGCATGCACATGGGATATCGTGCATACACGCTGTGGGTGACCTCAGATGAGGCTTTCTGGCTGCACAGGCCTATGCTGAAGCTTGAAGTTCAGCTTTCCATCAATGCTAAAAGTAAAGCAGTAAAACTGGGTTGGTCATGATTCTCTCGGACCTGGGAGCTCTGGTAGTCTTTGATAAAATTCACATACAGAGAGTTACAGTGTAATATATTATATGCCAAAGCCTTTTTGTACAACTTGTTTTCTTCTGTTCCACAACAAACAAAATTGTGGGTATTAATAATCCACACATAGAGAAGCTGCAACCTCTCCCTCCTCCTAAAAGGCCAACTTCACTGTATGGCAGGGCTTTGTGCTGGGAGCCAAAATAGTTCATATTGAGGGGCAGGATTTGCTAAAGAAAGGTAGGTTTGAAGTTGATTACAGAAGAGTTGGTAGCCTTCCTTTGGTTACTGGGAGCATTCAGTATGACTTCAAAATCCTGTGGACATCTGGCTTAAGCATGGATTGTCTTTTGCTCTGGTTGTTAAGGAAGATTTATATAGGAAGGTATTTTTCCTAATTATTCCACAGCCATTCAGACCTCACTGAAGTTACTTGCACAGTGTAGTTGACAGAGGCCGCGACCTTTGTGGAAAAGGCTAGCTGCCTACAAGCATAAATTTCACTGTATTCGTTATACTAAGATATTTCTGGTTTTTACCTTCATTCTGTCATTCAACAAGAACTGCTGTGTGATGCGCTACACGACTGCTGGCCAGCTCTGGAACATCATAGCACCAAGGGAGTTTGTTGATTTCTCTTACACTACTAGCTATGAAGATGGGCTTCTGACACGTGGTAAGGCACCACTGCTTAATTCTTATTTTGCTTGGCTTAAGCTGCTTGGCTTAAGATTTGATTCAAATTAAGTTTAGTTCTACAGTAAGCATTCAAAGATGGTGTAAGATGGTCACTAACAAGTATTTCAAAGGTATTTAAACTTTTTACAGATTTAAAGACGTATACAAGTTACTAATTTACCCATGAGCCACCCCTGTGTGCCAAATTTCATTTATGCCACCTGTGGGACAGGGGTAGTAGACCCAAGTTGAGTGCGCTAACTCAGCCCTTACAGCGAACTGGGTGGAGTAACAACTTGGTAGTAAATAGAAGGAATGTCTTTTTAATGTTAGAATTTCTGCTTATCAAGTTCTGCTTGTGTGTTGTGGAGCTTGAATGAAAAGCAGACAACTTTCATGCACGAAAGTATCCAGAAACTTGAAGTGCATCTGCCACTTCTACTAAATTCCCCAAGCAGAAACATGCACTTTTTAAATTTAGTATTTATTTATTTATTTTTCATCTGTCTTAGATTAATTTCCCTTTTTTTGTTTTCCTTGATAGGTATAAGCCTAGACTATGGAGAGGTGAGACCTAACTTTGTCCGTGGATTCAATCATCCTTGTGGTTGGTTCTGTGTCCCTCTCAAGGACTATCCTAGCCACAGTCTTTTGACAGGCTATATTCAGACTGAACTGCGAGGGATGCTACCACAATCTGCAGTAGACACTGCCATGTCTAGTACCCTGGCCAATTTCTACTCTGACCTCAAAAAGGCACTGAAAACATAGACAGTGACTTCAAAGCCCATGCGTCTCTTGCAATCAAATTATATTGTTTAGCTTAGCATAGGTTAGCTACTGAGTTAAGAGATGAGTAACATTGTTCCTGAGTTATACCTGAACCTTTATGTAGAGGGATCCAAACAACTTTACCAAGTACTTTTTGATGTGATACTTAGCATACATTCCTAATTCACTGCGCAATATTCTGTTTCCTTCTCAGCACTCTGCAGCTGTGTGAGGAATAGTCTGAATCTACAAACCTCTGGGTTCTTAGGTAGTAAACATAAGGGGGGTGTGTGGGCTTGAAAAACACAGCATGAACTCAGCTCTTACCAATAGTATTGAGAGTGGAGTGCTCAGGATTTTGCGGGTGCAGGTTGCTGTACAGGCACAATCTCATTGAAGATGTAATTTTATAATATATATATTTTTATATTTACTTAAAATCTTTGATTTATGTAGTTTGTACAGGTGCATCTGTGATTTGTTTTAAAAATTTGATTTATTGTAGGGATAGCTATGTTAAATGATACTATTCGTAAGAAAGCTGTTCGCTCTTATTAGCAAAAATAAGTATTCATTATTGGCATTTCTTTGATGTTGTAACTGTAATTTAATTAACTGTTATATATAACAGCCTCTGCATTGATAAAGAAATGCCCTTACAGCTGATCCAAAGCTCATTTAAGTCATCAAGTGTCTTTCCATAGTTTTTAGTGGGTTTTTAATCACATGGTTGTCAAAATGTCTTCAGTGATACTCTGCACTTCTAAAGATATTTTTACTTAAATTTGCATGTAATTGTGTGTGGGTTTTTTGTGTGTTTTCCTTAACTGAAAAACCTGGAATTACTAAAGCAACAGAAAGGACCACTAACTTGCTTCAGGTATAGGCAGTGGTGTAGCCACCACAGCAGAGACTGGTGGTACAGCGCACTGGAATGTTCTGTGGTAATACTCCTAGACTGATCTTTGTAATAAATGAAGTGAGCATCTTAAAACATGAGCAACTGAAGGCCACAGCTGAAGCTGCAGAGTTGCTTAGATCTGCTGGAGGGTGGAGCGTCAGATTTTTAAGGTTATTGAGGATATTAAGGTCAGCACCACCCAGTGATGCTGACAGATACATAGCAGGAGATGTAATCAAAAGATTACTGTCTGTGCTGTTAGGAACCTGAATTCTGTTTAAAACCTGACATTAAGCTTTTAATGTTGGCATGCATCATTTGCTCAGGTGAGATTGTAATTATCCCTATGCTTTACCAGTGCTAGTAGAGTCGAGTTTAGCTGCATAGCAATTAGAGGAAGTACCTTGGAGCCCCAGTATTTTGGGGCCAGTTCTGTGCATACAATTGAAGGACGGATGACGGATCCTTTGGAAAAAAAATTCAGATGAAGATTGTTCCCCTGCAATATTGGCTTTTTGGACCCTGGCCACTGTAGCTGAACTCTGAACAGTGAGGACTTTTCTTTTTCATTACTCAAATGGAATGGTAGAAAAAACATAACACCAAATACAGAGAGGACTCTCCGAACGTGCTTCATGTATTAAGGCATTTAATACTGTTTAAGACACTTAAAAACAATGGCATGAAATGGCCTTTGGTGTCCTCATAGGAGGAAAATGTCAACTCCCTGTTTGGTTTTCTGTAGTCTGCAGTTCCCTTTAAACTCCTTGGCTACTCTTCCCATCTTTTCTGTCTTCCTTGTTTCCCCTGCAGTGCTGGAAGTTTACAGGGTGATCTTGCCAAGGACACTAAGGAATCGGTGTCAGCAGATGGACTTTTTTCCTAAATGCTAGGGTCCGCTCCTTTCTAGTACTGGTAGGCAAGTACAAAAGCCCTAGCAGTACTGAGTACTGCTCTGTGGGATGAATGCTGACATGATTATAGAGGAAGCTGTGTGAAGTGTACCCTCTTTATTCCCAGTCATAAAGACTACATGTATCGTGAATCTGCATATTCATGTCTTCTTTTTTAAAAACTGCTGGGATTGACTAATTGTGGGTTGTGATACAGATGTATATAGAGAAAAATATTCCATTGCTCTCTAAAAAGCACACTTAATATCTACACAGAGGCACTTCAGTGCTGGAGAAACAGGTCAACAGGAGCACAAGGCACTTATAGGATGAAGTTTGTACAACACTAGGCACTGCAAAAAGATTAAGAGGTCCCTGTTCCAAACACACATTACAAGGGCTTTAATGCCCCTAGAATGTCTGTCCCTATTTGGTGTTGAGTGAAATGGCCTTTCATGCTTTCAAGTGAAGTTAGGCTGATGAAGCACAGAGCAGTTGAATAAAGAAGACTTGTGTTTAAATGGAAGAAAATTCCTACTGTATTTTAAGTATGATGATTTTTTTTTTTTAATTTCTCCATGAAGGTTTCAGTTTTATCAACAGAGTGAGTTGTTTTCAGTAGCAGGCCTAGACATAGTAAGATTTTGTGAATGAGAATAAAGTTTCTGAAAGCAAAGTAGGTCTTCGATTTTGCATTATAGTAATTTATTCCTTAAACACTGATTAAACTGGCTTTGTGTGTTTCAACAGACGTAGTCTATTGCTTCTGCCAATGAGCGAATGTTTATGTGAATAGCAGAGTAGAGACTACTGGAGACAGAGAATGGAGGCAGATTTTTTAATTTTTTTTTAAAATAAAATCATAGTACAATTCTCCAGTTTTCAGAAGAGGAGAAATCACAGAAGGTGCTAACAAATTTTAAGGATTTATTTTGGGGAATCTTCTTCTAAAAATGTGTCTGATTTAGGACAATATATGCTGATTATGCTGCTGAAGCAACACATCGCTGATACCCCTACAGTCATTATTGCAAGCAGCTCAGCTACAAGTAATACAAAACTAGAAGAAAGATGTCCAGATTCCTGATGTGTTGTATTTATTTGAACCCAAAACTTATTTTCTTTTTATATAACTAAGGATTGAGAGGAGTGTTAGATCGTGAGGCAGAGCTGTTCTTTAACCAGACTACATTCAGAAACAAGAAAGCCACAAAATCAAGTACTCATCTGATCAGAACCTTTCCCACTAGGGCATTGTTTTCCTTATAAGTTAGTGGACAATCTAGGTGAAGCCAGGACAGTACTAACAGTAAAGCAGCTGAAAGGACAAAGTGCAGGAGCCTGTGTTTTGCTTGTTAGAAGGCAGTGAGAGACAAAGTAAATTACCTAGTACAGTTTTCTGTCATCCTCACAGCACCAGAATTTCTGCCAATTTGTGAGGTTGGCCAGTACTTGAGTTTAAGAGTGTTTTTGTTAAGGTGGAATACAGTTATCTGAAAGCAACTTCTGAATGAGGTACCGAAGAATAGCAGAGACCAGTTTTTTCTAGGGAAAGGGCATATAAATAGAAACAACAAAATTATTTTAAAATTACTACTATTTTTTAAAAAAACTTGATTTTTCAGGGGTTTAGGCAATATGAAAGTCTAGTCTTTGGCACTTTAACTGCATGTTCTCTCTGTGGTTGGGAAAGGTGGCTAAAGATAAGAAAATTTTCATGTTTGGCTTCTGTTCTTCATCTAAAATCTCCAGCATTGACCTTGCCTGTAGCTGTGCTCCTTATTTTACATATGCAGAAGATAGAGATGGGGCTAAGTTCAATTCAGGGGCGGTCCAAGGTACTCTACCACAGCCTGCTGGGAGGTGGACCAGTACTTCAGATAGGTACTGTGGGAACAGCACAAGCCCTGATCTCAAATTTGATGAATTTATAAACATGAAAAGTGATGAATTTTTAAGATGTGAAAAGAGTGTATAATTCTTCCAGTAATCATAATTAACCAGAACTATTTTGATCGTGTGAGCTGGTGATTGAACCTAGGAGGTTCATTGCTGTAAAAGTAGCCATAGTTCTATTGAAACCAGTCAAGTTGTGCCTGTTCAGAAAGTCAGTCTGTCTTAACAGTGGTTTTAATTGACTGTGTTCAGCACTTAAGAGAATTGTATTTATATTTTGTATGCAATTATGGAATAAACTAAAACATGGATTCCAACAGACTCATGATGTAGCTTTTTCAATACTTGTGCAGACAGTTGTAGCGTTCAGTTATTTTTTGGGGAGTTACATCTGATGACGCAGTTAATCTTCAGCTGCATGGTGATTTCTAATGCTATGAATTTGTCTTCTTAAATTTAAAAGCCTAAATGCCTATGAAACTTGATTTACTATGAAACTTGATTTAGAGCTAAGAAGATGCACAACTCAGACTTCTGCTAAATTGAAATATCTTGAAAACAGTACAAACAGGATTTTCTCAAAGCTTAAATTCTAAAAATGTATTTTGTAATTATTTGTGTATTTGTAAAATTTTTTGTAATTAATCCATGATTGCTGCGGAAGATCTCTATTAGTTTTATCTTAGTATTACTTACCTTTTAGCATGTTTAAGAAATGGTTTATTAGCCATCAAAATTAATTTAATCCAAAATACATGAGCGTGTAGCACCTTGCAAAAGGCATGTAGATGTACATTAGGGCTAAAAGCATGCTGCAACAGGTATTTTGACATGGATTTAATTAGCACTTGCAGAAACCAAGGAAGTAAATGGCTATATCTTATGTAGAACCTTTCCTTGTTTCTCTTACTAAGCCTGCATAAAGGCAGGAGAGTTCTGTAGCATTTGACTTCAGAGCATGGAGCTGCAGCCCTCTGCTGATGCTTTTCTAAGGAACTGTGACCTCTGAGATACAGCACACTCTCATAGGTCATGTATCATGTCACGCTGTGCAAAGTGGGGTAGACATAGGTACAGAGGCCACTTGGGAGCTTCAGGAAATTATTAAGGACACTAATTAGAATTATTAAGAAAAATTGTGATGTTTAAACCCATTTCCTGGTGAGAGAGAAGATGAATATGAGAGAGATTAATAATAAAATCTATGCTAAAGATTAAATGTTCTCTAGAAAAGAATATATCCTGAAGCCCTATGCTATAATTTAAACTTTGCAAGACATTCTGCCTTTTCCAGTCCCCACTGAGCTGTGCTGGTGACTCAGTTTTATGGTACAGGTAGGGATTGCTTATTGTGGGGTTAACCTTCCTTGAGATTGTGCCACTTGCAGGGGAAAAAACAGCGCAGATGATGACAGCACATGACAGGAGACGTCTGTGCACATTTCACAGCTGACCCACACAACAGGGAAATGTCACACACCCTTACTCAGGCATCTGGCTTAAGGTGCCCCAAATCCCAACACATTATCTAGAACTGTCTCTTTCAAAGTGATTTTGTTTAAAATTTCTCATTCAGTAAGTCAAGCTAGTATGACTTCCTAATGATCCTTGAGAATATTTCTTTGACACAGGCCACATAGATGGAGCTATTAGAAGATAAGTTACTGCCCAAAGTGTAATCAGAAACAGACCTTGCTCAGGCCTTCAGTGGACCAGTTTGGCAGTGCCCTGGGCTGCCTGATAGGAAGTTATTTCCTGAGCTCTGCCCTGGGACAGCTGCCCTGCCTGCCAGCACTGACCCAGCTCTGAGGCAGGTTATGACACTAGGGAGCAAATTACTAACTATCCTGAGTAAGATTCCCTGACTTTCCCAGGGTGTCAATCTGAGTGCTGCCTTTAATTTGGGCTCCAGTTGCACAGCATGATGCTATTACTAATTCAGGCTCCAAGACTCACTGGTGATACAGCGCAGTGCTCAAGGGGGTGCATCTGAGCAGTTGCAAACATGACTACTTTGTTATTCAGGTACCATACAACCCCTTCTCATCTGTACACCTAACCGGATTTTGAGTTCCAGGGGGGGACTCAAAGTCCATAAGACCCAGCTCATGCACATCCCCTCTTCTCTCCTGTTGACTCACACATTTCACGGCTCTTTTCCTCTCAGTTATAGAGATGGGAAGAAGATAGTTTCATGAAACTGTAGTAGGAACCTCTGGCCTGCCTCAGCTTTGGAAAAGATTCAGCAGCATCGACAGCAGCGCCAAATTAGTTTTTCTGAAGCACTGTTACCATGCAGAAAGTCTTGCAGAGTTTATGATGATCTATTTCTTACAGCCCTCAGGGGCTTTGAAAAATCATTACCCACAAAGGGGTGTGAAGGGACTCTGCGTTCAAGCAGTTTGCAAGCCTAAGGAGTTGTAGGTGGCATGAATGACAAGCTGTACCAATACAAGACAGAGGCCAGCTGGCCAAGCAGCTGTTCTGCAGATGCATGGCGGTTGCGACCCAAGGCAAACTAAGCAGGAGGGAACAGTGCTGAGGGTAATAAATGACAAACATGGAAACAGAGGAGAAACAAAAAATAATCCTTCCAACATCTCAGTCTTGCCAAAGGCCTCCACTCTGGTACCACCTGCAGTTTTGGGCTGTGTAGCTTTTGGCTACATAGTTCAAGACAGAGCGTAGTGAATTACAGGCAAAAAATCTGTATGCAAGTAAGAAGAACAGTGAACCTAGGGGATGTGACCTGTGGGGAAGGGCTTGGTTTGTGCTGCCAAGAGAGGAGGATGCCAAACAGAGGAGCTTTTTAATAACCTCTGGATTCATAAGAAATGGTTGCAGAAAACAGATTTCCATTGTGGGCAAACTCTTTAACTGCAACAAAAGGACTCAGAACTTTATAAAATACTTCCCAGTCATAAGAGTAACAAAACAATTTGGTAGATTGCACAAGGAAGTGGTTTTGTCTTCATTAGTCTAGGTCTTTAAGAACAAGTGAGGCACTCATCTACCTCACATAACTCTCCCTGAGTCCCAGGGATAGCCTGGGCAACCTTGCAAAGGTCTTTCCAGCACTTTGTTCTGTATTCCACCACTAATAATATATTTAGTTTGTTATCCAGCTGCTAAGGTTTTGAGGGAAGAGGAAATGCTATGCCAAGTTGGAATTCATTCAGGACTGTGCTATAAACAGATAACATCCATCGTTACATGTCTCTATAATGATGACTATTGTTCCTTTTTCTATGCTGAGCATTAGCTGTCAGCAAATAATACATGTAAGCATTTCTAGATTTACTAGTTTATTTAGCATCAGATCAGTCATGCAAGCCACTTGTTAAAAATAGACTTCCCACCATCAAAGCATATTCTCATGGCTTATCAGCATTTCCATGCAAGCACAGAAGCAGGTACATTGGTCCCAAATACAGCACACTGAAACAACAAAACTGTAATTTTTTTTCTGTTTCCAATTTCTCTCTGGTTCATTTGCACAGTATCAGAAAAGTTACTACACAAACAGGCTTAAACTGAAGCAAAAGTGTACTGTTAAACAAGCAGTCCATGAACTTCTATTTAATCGCTAACATCTTTGTTAGTACAAGCAAATAGTGTTGATAGCACAGGATTTCTTACACATGAAGCAGTAAAAGAAGTCAGATACACAGGACACAGAGCTAATTTGAGGAAGTCTAATACATATATGATGTTTTTCATTATTAAGAGTCCAGCCACCATTGCTCTGAGATCAACAAACTTGTGTTACAGGCTTATAAAATACTTCATGTTACAAGTCATTAGCACCATTTGTCTGTTTGTCTTGGAAGCATCAGCACATACCCTAACCATGCAGCATATACTCCTCTTGAATTAACAGAAGCACAAAGCTCCCTGCTTAGTCTGGTTCTGATCCAGCCTCAACACCAAAACCCATCGGCAGCCTCCAAACCAAGGCCAAGCCAGACACAAGCCCTCCATATATTGCATCTCTTCAGGTTAAAACCAGCTTAAGCTGATGAATAACATGAGTAGGAGCTCTTCACCATGGCTCTGGAGCAACCAATCAGACTCTGCTTGGAGCCTCCCAGGCTTGCAAGGGCATCGTGGCATAGCTCCTTCAAACTGCTTCCCCCAGGTGAGACAGACTCAGTGACTCTTCTCTTTTCCTGCTTCCTCTCAAGCTGGATCAACCATGCTTGCTGTTCTGAAAGACCATCTTATTTATCTTTGGGACTAGGGTTCACCCTCCACCCCTCCACCTTTCCTTCTCCCTGAGCACTTAATCACTTCAGAGTTAATATTCTCACAAGCATAGGCCTCTCAACACTGTTTATTCTGAAAAAAACCCACCAAGCAAACCCCCAAATAATGTCCTCTATGGAACATTAAATGAATTTTCTGCTATTTAATCAGAAGCATTGGCATGACATGTGATATGAACAAGGAAGAGGTTCCTGTTGTGCATAATAGCATGAAGACACAGCTGGGGTTAGCTCTCAGCAGCTACTATTTTAAGTGTTGTTTCTAATTCGTCTTAGTAAAAACTCCCTTAGTTTGTAATTACTGTTTACCTGCAGCCAAGATGCTAAAGCTTGAGTAGAGCAAACAAGGCACCCACCACTACAATGAGTGCAGTAGGTTGGTGGAGGCACCTGCCTGGGACCCTCTGCAGGGTCCCATGAATCACTGTCATTCCCAAGGAAGATAATTCTCAGGGAGGACACTGCTGCAGCAGGATTTGGAAAATCCTCCAAAGATTTTTTTTTTTTCTAAATATGTATACAGTCCATTTGCTTAGTTTCATGAAATGTTTCTTGACAAACTCCCATTCACCATTAAAGACTACTCCAGGCCCCATAGCAAGCTGAGGAAGAAACTGGGAGCCATATTAACAGTACAAACCCACAAGTTTTGATGTCTTGCAAATTAAAAGCGGGAGTCAGTGGCGAGGTTTTTTCACCTAGAGGAGGCTGGTGCTGGATACATTTGTGCTACTTTCATAAACATGGCTGACGGTGATGTCTGGAAAATAACAGAAATCAGGGAACCTGAGACCTTGGAGAAATCACAGACATTTTTCTCCTTATTCCTTGTTTGAACAAAGCTAAGAAGGAGCTGTCTTTGGAGTGCTCCATTGCAAAACCCTCTGGTGTTTGTGTTGTGGGAGGTTACTGTTTGGCTGTATTTTGGGATTTGTGGTGGTGGTTGTACTCATTCATGTAAAGTCAGCATTTGTAAGTGACACAATTATGCCTTGGGATCTGGTTTTTTCCTGGTTCTCGCAGGTATGGTAGCTATAATTTCTCACAGTGCAATGCAGCTACTTGGAGCTAATATTTGGAGGGTTTTGTGGTTAATACCTGTAAACACTATCCTTAATCTGCAAATATATTCTCACATGGGTGCCTTTATTGCTGTGGCAAATTGATTTAAATGGGCCTAGATGTTTTGGTTAACTTGAAGCAGAAGTGTAAGATGGAGCCTAACAGCAATGTCTCTGATATTCGGCTCTTGAACAGCCATGAGTCTTTGCACTTCACTCTTCATACACCCTGTTTGGTTAGTTAAGTATGGTAATTTTATCAAATAATTTGATCACTGGACATTTTCAAAATCTAGGGCTCCTCTGGCTTGTCGGGGTGTGGGGCAAGAGAATTCCTTGGGCAGGATTACAATAACATTACCTCATCACAACTAATGTGGTGCCCAGCAGTATTGCTTTGACAGGGGTTGGAAGAGAGCCTCCCTTGGGGCTGCAGTGTCAAGGAGACATGGATGAACAACTGTCGACTTCATGCACAATTAATTTAGATTTCCTAGATTAATGAAAAAGCTTTCTTTAGGAAGGAGTAGCTGAAAAGGTCATGGCAGATGATACTGAGGGCTGATAGGATAAAGCAGACCCCTGTGCACAGTTCTCTGGATGAATAAATGCGACTCAGTGGCTAATGAAGCATGTTGTCTCTGGGATGTATCACATGCCGTTTGCGGCTGTAAATCATACCCAAGGCCTTGCCTCAGCTTTTGAGCTACCAGAATAGCTGTCTAAAATCTACAACACAGTAATTTCAATTAGGAGAGCCATCCTAAATCCACCCAACACAGGGATAAGAATTGCAGTCTTTTTTCTCTTTGATAGATTTTTCCCTGTCTGTCCATATGCAGATGCAATGATCAGCTCCAAACAGTTTTGTATTATAAAGTAGATCATTATTTACAGTTCCAGCCAGCAAATGGGAACCACTGTTATGAACTGATCTCGCCGTTTCTTCTGCCAACGCTGTAAGTGGCAATGCTGCGTAAAATGTGATACTAAGTAGATCAACCGGTATTAAATAAATGATGTTAAGATCATCATTGGTCATAGCACACGGTATTTTTCAGAGTTCCTAAGCCTGGCGTGCTTCTTTGGATTGACCTAAACCGTACCTTCTCCACAGAAGGAAAAAGTTGTCATTGACGAAGGAGATTCCTGGCACTGAGGAGCAGAACCTAGCTGGGTGCTGCTCTTGTGGCACTCTGCTCTGAACCCCTCACCCCCTGAGCGTTCGCAGCTTGTACAACCAAACCATCTACAGCATCCCAGGTACCTTCATCTGCTATTTGGAAACTGACTGAAGGTGCTGAATTCTTCTCTGGTTCTTTGTTACACGCCACTGGGCTATTTCTGTCAGTCAGGTATAGGCTCTTCAGAAAGGAAACAGAGGGTGCCAGAAAACAGCATGAGTCTAGGAAATGGGGAGGGGAAGGAGAAACACCTCTCCCTGGGCACTAACTGGCAATGACAAATCACACCAAGGGTGGTTCACAGAGGAATCTATTTACACTTGACCAGTAAAACCTAGGCTCTTTTTTGGAGCAACTCAATGAGCAGGAGCAAAACCATCTGACAGACCCAAGGACAACAGCAGATTTGTCAGGGTTGGGCAGCTGAAACCTGCCAAGCAGGTGGCTCTTCTCCCACTGACTGGCAGCTGACAGCTCTTCCTGCGTGCTCAGTGGATTCTAGGGCAAGGAAAAAAGATGAGGCAAAAAGGGGAAGAAAAAAACCAAGCCATTTCTCAATGAATGCATGTTAACACTTGTTCTTGAAACTAGAGTGTCAAACGGAAAAACTCAAAAGATCCTTTTCTTTTCAGCTTTGCTTGTTATGTATCATCATACAACGCTCTGGAATGCTGCAATATTTCAGGCAGACAGAAAAAAAGTAGCTCACACTATGGGAGGAGCTCTATGCTACTTAATAGGAGCAAACACATGCTGTTTAATATACCTTGGCCAATAAATATCTTCCTGATATGCAAGGGTTAGATTCTCAGTTCTCAAAGTGCTATGGACAGAGCATTGCTGGGTAGGGGCCTCTGGTACAGTTTAGGTCAGCTCTAACCCATCACAAAACGCTGTGCTTGTGTTGACACCTCACTTCAGCCCATGCCCTGAGCATACGAAGGGACAAGGGCACTGAAGCACTCTTTTCCCAGCTGTGTCTTGGTATTGAGGAGCCAGAGCTGGGGAAAACTCCGTACCACTCTATTTATTAATCTTTCATACTTTGATATCCATTACACTGAATTTCATCCAGCAATGATTCACATATGCAAGAATGCGAAACACTGTGGTTTCTGTTCCAGCTGAGTAATGCTAGCAAAGGGCAAAACACGGCTTAAAAGGTTACTGCAACTGTTAATGCAAACATGGCACTTGCAGACTGTTCAGAAGTCTCTGCCTCTTTTGATAAACTTACAGATTTGTGTATGTGTACATACATATATTTTTATATATATCTATAATTTTATTGATAAGTTCAGAATTAGGCCACTTTTTGACTATTCCGCTGTGTTCCTGCTTCTGTAGTACACCTCTCCCCACAATATCTGAATGCCTTCCAATAATGACTAAGTCACGACTGTGTTCATGTTCCCTGTTCCACTTTGGAGGGGTAGAAAAGTATGCAATGCAGGGTTTGTTTTGCTTTTGCTGGAGTTTTAATTTTATGCACGTACATCGTTCCATCCTTATATAAGTTGGAGGATTCACACTCCAGGGGATGCTGTCCATGTTTGCACTGACTCTCCAATCTTCACTGAATTACTCTGGCCAGAAGTTTTACCTCCCAGGCATAAAGCAAAATTTTGCTTATTTGGAGAATCTAGAATCTTGTCAGTAGAAGTTTATACAAATTTCCAGAATGCTAATTCCAGATATAACTAGACTAGGTAATTATTTTATTCCTATTTTTCTCAGTTCCTTATAATTTCATTTTCTTATTATTTTGCAATGGAGTTGATGTTTTTTGTTCAATACAACATGATATTGTGCAGGGTCTTATCAGGGAAGCTAAATTTCTTTATACAAAAGCAGAATTAACTCTCACTATTGTAGTTGTAAGTTCTAACTGCAATTACCCTGAAAGAAAGGAGAGGACATTCTTTGAGCTATTACTGTTTTATAAACTAACTTTAAGGATGTTCTGAGCTGTCACTTTGTTTACCTTTGGTATCTCCAGGACCTGCTTGCATCCCTGACATTGTGCTCTAGGTCCAACTGTGCATCTTGCTTGGTCAGCCTCATTCCTGTTTTTCTCCTGTGTAAGGTATTTTTTTGTTACTTGAATGCCATGCCTACATAAGCTATACACCAGTAACCTGAGCAGCAGCAACAAGGCAGACTCAGTCACATGTAACTGAGTTATTCCCCAAAAGAAACACACAGCCTCTGCACAATCCAGGGGTCAAGGCACTATACTGGGACTCAGGAGTGTTCACCTCTTCGGTAAGCAGGCAATATGCAGGACACTGTGCAAGGATCTGCTGGGAGCTGCCGACCCTACACTTTCATCTCCTACTCTTAAAAAGACCCCAGAGACCTGCACTGCAGCCCTCTCTGTTACAGTATGCCCTGGGATGTGTGTAGGAGCTGCAGGGCAGTTGCCAGTCGTTATTTGGAAATGGGTGTTTATTCTCCAGTCCTGCATTTGCAGCTTAGCAGATACCACTATCCATCTGCTGAGCTGGACACTGACAGCTGCTAGCATCTTCTTTTCTTTCCCTGCTGCTGGGCTGGAGAAAAATGCAGTGTTGTCCTCACTTCCCTCACAGCTGCCAGCTGCATCTGTGTTTCACTCGCAGTGAAAGTTGTAGGAGAAGGATGGTTATTTGGTAAGTGCCGAGGGCCGGCTGCCAGTGAGCCACAGCCTCCTCTAGCCTGGGACTCCCTGCTGATCTGAGCCCCTTCCAAAAACTTTTTGGTTGCCACATTCATCCTGCCGTAGTACCACACAGCTTTTCACAGCACTTTGCTTTATTCACTGAGGCATGGGGTCTTTGCAACGAGGATGCTGAGCAGCTTTTGTCACTCCTCTCCACATACCTGACAGCCTGCTCACTCACAGGGGCAAAGACCCTTCTTCTGGAGCACAAGCTGTATCACAAACTTTTGCTTTGATTCTCTTTTGCATTCAAAAGTTTGATTATGGTGTGCCTGCATCTTTACAACATGCTTACACAAGCAATACAGACTTCAGCTAACAAACTAGTATCGGGCTCATACAGTACAATTTACTGTGTCATCTGCAAAATTGCAAGCAGAAGTGTTTAAAATGAGAGGAAATCTGTTACTGCTTTGGATTGAAACTTTCTGAACTTGTAAAAAACCCTGTTGTTGTGCAAAGGCAGGACATCGTTATCCATTTAACAGCCATCAGATCCTCAGCCTAGCTAGCCAACATTAGACTTAATTAGCTAATACTACAATCTGCCTCTAAAGGAAAAGTTTTGCTAAGTTCAAATACTTCACAAAGATGTCAAGGTTCCTTCTTCTGTACTTGAAGGAATTTGCTAATATGTCGAACATTTTGAGAAATTAAAGCTTAGGATTTCAACAGAAAAGAACATTAGTAATTGTCCACCTAGTTTATAACCACAGATGTGGAATTGGCCCACCACCAGTAGCTTTTGGGTGTGTTCATATTTTTCAGCCACACTCAGCAGTGTTGCACTCCTGAGTCTGAATTACGGCAGATGCCACCGGGATGTGATTTTTCAGACAAAAACAATGGACGTAATGCTTCTTTCTTCAGTTACATGCATACACCCTAGTGCTGCTGTTCCTTCTGTATAATACTATTGTGCATAAGCCAGGCATGCTATTTTACTGACTCATGTATTGGCAATTCATTCAGTACAGACATCCTGATTGTTTCATACTGAGCATAATAAAAGAAAACTAAGCAAAACCAATTGAAGCCCCAGAGCCTTTATGCACAAGACTGAACTGCCTCTGATATCATGCTGTCACAGAGACATTTCCAGTTGCATGGCATCAGTTCACAGTTATGATACGCTACGGCATAATTTAGCAAAGAATAGCTTTAAGGATCAGCTGGGACTACTTTTCAGCTCAAGAAACCACGTCTCAGATGAAGATATTTCTGCTCGAGCACTCATAGATGTGCAATAACTGTGCAGCCAGCTCCACTTTGCAGATCAGAAGCAACTATCCCAAATGAAGGGGGAAACTTTACAGAAATCCAACCTCTCCCATCAAGCCTCCCCACTGATGGAACTCCGGTGGCTTCACCACTGCTAACTGAGGGAGGAGACCTGTGGCTGAGAAATGCATTTGTCCTGCAGTTACCCCACAGGAGGTAAGACAGACAGTACAGAGTGAGAGAGGTGGATGTGCCGATCACCTTCTCCAAAGTGATTACTCCTATCGTACTTGTTTTCAAGGGAAAATCTGCAAAAGTATCTTGTTGGCCTGTTCACAGCTGCCATGGTCCCATCAGCTGTTTCAGCTGACGGTCCTACATCACCCCAAAGTGTGTCACCTGGGAAAAGGATGGACGTGTGTACTTTAAATTTCAGCCACGCTTAAATAGCAAACCTTTTTGTACAAGTTGAAAGTTATAAGAAATGGGTAAAAAAATCTCAAGTACAATACATTCATTAGCATGCATTCTCACCTAGTAAGGACAATATCTTGAATCTTCCTTTTTATATTAATCTAGATTACATTCTATTTATCAAACTTACTATATGAATAAAATTGTATTACCCTTTAATTTCATCAGGAAATGTAGCGCTACTGAATGTTTTATTAATAAATTCCTTTTCAGCAGCTGGGTTGTTGGGTTTTTTTCAAGGCAAGTTGTGCAAGGCCTAACTTAAAAACAGTTAAAGCAAAAGAGGAATATTGAGTGTATTAGGGTGTTAGGTAACTATCAGTATTAAAAAATTAAACAAACACAAATGACATTGCTGTACATCAGGTTCTTTTTGCCATTTCTGTAATATATCAATAACATTATGAAATTAACATGCTATCAAAGTGATAACAAACAAATGTAAATGGTCATAAATACTGATGCATGTTTTGTCAATTCCTATTAATTACGTTCAACAAAAAAATCAAGATACCTGAAGAGCCTAACCCTAATTTTGCAAGCTGCTCAATGCACACAGCTTTTAACTTAAGACACAGGAGCTCTGGGTAGATGCAAGATCTGTGCTGGTGCATCACTTCACTGGAGGGGTCCTTTGTCAGGAAAATCTGGACTAGTTATGCTGACAAGTGGAAACTGGTTACTCGTGAGGCTGAACTATCTGGGAAGCTCTAGATCATACTACTTGCTCCCAGACCTTGTGTAAGAGTGTTCCCCAGAGCAAAATCATTAAGTTGTGGAATAGCTTCCTTCAACCATTTACAACTTGTGTAACTGCAGATTATTCCCTTAGGCCCTATAAAAACTTTTTTCTAGCTGCACAGTTTAGAAATTAATGAATACCATTATATTTATTTAAAAAAATTTGCATCTACTCTAATCCTCTTTTAGTCTATCCTTTTGTTTTGCTAACTCTTCACTAGAGAATGAAATGGCAGAAGTCTGAGTAATTTTGGTTGTCATTAAAATACTGTATATAAACAGGAAAAGTCAGAGTAAGGCATTCTCAACATAAGCTTGAGGAATATACATTTTCATGCCCAGTGGAACTAACATTTCAATTTCTTCCCAGAAGTAGTGGAATGTTTTTTGCATATAAATCCCCAAATACTTTTTGAATTTTACAGATAAAAAGCATTACTTCATACATAAGTTTTAAAAGCATTGGCTTGTTATTTCCTTCCGTTTAGTCTGCTGCAGGACTATGAATCTGGAAGGAAACAGTTCAAACAAACTCACAACATACAGAAGACACCTACTTCCATAAAACAAATTAAATAGTATTTTGTTTCAAATGCTATCTAGAAACACTGGATAGATGTATATGAAGTATACGCATTATGGTAGGTAGTTATTTATCCCCATTTTTTTTTTACCTGCCGGTATTAATGCAAATAAGACTGTTTCCATGACATGCCTTATGGAACAGTTTACTATTTTCATAAGCAGTCACATGCATTGAAGGTAGAATCACCAGCCAGCGCATTTGGCACCCCAAAGCAGAACCAGAGAGGCCAAGCTTACGAATCTCTCTTGCTGAATGACAAGTTAGCTGGTGTATGAAATGACAGATATCAGCTGAAGCACATTGACCTAAGACATTTCTTCTGGAGCTGCTTCTGCTTCCTGAGTGGGCTTCTCTTCAGGTTTGCTGTCATGGATGGGAGACGGGTTACGGCTGGGCTTGTTGCTGTCATGCGTGCTGTGACTGCTGGCACTGCCGAGGCGGGTTGATGCCACCACAGCTTTTACTGCAGCCTGAGGAAGACAGAGTCAAGCAATCATTCCTTAAAGGACATGGTTTGTCAGCAGTACAGCCTTAGCATTGTCCCGCTAGGGAATGTAACCGTCTTTAGTCTTCATGGTACTGTCAGATTTGGACACTTGCGTGGGCCTGGACAGATTTAGAAGGCCACCTGAAGTACGGATGGAGGCTTAAAATTGCTGCTTTCATAAGGTTACAAGTAGGCCAGTATGAATAAATTTATTTTTTTTTTTCAGCTGCACATGCTGCATTTTTTTAAAAATTACTTTGGATCTCCCATGTTGAAGTTAGATGGCAAAAAGAAACTTATCTTCCTTCATAATAATAACATTATTATCACTGATTATTCCATGAATAGTTCACAAAGGGAAACAATATTTATCACTATTGCACTACTGAGTATACCAAGCACAATGGTGCAGAGCATACCAGCAACTGCCTATGTATATATCTAAATACACATTGGAGATAGGCTCTTACATCACATAAAATGTCACAAAATGAAGACACATATTAAGATAGTAATCTGAGCCCTTGCCTTGAAGAGTTTTATTGCCTGAAAAAAACAAACATACAAAGGTGAAGAGAAGAAATACTAATCTCTGTGTATGACGACCCTAGCTATTTTTGACTTGGCTAGCTTTTTGCTTAGGCATCACAGAAAAAGCACATCTGCAAGAAGGGATGAGGAGTATAGCAAGTTTTGTGGATGCTTTGAAGAGGTGAGCATGCAAAAAAAAAAAAAAAAAAAAAGATGCTTATGAATGAAAAGGCAGACTATATAAACGCTGGCAAGAAAGAAAAATCAGATAATAGAGAATATGAAGACAACGTACAAGACATGAGTTAATAAAAGTAGCAATAATTTTGAAGGTTAGAGTCTAGATCTCTTGAAGGAAAATCACAGACATACACATTAGTGGTGAGAGGACTTCAGACAACAGATTATAAACAGAACAGACCACTCAATGATATTATAATGTATAAAGATACTTTTAATGTAATTTACTCTCACTAGTCATGTGGATGTTTATGAAACAAATTCAACACAATCTATGAAAAAACAAATCATGACTAAAAGCATTAGAGTTATTCTGTAAAAATATGTCTTTATGCAAAGAAGGCCTGCTGCTTGACTTGTATGTTGGGAAAGACAGGATGATTTTACATTATTCTTACTAGGAAAACAACAGCTAAAGCACATATTCGCTACCTTGTTTTCTGCTTTGTTCTTATTTTTTGGACAGGAATTAATTACCTAAAAATTTATGGTTCATTTTATACACATATATGTGTAAAACTATTAACTCTATGGTAACTGCTAACTCCAGTTAATTCCTTTAATAATCGGAGATTTGGTAATTTAATCTCTGATAGAAAAGTAATGAAGAAATTAACTTATAAAAAGCAATAGCTTTTACATACAGAAGTATAAATTGGTTGACTATATGGGTCTAAATAAACTAGGCTTTGAAAAAAAATCTCATTGGTGATCAAAGGTGTAAAAATATAAAGAGAATCAAAATCAAAACATGCAAAAAGGGCACACGTTTCTTTGTCACTTCCTGGGCAAGGAATGTAATAGCTCACTCAGAAATAATGAAATTTATGACTCCGCTCATGGTCTGAAATCATTTTGATATAACAACACTGTGTGGCATCTTCAGTGAATGAATACACAGCAATCCTGCTGTAGGGCTACAGAAATCTTTCTGAAGAGAAAAGTGTTAATAGATACATTTAGTCAGTTCTGCATGGGCAAAGCAGCACTGTGAATTATATCTGCAGTGCCTGAGACCTTTGTAAATGACAGAATTTGCCCTGTAGATATTCTCTGTCACACTTCCCTAATATTACTGAAAAACAAATGAAGAAAAATGAAGTTAAGCATCATTATTTGTTTGTGAATTTAGTTTTGCATGGGGGTTGTAAAGCTCTCAGACAAGACACTTTTCACTCTTACTGTCCAGAGTCACAAAGGCAGCTTCGCTGTAGCTGTTGGTAATAATTTCTGTGCTGAAGTATTCCCAGAAGTCTCTCCTATGCAGACACAAATCTTTAACAACTGAAGAAGGGATTAGGGGAGAAGAAAGTTTCCTGGTGTTACACCAGTTAGGTGCCCAGCTGCCTGCTGTTTGCACCTAAAAATGGTCCCCAGCTTCTTCCCATGGTAGGTATGTAGACTAGATGGTGACTCAAAACCTAATGGTATTTTCAGCACGAGTCCCACCCGCACACCTACCTTGCAATATTCAATTTGCAGATAAAGAATGCTATTACACTTTTGCTCTCAGAGGTACTTGGAAATGCATGATTTGGGCCTGTTGGACCCACACATTTTATGGACCCACATGTCTGAAATGCTGACTCTGGATCATACAGAAGAATGGCTTAAGCTTCTGCTTTGTATTGGTAGATATAGAAACTGAGGGTGGTTTACTGATCAAAATATGCTATAATAGATTAAATGTCTTCCAGATTTATGGATGCTTATGAAGAAACTACTCAGAATTTTATTCTTTCTGGTCAGCACTGTAAGAATGCAGGCAGCGGTACTAAACAAGACAGACAGATGGAAAGAAGCAAGGAGGAAAGAAGGGAGGAAAGGAAGGAAGGTAAGGATTTTGTGAAAGCTTTACACATTTTCAGCAGTCCTGTCTGTGTAGAGTTTTTAATTAAGCTCACACATTTGTATTTGTTTGGCTGCTTCAACTTTCTCACCTTCAACTTTCACCTTCATTGATCATCTTAAATAAAAAGCTTTCGTACCACTACGGAATGTTGTCCTGGAAAGTGTGCAAGGTTTCTCTAAGGCTACTAATTTTATTGCATGCTTTATAGCCAAAACAGTGACTTGCCTTAAGTTTACGCCGGGCATTGAATTCTTGAAGTTTCTTTTGTGCATTGTCCATATGTGCAAAGTTTGCTGCCTTCCCTGTCACCCATGGGTGCTGCAAAGCCTGTAGAGTGGTGAGGCGTTTCTTGGGGTCTAAAACAATCAACTTTTTAACCTGCATCACAAGTAAGAAATGCAGAAGCCTGTTAACCTTATTCTTCATTTCCATTTACTGAGTTTTGCATTTTGGGCTTTGGTCTTGGTTTGGGAAGCATCTCAGTGAAACACATTCTAAGAAACCAACAAAAATTTGCATTCAGGTTTTTGCACATTTTTTGTTTCTGGCATTTCTTGGTCCTCCATTAATAACATCTGAATAAGATAGCCACTATGAGGGAAGAGGGAAGAAAAAGAATCAACTGGTTATCAACATTTGTAAGAATATTTACCAGTGCAGCTGGCCTGTGTCTGCATGGGCTGTTGTATGTCTGAACACAGTAGTGTCACATGAACACTAAGAGATTCTCAGAATACCTGCAGCCAGGCAGTTCTCTTAGCAGTATTCCCACTTTTGGATTTGGGCAAGGTTTAAACTGTGTTAGAAAGTTTGAATTCCAGTGTAAGCAACTTGTGCAGACACGTACCATTCAGTGACTGCCAGATGCATCACAAACGAAATGTTTCAGTCACCACAAAACCTCATGTATGTATGAACTTAAAAATACTGTACCAGTATTTCTCTCTCATCCTACTCTTAAGCTAATGCCATTTATGTAATTCTTTCTGTTACTGAGACCAGGGAAGCTCCTCCTCTCCAAACACAACAGTAGGACACTTTTGGGAACAGGGCACTGCAGACATACCCCTGGGAGTGGACGTGGTACAAAATGCTGGGTACAAAGTCTGTCCAGTCAAGCTGCATTTCATGGGTTTTGCTGTTATGTCTAGTCAAGTGGTGCTTTAAAAAACCAGAAGGGTGAGGCTGGAGTAAAGAAGTACGTGGATGGTACTGAGCAGAGCCACATTTACACCACTCTCCTGACTGCACACCCTCTTGGAGCAGAGCACAAGTGACAGCACAGAGGGCTCCACCACTGCTACATGCCCAAGTGTGAGAGGAGGACTTGCTTTAGGCCTCCTTGAAATTTCCCCATGCAGAGTATTAAATAAAGATGGTGCCTTGAAGTGCGTGCAGGAGAACAGGCATAGAGATGCATACCTTTTGTGAATACATGGAAGAGGTCAAATTAAGCAAATCACTTCAACTGAACACCCCAGAACTGCCCACAGCATGGGTTTTGATAGCCATGGGCTTCATCCTTATCTACAACGTAACTTGTATACAGTGTTCAAAACTGAAACTCTGAGCTTTACTGCAGTAAAACGGTGGGGACCAGTTTGGACCAAAGCTCTGTATAAAATAAATATGCAGCTTTGCTGCAGGCTGCTGTTTATCTGGGTTTTGATGACAGTCAGTAAATGATCTTTTCTTGATCTTAGAAAAACTTCAAATCTAATGCAACAACAAAAAAATGTCTTCTACAATCCCTTACATTTGAAGCACCCTGAAGTACTTTACAAACACTAATTAATTATACCATTTTATGACAAAGTATTTATAAGTAGTATCACAGAATCACAGAATGGTTTGGGTTGGAAGGGACCTCAAAGATCATCTAGTTCCAATCCCCCTGCTGTGGGCAGGGACACCCTCCAGTAGACCAAGCTGCCAAAAGCCCCATCCAACCTGGTCTTAAACACTTCCAGGGAGGGGGCATCCACAACATCTCTGGGCAACCTGTGCCAGTGCCTCACCACCCTCACAGTAAAGAATTTCTTTCTAACATCTAATCTAAATCGACCCTCCTTCAGCTTGAACCCATGACCCCTTGTCCTGTCACTACACTCCCTCATAAACAGTCCCTCTCCATCTTTCCTGTAGGCCCCTTCAGGTACTGGAAGGCCACAATTAGATCTCCCCGGAGCTGCCTTTTCTCCAGGCTCCACCTCTCTCAGCCTGTCCTCATAGGAGAGGTGCTCCAGCCTTCTGATCAGCCTTGTGGCCCTCCTCTGGACTCGCTCCAACAGCTCCATGTCTCTCCTGTACTGGGGGCCCCCAGAGCTGGGCGCAGTACTCCAGGTGGGGTCTCACAAGAGCGGAATAGAGGGGCAGGATCTCCTCCCTCGACCTGCTGGTCACACTTCTTTTGATGCAGCGCAGGACACGGTTGGCTTTCTGGGCTGCAAGCGCACACTGCGGGCTCATGTTGAGCTTCTCATCAATCAATACCCCCAAGTCCTTCTCCTCAGGGCTGCTTTCAATCCATTCGCTGCCCAGCCTATAGTCGTGCTTGGGATTGCGCCAACCCACGTGCAGGACCTTGCCCTTGGCCTTGTTGAACTTCATGCGGTTCGCAGGGGCCCACCTCTCCAGCCTGTCAAGGTCCCTCTGGATGGCATCCCTTCCCTCCAGCGTGTCGACCACACCACACGGCTTGGTGTTGTCGGCAAACTTGCTGAGGGTGCACTCCATCCCACTGTCCATGTCGCTGACAAAGATGTTGAACAGTGCTGGTCCCAGTACCGACCCCTGAGGAACGCCCCTTGTCACTGATCTCCACTTGGACATTGAGCTGTTGATCACAACTCTTGGAGTGCGACCATCCAGCCAATTCCTTATCCACTGTCCATCCATCAAATCCATGTCTCTCCAATTTAGAGACAGGGATGTCATGCAGGACAGTGTGAAAAAATGGAACTGTGCATTGTGTCTTCAATGCTTGTGAAATTACTGAATTATGGTAAGTTTTTGTTGACTAAAAATCAAACTCAATCCTACCAATCTTTTCAGATCAGTATCTCCTGGTTCCAATTTACCTTTTCCAGTAATAAAAGAATACAGTGCAGATAGCATGCCAACCCTTGCATTTTGCTAATGGACTGTATTTGAAAGTAATGAGTCTTTCCCTATCTACTGAGAAAGAGCTTAAATGGACAAAAAAAGGCTGTCAGTAAAAATGGGGGCAGGGAGTGGTTGTAGGCGAGGGGCTTCACTCCTTTTTATATTCTTCTTCCAAAGTTCAGACTTGAAAACTGCACAAAATATAGGGCTTGTTTCCACCTACCCCTGAAAGTGGTTGCCCTGCATTGAGGTACGATAAACCATCTCAGAGCTGTCATCAAAAGCAAGGCATACATGAACACTGTGACAGCTGCCAACAATCTGCCTTAATTCACAGAGGGACCTGGAGATCCATGGTTTTGAGTGCAAAATTACAGCATTGGACTAACAGGGGATATTTAACAGCTCCATAATACACCAGAGACAAGAAGAAAAGCAAGGACCCATGTGAACAATTAATTAACCTATTATTCTGACTCCATCCCAAAATGGACTCTCTTTCACAGTGGAAGTGGTACTAGCCAAATACATATCAGCAAAGATAATCGAGTCTCATTTTGCTTTACTTACTAAATCCTTGGCATTCAGAGACACGTCATCCCACCAGGGGGACACGAAGTCATATTCACAGTTCAGGATTCTCTTAAACATGTACTGATCTCCCCTTTCATCATAAAATGGTTCAAAGCCACAAAGACTGCGAGGATAAAAAAGAGAGAAATTTATCAAAGATTAATTAGTCTTAGGCTTTTAGGTCCTGGTATTATCTTTTCATACTTCATGTCCTGTACGTCACTTTCGGAAACCAGACCTGGATGTACTTATGAACTCCTAATTCTACAGAGTACAGCAAACTGTGGTTATAAGCATTCATAAGCACTGGGAAAGGCTGATCAAACTGTAAATTTTTCATTTTCACATGTCTGTAATTGGAACTGTTAATATAACGACTTAACATGAGAGTAGCCGTGCAAAAGTCGATCGCTGTTTACCTTCTACATGCCAATAAATACTTCCTAGCAGGTCTTCAATCTGCAGGTCTCAGGCTGAAGGCCCTTGGACTAGTCATTCCTCAGGCCGAAACCTTTGTTTATCCCTGCTGTCTTCCGAGAGTCTTCTCCAGTTCTGTGTCTTTTTGAAGTGGGTGCAAACATCATTCTGCGTGGGCACACCACGGAGTTGCAAATTGGCATAATGATGTTTTCTATTTTAATGTCCATTTCTTTGCTAACAATTCCTGGCGTTGAATCTGTTTTTGTGGATTGTTTACAAGCACAGTGTTAACGTGTTCATAGAGGAATTATTGGAATCCCTGTAACTCTTTTCTGAGGGATAGGAATTAGCTGGGAAACCACATTTTACGTGTGAAGTTAGAAGTTTTATGTTCAGTTAGGACTGTTTTTTGATTATGTTCATTGCTGCATGTTCCTTCATACTATCATCCACTAAATGTTAAAACCCTTGGCAGTTTTTAATAATCACCCCTCATCTTTACTTAGATAACCTTCATATTATCAAGAAGTTGTGTAATCTAACTACTGACTGCACTTATGAATATATTGAATAATTCAGATCCTGACGCAAATCTACGCTGCTGGCCCTGGGAAAAGCAAACTCATAGAAGTGGTTTCCATTTATACAAAGTCCTTTTTGTAACTTCGTTGCACTTTAATCATGCCTACACACATAACCATGTTTTCAAGTGAATTTCCTATTCAACCAGTAAGTGTTCTGAGCTAAACAGAAAGTCTGTTACTCTGCTTCCAGAAAATGCAACAAGCAATGAAATAACAGGAAAACAACAGCGGACCACAAAGAACAAGACAGCAACAAATATAGAAAATGTTACCTCACATTTTAACTTTTGTATTTTTAAATCCAATTAGTGTGCTTACTTTCCTGAAAAAGGAGACAGATGTTCAAGAAGAAATGTGGTTTTGAGAGTGGTGAGTAGCTGTGGGTGGAACAGCTGCATCACTTTGCACTGCTGAGGACAAAACCTCCACTGTAAGCATATTCTGGTTGTGTTATTGATTTCCAAGACTGGCAGAGATGGGTTAAAAAAAGGATCTGACCTCCAAATACTGGGCTTCAGCAGGTGGGAGCCGTTCATGGTCCCCTTGCTGCTCTGCTCTCATTTGCCTGCTCCTCTCACCACCATTTCTGAGCTTGCTTCAGGTTGGCTCCTATCCCCATGGAGCTCCTTTGCTAGGCAGGGTTGTTGGGCCACTAACTGCTTCAGCCAAAACTAGCTTCTGGTTACCAGGGAATTGATGACATACAGTGGGACCATGATGGAGGCTTGCTGTGACTGTGCTGGAAGCCTTCTGAGTGATTCTCTATTTACTCCTAAAAATATTTTCATTGTAACTCACTACTATCACCTATTTTTTGTTGTAACATTAACAATTTCTAGGGATACACTTCTACCAAAACAACTTCTCCATTTCAGCAGATTTTTCGCTACATGCCAAATTAGTTCAATCAAACTAGAGGTGTGATTTCAAATTAGATAAATTAAACCAGCGTAAAACCCAGCATGGCTGCTCTTGATTTCATTTAAACCAGGATTATGCTGATTCATTTTAAATCAATTACTTACCAAATAAAGAAAAATCAATGTAAACAGGTTCAAAATCAATTAGGAATGACCAGGCAGTGTTTTGTGCTCTTTTAAGTAAGTTAGTAAAAAACCCCACCTTTAATTAAATCCATGCAATTTTGACTACAGGCAAAGCCTCTGTATTTGTTGACCGCTATCTGCATCTCAAATGTGCAGTAGCATTTCTAATCTGTTGCAGGAATACAAAAGGACTGGTCCTCTTTGCCATTAAAACTATAAATGTGGCTTACCTGGAATTATGACAGTTATCATCAATAGGTCTTAATATAATTTATAGCAGGAATAACTGTTCTATCAAAATACAGGTCAAAGCTTTTCTTAATCACATGGTAAGTTCACTTTGTATTGGTAAGAAGATACAGTTTTATGCACATGTCTTCTGTAGCATGATATTTAACTCTTACACACTCTATTTTGGAGGCACATATGTTGGGACTACTAAACGATGAGACTGAGACATGCAACACTGACTTTTGGGCTGCAGGATTAATGAAGTAGTTACTGTACAGATACCTTTCTGGTCTCAGCTTATAACCCATCAGAAATGTTGACCTACAAAGCTTTACACTTAATAGAAGAGTTTTACATGTGGAATATTATTAAACCTAAATGGAAGAGATGGCCAAGTGGATTGGGCTAGCACCCTTTTTGCCTGACTTGTTCCTGTAAGTCAAATTGGATTTTGAGAGACAAGGAGGAGAGGAACAGGAGGAACAAGTAGAGGACTATCTGTACTGGTAGTGTCCCACCCACAGCAGGAGCTTACACATTTGGGTTTACACCAGTACAGAGGTTTAACATGGCTTGGGAGCATCTCCTGAACAGCTGGAAGGTTTTGAAAGGCTGCATACAGCAAATGCCACTCCATATATTCAAACAGGAATTTGCAGTATGTTCTCACTTGGAGCTTGCCTACACTTGAAAGCAAGTTCTGCTTAAGGAAGGCTCTCAGTTTCAAGTACTACAGCCACTCCCCAATCATTTAATAACTTGGCAAGCCCATGGCTTAATCTAGACAACTTTGTAAAGGGACAACAAAAGGCACCTCTCCAATCTCAGTGACTGCCCTGCTGGCAAATTTTACATCTCTCCGTCACGTGTGGTCCACTGGAACTGATGAGAAATGATCACCTGGCAGGCAATATCTGAGGTGTGATCTTCTACAGACTTGAACCAGGTCTTGAGACAAAGATTCACGTTTTTAAAGGAGCAGATAACAAAAATGGCAAATAGGAATATTGTAACCTATTATTTACAGACACCCAAAATAAGAGCTGTGACTTATTTGAAGATTATGTACAGAATAAAAGATGTTTTCTGATATTTCTAGCAGAATGTTTATATATCCTTACAAGTACTTTTGGTATAAATGCTAGAAAATAATTCTTTCTTTGCAAAAGACATGAAAATAATTGTATTATTAGTACACACTGTACTTGCTGGACACAGTCAATGAGTCTTGGAAGGGGAAAGAAAATAGGCAATAGACCTGAATATGTAAAATCTTCCTTATTTTTAATATATATGTATAAAATCCTGTTTTCTTCCCATAAAAGGCATCCTGCAAGTATCATATACAACTACACAAGTCAGCTTAGCATTGCTTTTGCCAAGGGAATAAATAAAGTTAGTTATTCTCCCACAAAGAGAAATGTCAGTATATCAGATACATTTTCCCCTTCTCAATAACCTTCCTTTAAAAGAGTCCATCTATACAATAAAATAATTACAACGCTTATCAATTAAATTAGGACTTGCCATATTAAGATGCAGGCACAAGTGCCTACCTTTAGACACAACTGTTTGAAAATTTTGGTCTATAGTTCCAACTTCAACTGTTTAAAATATGCGTGGCCAGCATCGCTCACAGCCCTTTGTCAACAGGGTCTCTGGTTATTTTAAGAAGAGGAAAACTTCAATATTAATCATTTAACCCACCAGACTGATTTGAAGACAGAGGCCAGGGCTGTCCCTGCCTCCTGGCTGAGATGCTGTGAGACAGCAGCACTGATGCTGCAGCCAAAGCTGTAGCACTGTCTGTGGCTGACACAGATAGGGCAGCTCTGGGAACATTCACAGGCACTGTGAAACTGCTGCAAGCACCTTTACTTCTCCTTGCCCCATCTGTAGTTGAGAAGCTACTTAGGATCATGATATATCTCACAGTTAGCATGAATGAGAGGAAAAAAAAAAAAAAGAAAAAAAAAGAAAAGATGCTTTCTGGCACTTGTATGCTTGTATTTTTGCTTTCAGCAGCATTGCTGCTATTCATTCATATAAATAGCACGATTCTGTGTAGACTTTGCTGCTATTCAGGAAGAAGTGTTATATTTATCAAATATAATACCTAAGCATTTTGCCATGGTCCTCCAGGATTTGATTTACTTAAGATTAGGAATATTATAATTAAAATTCAGGATCTTGTGTTTTACAATGGCACAGCTTATAATGTCATAAAAACTTGCAGCTGCTTACAAATGAACCACCCCATCGCACTGTCTGCACTTACAGGATGTAGGTGATAATCCCCAGGGACCACATGTCCACCTCAGGGCCGTAGGCACATCCTCGTAGTATTTCTGGTGCTGCAAATGATAAAACACTTGTCAATAAGATGAAAGCTAAATGCAGAAATAACAGTCATAATGTCAATTTAAACTCCATGCACACTTGTGAGTGTCTTTTAGGACCTGCTCCTTTAAGCCCTTAATTAGGCAAATGGTTCCTTTCACTGAGTATAGAGCAACAGAAGTCATGTCCAAGCAAAGCCAGAATAAAATTAAAAGCAGACTTTGGTTTCAAATTGCTTCTTAGTTTTAGATTTGTGGAAGGAGCCATGGAAAGCTACAGCAGCACTGGAGCTGCAATGTGACAAAGGAGGTGGTACTCTCACTTCAGTATTTTATTTATTCACTTGGTATTTTATTTGGGCTTTATTTTTGATATTCTGTTCTAATTGTAAGGAAACATAAGACCAAGGTAATTGCTCTTGCTGCAGCAGGGAGCAGAGAGAAAGGCAAGGATGTCTAGGGGGACTCCAATGGTACAGAGGAGTTAACCTCTGCCCAAGCAGCTTAACAGACACACCTCGAGGAAAGATGAGCTGTATCCCTCAGACTGTATCTCTTGCTGCTGTGTGTGACTAAAACTGTGCATGGTTGCACACTCAAACTATGGCTGCCTACTTCAAGCTCCCCCAGCCCCTGCACTCGCAGATTCTCCTCACACCCTTGAGATTTGCCTCTGACCTGGGCAAACCTCCCTAGGCAAAGCTCCCGAGGCAGCAGGATGAAAATGCCCCATCTCCAGAGGAGGCAATGGGAGTGCCTGATACTGGGGAAGGCAAGACACTTCCCTCCCTCACCTCTTCGCCACAGACAAAAATACCCAACTAATTTGGAAAAAATAATTAAAAAGACACTGCTGAGCCACACTTTCACATATCAGTAGCCCTTCTTCTCAGCAACCGTGCTATCTGTATGAATATCCATCAGATGTATGGGATGGCAGCACAGCCCGAGGCTCTACGATGCCTGTGGGATGGCTGTCACATTTCTAGGGCACAACAGACTTGCTGCACCCATGTGCATCAATGCTGCAACATGTCCTCATCTCTTCACCTTCCCGCATCACACTTACACAGCTGTAAGCAGCAGGGCCAATAAGGGCTGGGGCTTCCCAAAATGTATGCCAGCTCCCTGCTCAGCCTGAAGCTTTGGTTGTCCATCTGGACCTCCTGCTCCCAGCCTGCAGGAGGTCTCTGCTGGGGCAACTAGCTCTCCTGATGAACATGCTGCAACATCCCCAGAGAGCAAGGGTCCCCAATGATTTTAATTGGAGTATACACAACTCCCTAATGGCCTTCAGGCAGCTGGCTCAGACTTCTTCAACTTACCTGAAGGATTTACCATGCAGGAAACACATCAAACATTTTTACGAAGCATTAATATAGAAGGCAAAGGACGTTCATCATCAAATTTGCTACATACCACTCGTAAAGCTGGCAGCTGGCCAAACATTTGCCAGTCTAAGAACAGACTTCCTCTGCCTCCTTATTCTTCTGCTAGGTAAATTGATCAACAGAGAGGGGCTGGTTTTGAGGAGGGACACTAGATCCCAACTGATTTTAACTCAGGTCAACCTGTAGCTAACAGGACAGCCTACAGGCAAAGAAGCTGATGGTCTTAGAGAAAGAGATGCAGAGGGACCAAGAAAAGATATGTTAACCACCGTTCTCCCTGCCGTGTTTGTTAAAGCCATGTGGGGAGTAAATAGAAGTGGGAAGTAAATAGAACAGTTTTTCTGTTCAATGGCCAAGATGCTTTTTCTTATAGAGGACACAGTATTTCTTAGGATGTCTTCTTGATCAGGATACAGGCAGAAGACACTTTCTGCCCTTCTTTTGCTTTTCTCCTCCTGCCACCTCAGTATTGTAAAATGGCCACAAAGGAGACCAAAAATTAGTATATACTGGTCTGCCTTGCTATCTGGACTGTGACTGCACACTTAAATATCTTGTAGTTATGTGGGGGGTTTATATTTCAGAAGTTTGCTTTTGGTAAGCAGATTTGACTGACATGTTGTTGTTGGTTTAGAAGTTGGCTGTAACAGACTGATCATGAATAACTGCTCTGCATTGGCCTGGTTTTAGTTGTTACTGTAAACAAACACCTATGCCCTTCTCATTAAGTTCACTGAAAGCACAATGTCTCAGCAAGTTCCTTGTGACCATCTTCTTGCTTTCAGTCCTCTGCAACACTCTGCATGTAGATTGGTAAGTCTTGATGCCAAAGTATCCAGGCTCCACTATATGTTCACACATTGCTGTGTCCTTTCTCGGGAAGCTGCTGATAGCTGGGTGGGCAGGATATGGGAGTTGGCAGTCTATGACTATTAATTATTCATAGTTTAATTTGGCATTTCACCAGTATTCCTCTTGGTTTCCTACACTTCTGGAAAATAATCATAGAATCATAGAATCATAGAATCATAGAATCATGGAATGGTTTGGGTTGGAAGGGACCTCAAAGATCATCTAGTTCCAATCCCCCTGCTGTGGGCACGGACACCCTCCACCAGACCACGTTGCCCAAAGCCCCATCCAACCTGGCCTTAAACACTTCCAGGGATGGGGCATCCACAGCCTCTCTGGGCAACCTATGCCAGTGCCTCACCACCCTCACAGTAAAGAATTTCTTTCTAACATCTAATCTAAATCAACCCTCCTTCAGCTTGAACCCATTACCCCTTGTCCTGTCACTACACTCCCTGATAAACAGTCCCTCTCCAGCTTTCCTGTAGGCCTCTTCAGGTGCTGGTAAGCCGCAATTAGATCTCCCCAGAGCTGCCTTTTCTCCAGGCTCCACCTCTCTCAGCCTGTCCTCATAGGAGAGGTGCTCCAGCCTTCTGATCAGCCTTGTGGCCCTCCTCTGGACTCGCTCCAACAGCTCCATGTCTCTCTTGTACTGTGGACACCAGAGCTGGGCGCAGTACTCCAGGTGGGGTCTCACAAGAGCGGAGTAGAGGGGCAGGATCACCCGAGCCATTGACCACAACTTTTTGAGTGCGACCATCCAGCCAATTCCTTATCCACTGAGTGGTCCATCCATCAAATCCATGTCTCTCCAATTTACAGACAAGGATGTCATGTGGGACAGTGTCAAATGCCTTGCACAAGTCCAGGCAGATGATGTCAGTTCTCTTCCCTTGTCCACCAACGATGTAACCCCATCATAGAAGGCCACCAAATTTGTTGGGCATGATTTGCCCTTAGTGAAGCCATGGTGGCTGTCACCAATCACCTCCTTATTTTCCATGTGCCTGAGCATAGTCTCCAGGAGGGTCTGCTCCATAATCTTGCCAGGCACGGAGGTGAGACTGACTGGCCTATAGTTCCCTGGGTCTTTCTTTTTTCCTCTTCTTAAAAATAGGGGTTATGTTTCCACTCTTCCAGTCGGTGGGAACTTCGCCGGACTGCCAGGACTTCTCAAAAATGACGGCAAGTGGCCTGGCCACTTCATCCGCCACTTCCCTCAAGACTCGTGGATGCATCTCATCAGGTCCCATGGACATGTGCACCTTCAGGTTCCTTAGATATTCTTGAACCTGATCTTCTTCTGCAGTGGGTGGTTCTTCATTCAACCAGTATCTGCCTTCTGTGACCTGGGCAGTGTGGCTCAAGCACTTGCCAGTGAAGACTGAGGCAAAGAAGTCATTGAGTACCTCAGCCTTCTCCATATCCTGGGTAACCAGGTCACCCGTTTCATTCCGGAGGGGACCCACATTTTCCCTCGCCCTCCTCTTACCACTGACCTATAGAAGCTTTTCTTGTTGTCCTTGACATCCCTGGCCAGACTAATTTCTATCAGGGCTTTGGCTTTCCTAACCTGATCGCTGGCTGCTCGGACAGTTTCTCTGTATTCTTCCCAGGCTACCTGCCCTTGCTTCCACCCTCTGTAGGCTTCCTTTTTTTGTTTGTCTTTGCCCAGGAGCTCCTTGTTCATCCACAGGGGCCTCTCGGTGGATTTGCTTGACTTCCTCTTTGCTGGGATGCATTGCTCCTGAGTTTGGAGGGGGTGATGCTTGAATATTAGCCAGCTGTCTTGGGCCCCTCTTCCTTCCAGGGCTTTGTCCCATGATATTCTACCAAGCAGATCCCTGAAGAGGCCAAAGTCTGCTCTCCTGATGTCCAGGGTAGTGAGCTTGCTGCGTGCCCTCCTCGCTGCCCTGAGGATCCTGAATTCCACCATTTCGTGGTCACTGCAGCCAAGGCTGCCCTTGAGCTTCATGTCCCCTACCAGGCCCTCCTTATTGGTGAGAAAAAGGTCCAGCATGGCACCTCTCCTCATGGGCTCCTCTGTCACTTGGAGGAGAAAGTTGTCATCGACACATTCCAGAAACTTCCTGGATTGCTTGTGCTCTGCTGTGCTGTCCCTCCAACAGATGTCAGGGGTTGAATATTTTCCAGGCACCAGGAATTCTGAATGGTCAGTTCACTCAGGTCATAAAGCAAAGATTGCAGGTCCATGCCTGTAGGCAGAAAGCTCCTTTCTTCTCTTAGCCTCAACCCTCCCCACCAAGTAGTCCCTACTCTTAGGGCTCTTCTATGGGAATAAGTCTTATTCTATTTTTATAGTATACAAAGACAGGCACAAAAAGGAATAAATACTACTTGCAGTTTTATGGCTTTTGTAGTATACCCATCATGACAGAAGACAACCTGAACATTAATAGGTAATACTCCAAGTACAGTTTTATGAATCTAAGCAGACTGGAATTCAGTGCTACTCCAAAGCATAATTGGCACCTGTGTATGTTCTTGGCAGAGAATGACATACAAGGTAATGGACACGTCACCTGGATTGCATTACCAGTTGTGCTACAAGGTAACAGAGTAATCTTATGGTCTTCTCTAATGTCCTGTTTTCTTTGCTTCTACAGTTATAAAAGCAAATGCCAAGTCTGTAGTTTCTGCATGGCTTGGCTCAGTTTTGTCAAAACTACCTGAGATTCTTACCACCCAGCACACTGCTAGCAACTTGAAGCCTCTTGTAGGAGCCCATTCAGGATCTCAAGTTCAGCAAGAATGGCAGAAAGAGGTTTCTACACAAGATCAAATTGGTTATTGAGCATCCACCATGGGAAGCCCAGCAGGCTTGCCCCGGAGTAAACAGTATCACCGGCGTCTGTGGCCATTAGCTGGTTTGCTGCCATGGAAGTGTCTTCAATGAAAGGCAAGCAGACTACAGAGGTACCTGCAATCCTCTTTTGCCTGGGGTCTCCTTCTTTTGGATGTACTGGCATTGGAGGATCCATTTCTGACTTATTTTCTGGTTCCAGGAGTGCCAGCAAGCTTCTACTGCATGTGCCCTGGAGCTGGCTGTCCCTGTTCTAACAGCAAAGCTGTGCACAAGGGTGCTGCACCAGGAGCTCGACAGCATGCACGGGATGCCATGCTGAAATCTGCCAGGCAGTCTTGCAAGGCTCCGTCCAGTTGCTGGCTGCTCAGCCTTGCATGGCGCAGCACCGCTACAGGAAACTGAGCGAGAACCCACCAGGGGCTTGCCCTGCTCCACAGACCATCCATCTGCAGGCAGGCTGGAGGCTGGACGGAGCATCCTACAGGATTCATGCTGTCCCCTCCAACCTGAGGACGCTGCTGATGAAGGGAAGTCTGCTGTGCACAGGGCACAGCCAGGCTGGGCACATCCCTACCTGCAGCAGGATGAGCTCCTGCCGCAGCCCCGCAGGCAGAGTGAAACACTCTGGCCCCACGAGGGAACGGCTGCTGGGGCTTGGCAACATCTTTTAAATTATTTTTTTCAAGATTAATTGTATGCTTGCTTTGTCCCTACTGGGGCAGGTTATATGCTTGAACACTGTTTTTAGATTTTGGATTTGGGGGGGTCAGTTTTAGTAATACCCTCTTTGGATTACTGATATCTGACATATAACACAGCTATGGCACTGTTTGCCAGATCTTACACATATAGTAATTGTAGTGATCACTCTCTGCCTCACTTGTTTTCTCCCCAAAGAAATGGAGAAAAACCCCACATTCCTACTCATGGACTGTTACCAATACTATGTTCTTTCACTTGCTTATCAAGACCTCAGTCTCCCATATGACAGTGAGGAAATAATACATTTTTTCCTAAATGTGATTCTCTGGAAATTTAATTTAAAGTACCAATGGTGTTTCTTTTGCATTTGAATTAGATGCCTTACATTATTAAATGCTGAAAGACTGAGAAGCATGAATTAGCTGTGATTTTGGAAAGAACAGAAACATGTAAGAACAGGATAACTGAGACTGTGCACATCTTCCATGATTAAACAAGAAGAAACTGTCCTTAAAGGCTACCAACTGAAAAATATAAATCCAACATCATTAAGAATATAATTTCCTAATTTCTAAATTACGTTAGGAATTATAATTACTGTCCTTGTGTAATACAGTGCTAAGCTCATGAGTTAGATGTTTACTTTTAAGTCATCCATAAACTCATGCTTGTTGAAGTATTGTGAATCCACAGGCAAATTAGTAATTTTGGTAAGTAGCAGTTTATGCTGACTCTTAACTCTTATGGTAAAACTGAAGCAAACCTCTAATTTCATTATTATTTTATTTAGGAGGAACAAGTTTAAAGTGCCAGAGCCTTTTTACTGCTGAAAGAGATGACTAGAGTTACACCAGTCACCCTAGTTGACAAGATCTGCCGCAAAGTCTTTGATATTGCACTCATAATTCTGTTATACAGGTTCCACTCCAGCACGGAACAGAATGGTCTGAGTCAAGCCTGCATGTAAAACCATGTATTTGCTGATATGTTTTGGGGTTAGGGGATTAAGTTATGACCCCACTGTAAGGAATAATTTGATTTCCTCCATGTTAAAAAAAAATTACCTTAAGGAAAATTCACTGTAACTAATATTTAAATAATCATAATTATTATGTCTACGCATTTTTTGTCTTTTCCATTATGACTTACATAGTCCAAATTTCTGCTGATGCCTCTCTAGTATTATTTTAGTAATTTCAGCGTTTTTATGATGGTCAGACTCATCTCCATGCAAGTAATGAACTTGTACCCTAACATATGTTTTGATTATTAAGCTTCAGTGCTAGAGAATATGAATTTAGAAAAATTGAACCCACTGCCAGTTCTGAATTTTAGGTTTTTATTTCTGCCTTTTAGGGGCTTTTTGAATTTTGACTTTAGAAAGAAGCATTTCATCTTGGAGAGAGAAAATGTAACATCTTTACCTTAAGTGCAGCATACTGCAGATAATAAAACAACATACCACAGTACCCTGGTGTTCCACAAACTGTCTTCATGGTCACCTGATCTTCCACAATCTTGGAAAGTCCAAAGTCAGCTGTTAAGATTGTTTAGGAATATTAATGTTCTTACTTCCTTGTAAAATATTTTTTTAACATTAAATTAACATATATGCATTAAAAGAACAGTACTTTCATATCCAGAGATAAGGATCAATTTAAAAGATCTACCTAGACTGCAATCCGGAAGCAAAATTTGTCTGTACAAATTAATATTTCTGGCTTTGGCTTGACACAAATGTATTTTATCCTGAAGACTGCACAAAGCCAATACAATGGGATGCCTGAGAACATACAAGCAGTGATCCAGAAATGGATTTTACGTATATATTCAGCTTCCAGTCTGTGAATAATCCAATAAAATTAACAGAACAACTTTTGGGTTAAAAAAATGTGCATCAGTGATTTCTTGGATAAGGTTCAGAGTACGCTGTCCCTGCAAGAAAAAATCCCAGCAGTATTTCGGTATTGGGCTTCCAGGGGCATGGAGGCTGTGCCAGGAGAAGTACCGATCATCCTTTTTGCAGTGCTCCCACCTTGAATTACTACTCAGACAGCAAGTGTTCGTGACGTTACACCTTGTACTTGCATGACTCATTTTTAAAAGACACAAAAACTGATGTCTTCACCACAGTGTTCACTGAGAATAAACTGAGGTTCTTCCAATTTCAATTTAGGTGATGACAATGGGGCCTTAAAAATGCAAAATAAAAGTATTTTTGGTTTGTTTCAGTGAATATAAAAGTGAATGTTTTGACTCCAGATCAAGATAAAAATAGATCATATTTTATTCTAGAAATATATAGTTAGGGTTCACTTGTCCCTAAATGTTTATCATTTATGTATTATCATTTATCTAAATAGAAATACACTTCTCTTTTATAAACACTGCCACTGATTGTAAATCACATCTCAATTTAAACAAGACAATAATCTTAACCAGAAGATAACGAATCACATTTTCTAAATTTAGGAAAATGCTTCAGAAGCCCTTACGTCACTTTGGCCATCAAACCCAAGGCTACTGGGTGCTGCATTAAGCTATCATGTTATAGGTGTTTAGAGATTTGCCAGTAAAGGTAAGAACTAGGATAAAATGTAAATCATACTGAAATGCTAGACTTTCCTAGAAATTTATATGAAATTGCTTGTGACTAGCTCGTGGAAATCTGAAACCCATGATGAACATTGGCCTGACGAACGTGGCAACACTCACTCCTCGCATGCTCATATACTCCCATGCTCCCCGGTAATGGAGCAAGAGGTGTTTATCTCCAAACTGGTTATATACTGCACAGAGTTCCTCGTTGCTCAAGCAACAATTGAGCATACTCAGCATTTTTGGAGGTCATGACCTTTGCAAGCGGCCACTATCCCCAACAGAACTGGCATAATACATGCCCATTCAGGAGAGCGTGGTCTCACCACATCCCTCCTCACCCCCCCCATGGTGCTTCAGAGAACTTCCCTAAGCCCTTTGCGAAGATCATTTCTGCTTATCCCTCAAATCTGCCTTCAAAACAGGTCAGCCTTGCTTAGTTTGCTTTCTAGCACTTATCTACACGTTTGTACTTTCATGCCAATGAATCTTTCCTCCTAAAATACTAGTTTAACAAAAAAAGGGGCACAGAAGTGGTGCACGCAGCTATATGCCTATCTGATGATCCTTCTTGTTCCTCCCGAGTGCTTTATTCTCTGCCATGTTACACACAATTTGGCTATAAAATCCTTGAGCAAGCATCCAGTTTTGTATTTGTTTTAAAAACACCATGCACAGCTGTGCTGCTGAAGAAGTAACATGCTGTTCAGTTGAGTATAAGCATTAGCTTAAAATAAAGTGGTGGTGAGAAGTATATACTGTAAACATCAGTCAGCACATACTAGTGGTATAAAGGAATTAGGGAAGCATATATTTGATGCTGCTTACCGATTTTTAGTGGTGCATCCGGTGCTGGTGTTGCATAGAGCAGATTTTCGGGCTTCAAGTCACGATGCACAATTCCATTTGCATGCAGGTACTAGAAAGAGAGAAAGTGAAAACGTTTAAGTGAGAATAAGATGTTCTGGTCAAGCATGAGTTAACATCTTCCCAATAATCTACAGCAGCAGATTACTAATCTGCTACCTATGTGACACAGAGTCACTTAACTAATTTTCAGCAGCTTTTTTTCTGCAGACCTGCTCAGCACAGGATCCTTGGATGCATATAGTGATTTGAATAGGAAACAGGAACTTAGGAAACCAAAGATATCATCAGGCCCATTTGAGATGAAAAATATCTCAGAAAGTATCATTAACTTTTTCAATACAGTGGTAGCTTCTAGGAAGTAATAGATGTTGGGATACCAAATTCTGGCTCAGAGGAGGGTAGCTTCTGCACGATGGTCATACAACTATGAAACTATATTTAATAGACACCTTTGATTAGGAAGGATGCAGTATATGTCCTGGGCCAACTATAAAATCCTTGATACTACTGGAGCAGATTTCGCAAGGGTTTTAAAACCACTCAGTTGCAGAGTCTCAAAAATCCATTTGTCTTGCTAAAGCCCATGCAGTATGTGTGAATTCACTCACCACTGAATTCCTTTAAAGATGCTGTTCCTGCCTTGCACTGACGGAAAGAAGAATTTCTGGAATATATCGCTGCCTCTTACATTGCAACAGACAGACACAGAAAAAATATATAATATACTGATGGACAAAAAAGGATAAACTAGTGATACAAACTGCTAAAACATTCAGCAGAAACCTCTGAAGCCTTGGGAAAAAAACGCTTAAGGGTAAAATCACATTACCTTATTTGAAAGTCTCCTGGTCTACATTTTAGACTTTCTCAGTTATGTTTTCGCTGTTAGAAAAACAGTGTGTGTGCAGTGTTATGCAGCAAATGACAAATTGTTGAATATTCATGTGGAAAGCACAGCTACAGTGTTCACTTGAGTTAGCACCTGAGATGAATTTTTGACTGCGTATCTTTCATTGGAATTTTAGTTTGTATAAGTTGCCAGCAACTAAATAACATTGAATAAGAATACATAACTCTTTTCTTGGGCATTGTTTTACTGACACTGAGTGCTTTTTAAGTGTGTTTCTTATAGTGCAATAAAAGTTTTTTGTTGACTTTCTCTAAAATCCTAAAGTGGCAGTATTTTTCATGACGTGGTTGGTGGAGATCAGCCAGACTCTCATCTCCTTTACTTCACAGTGAAATCTAAGTGCTTGTCTCAGCTGTGTTTTCTACAATGAGGTAGCTAATTAGTTACCCAAGGTAAAAACAGGCAACAATATATGGAACCTGATGGCTTGCCGACACATCTCAATGGCTGCACACAACCATGTCTACCCTGGATAAAAATGTATCTTTATCCACCATTGAAGACATAACTACAGCAAAGATGGTCCCACAACATAGCACTGATGTGTATGACATGCAGAGTTAATAGTGGCACACAGGGAGTGCACCAAAAGCAATCAAGTTGGAGTGGACAGAAAGAGATATTTGAATTGATCTGTGTTCATATGCTGAAAATCGATTTAGCTGACTCTGTAGGAGTGAGAAGGATCAGATATTTCGCAATCACTTGGTAGAAAACACACTTCCAATTCATTTGCATAAAAGAGCTTTGACAATATTTGTGCAGAGAGATGTTCCAGCCAAGTCTGCAGAAAGTTTTTTACCAGGTCCTTTTTTACACATGCCCATAATCTTAAAAATATTTTATGGTGTGAGGGTGAAAACATCGAAATTTTCTTCTTTTCCCAGAATCACATTTTTGTGGGAGAGAAATTTGGGAAAAACTTCGGAAAAAGCTGTTTAACTTTTCCTCCCTTTTTAAAGCGAGCCTGGCTCACAGGGCTCCTTCTCAGACATACCAAAACCCGCAACCAATGACATCTGCTAACCATCCTTGCACCTTATGACTGATTGACTTTTTAACAGACTTGTACTGAACTAGCAACATGAACTCTTTTTTGGTTATAAACTCTTAAGACCCCATATAAGAAAATTTCCCCCCCTCTACCCAGCCTGCCATTTGCACAAACCTTGCAGGATGGGAGTGCCCAACAAATGTGAATTCCCTCAATAACCTAGTCCAGGTCTTTCAAAGCCTGCCACTGCAATAGTCTGAGCTCTCTCTCTAGTGATCCCTCCTCACAACATCTGCAGCTCCTCCTACCTTCTCCACCACACCTCCCCTTGTCTCCCCAGAATCCTGGCCTAGAATTCCTGCCCACTCATGGTACATCCTCTGACCTCTTCTTGCAGTCCACATAGATCCTGTCATAGTAGTCATAACTCCAAATCTCAGTCCCTGCTGCTCTGTCTTCTCTCTCCCACAGTTTTTTTTGCTTTATTTCATATTTGGGCATGAGATGATACCTGTAGTGCTCAGACCAGCCATGCATGCAGCTGGGACTGCCTCAAGCTGCTAGGTTTAAGAGGCCTACTGCTGGCATCTTGCATCTTCAAAACCTAGCCTCCTGTCAAATTTTGTTGAGGTTGGCCAATAGAGTCAATAGTTTTGTTGTGAACTAACAGAAAAAAGGACAAAATGGACAAAAACCCTCCCCAGCATTTTCACTGATGCAGAAATCCCATTCTTCAACAACAAAAGTACCAGCTCACCTCATGGATCCCCAGCCCTCTAAAGGGAGACTGCTGGCTGGACTTCTGTAAAAGGTACCTGCCTCCAAACAGCCTTGTTAGGTCTCCAGCATGTGCAGCGACCTCCTGTCCTCCAGCCTCAGCCACCTGTCATTCACTGAGTGCATCTCCTGCTCCACAACCCTCTATAAGCAGGACCTTTCAAGACTGTGTCCATTTTCAGCAATGCTCCCTTCCTTGGTAAGTACTCTGGGACTTGTTTCAAGTCTTCATCAGTCCCAACAGCTCTGGTCCCCATCAGAATAATACTGGTACTGAAGACTACCTGGTAATTACATTGCCTTGTATACATGAGAACAGTATTGAAAGTTAAACTATGTTGATTTAGAAATGTATTTAGTTAAATTATCATATTTCACTTTGTATAACACTTATGTCAATTTTTATACGCTCTATTTTGATTGCTCTTCACTTTATTTCTCATATATTTATTTTAATAAGCGGCATGTTACTTTGCAGGCAGTGCCTCTGCAGCATAAGTTCAAAGATAATTGTTTCTCTCTCCCAATTTGGAATACAGCTTTGGGCATGGTGTACTCTCATAGTGAAACAGATAACCTGTGCTCTACTATTTATACATTATGTCTCTTAATGGCTAAACGATTTGGTTAAATGAGAAGATCAGGGATCAGGTATCAAGTCAGAGCAGCACACTAACTCAATTTATGATCTAGGCATTGCTGAATTACATCAGCTTTGCCAGCTGTAGCATATGGATGAGACTTGAAAGCATCTGATGTCCTGTTTTCACTTTTTTCTGATTTTCAGTAGACAATACCAACCACTAAAAGAAAATAAAGGCATGGCAGTCCTCTGATTGCAGCTTTGCTAATTTGTGTTAGTGAAATAAGATGAATAGAGAAAATTCATATTTACATCAAAATATTGTATTTCTATGGCAACATTACATGGATATATTTAGCTTTAGTTATGTCCTATAAAATCTATGTACTAAAATGTAAGATTTACTTGTAGAGTAACAGCGCTTGGTCTGGCATGATAAGATGTAGATGGAAGAGAGGCCTCCACAGGATCTCAAAGCAAGACCCATGGAAGAAGACCTTGTAGTCTCCATCCACAGCAGTTTTATTCAAGCAGCTGGCCAGTGGCACAGGGAAGACAAATTATGCTTTCTCATGTACCTTCTCCTGTGATTTTTTTTTTTTTTTTACACCATATCAAGACAGGTGCTAAAAATAGGGACAGTATTGATTTTAAGGAACATATGGCTATTCCACTTAATGAAATGAACAATGAACAAGAAAAAGTAAAATGGAAACTAAAACCACTAGTGACCCTGGGCAGTCTGTATTAAATTAGTGAATATAAATGTAAAGGAAAGAAAATAAATAGTGAAATAATATATGATCACACTTCTTTTTCAATTGCTTTGACCAATGAGATGTAAGTAGGCCAGACAGGTGCCTGGGCTGTGCTTCATGCACACAGCGGGGTATGGCATTATTAGTGTAGAGCATTTCAGATAATCTCAGAGAAATGGTATTCTAGCAAAATTGAGTATGATAGTCTTATTACTCTTTGATGAACACTGAGGACAGACTCAGCATGACACTAGGTGGGAATAATATATAGGCCCTTTTCCAAAAAACTTACTGGTTAAAATAAAGGCAGCCTTCATATTGGCCTTTACTGCCATGGTATACAACAGCAACTCATGACTGAATGATTGCTGTGACTCTAATTGTGATTACTGAAAAAAGATTTTTTTCTTTCTCCTTTATTTAAGCTTCTTTCTAATTGCTGTGTGAGGGTTTCTTTAGCTCTTTGTTTCATCCTTTAATAATTCAGGTTCCTATCTAACTTGAGAGATTTGATGGCAAAAGGACAAATGAAGACTGCTTAAAACTCTTGCCTTTTTCCTTAATTTTATTTATGGTACCTATTACACAGAACTGTTGAAAAGTAGCAGGGCTGAAATGACCCTGAATCATATATTCCTCTCTACGCTCCTAGGCAGCCTCAATTACATCTACAACAGTTGTTCAATTTATGCTTAAAGACCTCTGATACTAGAAACTCAACAACCTCCCCAGGCAATTACAGGGCTGTGCTATCTCAGCTATTAGAGAGTACTTCCCTGTGACTTACCTGGATCTTGACGGGCAGATGAAGCACATTATTTTGTTCCTTACATATTGTAGAGGCAGAAAACAGACTATTCACTTTTTTTGCAACAGCCTTTTGAGTACATGTTACCGTGTACACAATCATCCTCTCTAAGATTAAAGGACTCTAGCTTGCTCAGTCTTTTCTTACAGAGTATCTTTTCTAGACTCGTGATCATTCTTGTTGCTCTCCTCCAGACTGTATTAACTTGCATCAACATGTTGAAAATGCAAAAATGTATTCCAGTTGTGGCCTGACAAATTTTACAGGATGTATTCATAAATCTATTTGCATTTTTTGCAACATATTCCACTCCTGTTCGCCTTTTGATCCAATGCAACCTTCAGGCCTTTTCTGTTTTGTTCCCACTCCCATATTTTTACTGTTGACTGTTCAGGTTCATGTACAATTTTGTTCTTGATGGTACAGAAAGGACATTGAATTTTAGCAAAATTATTTTATTTCTAATCCTACTTTCCAACATACATGCAGTCTTTCCCAATTTTACATTGTCCAAAATTTTCATTATGTCCACCCTCTATTCCATCATCCAAGGTTGTCAAGAAAAACACTGAAAAAAGCAGACCAGAGAAATTTTTTTCTGAACCTCCACTCTTGATACCTTTAGATACACTGATAGACATTATCTCAGTACAGACAACCAGTCCCTACTCATACAGCTTAAAATCATCGACCACGTTTCCCTAATTTACTGTGAGACAGTCAGATGAGACAAGTACCAAAAGCTTTACTCATGTCAAGTATGTATGATACCTCCTGTTCCTTCTATACTGACAATGACTCTAACCGTGCTTAAGAAAAAACCAGACTGATTTGGCATGATTTGGTCATGACAAAAATTCACCTTGCAGGTGACCTCCCAGCTTTGTGTTCTCCCAGGTGCCTCATATTCTTTTGCTTCAATATTTACTGCAGATTTTTTGGGAGGAGTGGAGTCAAGGCAGATAGTCTATACTTCCTCCCTTCTTTTGAAGTGAGTACTACATACCTCTGCTTCTCTGCCCAGTCTCCATCAGAAGTAAGTGTTACCTGTTAAATCTGTTTCAGACTTAAAAAGCTTTAACAATTGTACTGTGGAGGCTACTGGGTGCTACCAATTAAAAAAGATCTACATTATTTGAACAATCTCTTAGTCTTTTCTTATTCCAGTTGTACATTTCACTGTTCTGTCACTGCTGTTAACTGTGCTAGGCATCTCGTTATAGCTGAACATTTGCTGAAAACTAGTGGGGAAAAAAGAAGACAAAACCACTGCTGCCTTCTCCTAGACATCTGTCAATCGGTCTCCTTCACCTGGGTTTCACCTTATGAGGATAACTGATTTGCTACCCTTCTTATCTCATGCATCTGATTTTCTGCCCCGGCCTATGTGACTTTATCCTTCAAACTCCTGCTATTTCACACACAGCTCATACCTGCCCTCCTGGCAGTGCTGCTCTGTAGGGCAGCACACACCCCTCAGGTTGGTGCTGAGCAGCCACTGGCATGGAAATGCTTTGGATCAAGGACCTAGTACTCCTTTTTCTCCTCAGTCAAGATGATGGTTTTCTGTGTTCATTGGTTTAGTAGTGGGTAGAAACCTGTGGTCAGATGTGTCTGGGGCAGTGATATCATCAGACAAATTTGTGTCAAGAATGCCTGTAATATGACTGCCAGATTCACTCATTTTTTCAAAAGGAAAATTTCTACCACTTTTATAAATACACAGAACATGTTCAGGCCTTGCATGTTTAATTTATTACAAAATCAAGTCTGCAGCGTCCTGAAGGGAGAACCAAAGCCATATGTATGAATTCAGTACTGGACATCTTCAGCTAAAAATGCAGTCACTACATCCTTAAAAAACTGAAAAGAGCATGTTTTTTTCCTTCTCCTTCAGGAGAATTACTAGTCTAGACTAGTAATTAAGCTTTTTCTGTAGCCTTTACTAAAGTGTGCCATTGCATAATGAAAGCTACTGCACAGTAATTTAGTTTGATTACAGCTATATAATGTTTGATACAGATGCAGTTAAGTTGTAAAGTTTCTGAAGCAGTTAAGAGAAAGTTTAAATAAACTTTTAATAATCTAACAGGACAAAGAAAAAACCATACATTCCTATTTTCTATTCCTAGGAAGGTGAGTGAGCTCTCTGGTAATCACTTTACATACACAGAATGGCAAAGCCAATCTCCATATAATTTGTGTCTAAAACAATCATTGAGTGCAGATCTTACAGAGTACACATAAATATGCATCACTCAAAATGTACACTTAGTCATACACTTCACATTGGTGTAGACTTTGGAAAATGAGACACGTGCAGCTTGGGAGAATCAAGAAAAATCTAAAATTTCATAGTTAATGAGCACCTATGCCCTGTTACAATCTTTTGCATGTATCAGCTGATTCATAATTCACACACCCAATAATTGCAAAAAATTACAGATTGTTAAGACGATATGATATGTGACCTGGAGCTACTGTGGTCTTATCCTAGAGCAAACGATGCACTTCCTCTGCACCTCAGGTTCCACATCTTTAAAACTGTTCTGACATGTAAGCTGTGTTTTAGATGTCTGAGTGACAAGTACAAATGGGGAATGGGGATGCATAACAACCTGTCATTGAAGCTGAGCTGTCCGCACTGAAGTCCATGTAAAATTCCACCACGTCCACTGATTCAGGCTTTATTTAGAAGCATAGTAATATGGCTACTATAAGCAGCCCCTTTCAGTGCTTCCATTTATCTCTCAGACACACATAACTTGGAATGCAGAATACAACTCGAAATCCTGTATGCTTCAGCTTTGGGAGTTGGATAGTTCAATTTCTGCTAATTATGGAAAAGTGCATTTATCTGAGGTGGTTGCTTACAGTATGAACAATTTCTTTAGGGCTATTTTTTTTCTTCAAAATAAAAACAATAATTGAAATTATTCTGGAAATGCAGTGATTGTTTTGAGAAGTGTTGCTATTCAGAAGTGTATCTGAGAATTCTTGCTTAAAGAGCTTTAAAAAAAGACAGTGTTGGTGACAGTATCAGAACCCAGCTCCACAGGAATCAACAAGGTTGCAGTAATGAAAGTATGAGTTATATACGCAGCATAATTCTTTCCTCTGCCACTGTTCCCTTACTCCAGTCACATTAGCTTTGGGACCAAATGAACAGAAGCCCATTTGATCATTGCAGAAAATAAAACCAACAGTGATTTCTTTTCTGGATGTATTTCAGCAAGTTTGGGATTTCTGTATCTGGATAACAATGAAATGAATTCTTAGAAAGGCACCAAATAATGAAAGCTTCTGCAAACACTTTGCAGAAATCCTATTCTTTGCACTCATCTTTCTTTTACTGGTTGCTTTGGGAAATTAGAGTACACTATTATGTCTGCAACTTGATATACTGACTTACAAACATTTTCATAAAACTTCAATTAGTTTAGTTAAACTCATTTAACAATATTATTTTAGTGGAACAAAGAATATTTGCCTTTGTACTTTGTTTAAGTATGCATTAACACAACTCATTTGATTTATGATGTCAAATAACAGATCTGTGTATTACAAAAAAAGTGTGAAGACATGCATCAGCATAGGTGCATGTGTTTATTTTCTTTGCTGGTCTGCTATATTCAAAGTTATGAGGTAGCTCAGAAGGGAAGCTCTAAACTAAGCAATTAGGTTATATGAAATTTTAACTGTAAGCACAATTATTTTCTTTTGCATTTGGAAACAGTTCTATTTTTTGAATGTTGCTGCTTTTAGAGGAGTGAAGCAGCCTTAAGGATGATGACACTATACCAGGTGTGATCACAGCAAATCATGTACAGTCATTTCTGTACAGTCTGACATATGTAGGAGATGATAATGCATACACATCTTCCCACACAAATCCCAAACAAGTGGGCTTTGTGCAGAGAGCTAACTGTTTTCAGTGGCATGAAATTCGCCTCTCAAACTGTAAGTAGGCCACTGCACCAGAGTACGTAGAAGAGCTTTGCTATGGTGACTTCATCGTAAATCCATCCAGAAGAGCCACCCACTTGCAGACTATCTGAATTCAGTGAAGAATTAACATTCATTAACAATGTTCCTCATATAGCCACTCTGCTTAAACTTTCTTCTTCTGCATGTCTGTGGTGCAGAAGGCAGAGATGCTGTTTCTCTTCTTGCAATTGCCCAGACCCCTGGCGCAGGGGAACCTTCCCCCTCCAGTCTCCACACAGACCAGGCACCCACTGCCTGCCTGCTTGCTATCTGGTTGCATAACAAAAAGGTGAATGATATACGTTCTTTAGGGAAAACTCAGTCATTTGTGATGATATTCAAAAGAACCATTACATCTGATGCAGGGTAACACCACAAAATGGCAGCGGGCAGAACTTAACACGTGTGACTAGACGTGTCAGAGCTGCTGAGGTGCAATGCACCGGTTTTTCCTTCCACAAGGGGAAGTTGCCCAAAAAAACCCCCAACCCACAAAAAAGCCAGAGGTTTAGCTAAAAAAAGAGCTAAAAAACCCCCAACCCATCAACAACTCCCTCTTCAAAACAAAAGCCAAAAACTAGCAGTCATGCTCTTGGTACTGGCACTCATTTTCTCTGTAGTTTTGCACAACTCACTGAACCTCTCTGCTTGACTTACTTCACTTAGAGTAGCTCTTAGAACCCTCCAAAGTGGGTTGAAGTTTTATTGTTTGTACAGCAGTCTGAAGACAAAAAGCATTATGTGCACATTATACTGCTATCACTTTGTTATACTCAGTCCCTTTCTTCAGCATTTTTTACTTTATTAACCACACTCACTTTATAAAAAAAGTAGGAAAAAATCCACAATAAGCAAGTTTTTAATTAACTTCAAAATATGAAAAATATTTTAAAAGTATTAGAGATGCAATCATTTTAAGACCAAGCTAAAAGAAAACTCAAAAGCTTCTTAAATCTAGTATATGTGCCCTTGTAAACTAATGCCACTACAGCAAATTTAAAGGGAAGCAGGAGGAATTGTGCAAAATCAGGTGTCTTCCTTTAAGCCAATGGCATAAATCTGCAAAGGTATTTTATCAATCTGCCATCCATGTATAGAATACAAATTTCATCAACATCACTGTAATTCTAGCAAATCTAAAAAAGAAGTAGATTCTACATTCCAAGCAGGTTACTGAAGAGCAAGACATGTTTTTGCAAGCCAGTACTGTGTTTGATTTTGCCATTAGGAAATTAAAAAGATAAAAATGAAAAACACAATCTAAAATAGGTCTAAAACTGTTGTCAATGATACCTGTTGCTAGCTCAGGCCCCAATAACGTCCAGTATCAGACAGCATATAGCGGATGGAAAACTATTCCTGGCATTGTTACATTTTACTGACTGCAGAGATTTGCTAACTGTAGCTGTAGTATACTTCTAATAGGGCCATAATATAATGCCCTAATTAGCCAAAGGTGCTCATCTGTTCATTCTACACCAACAGATCTTAGTTTTCTTGTGGTAAAAATATATCTTATTTTTTTGTATTCTAATCAAACCACTACATTTTATGGCTTTTGATTAATTTCTCTCACTTTTAAAGAGGGATTTTTCATTATATAATGTTAACTCTTAGGGGGGGTAGGTTAGAGTCTGTATTACTTGCTTATGAAGAATAAGGTGATTTTGTTCCACCTGTACAGTACAGACACGCTAGTAAATTAACCCATGCTAATGAGTGCTCCTGGGTGCTAAAACTTCAAGTTTCTAGAACAGTCCCAGGTAAATGAGCACTGACTGAAACTACTCCCTTGTAGTCAAGCCAAAGATTACTCCCAACAGGCAGTTTGAAACTGGCCTCTTTGTTTGGAAGGCTGGCACAATTTAACCGTATGGACATCGGCTGTTGCAAGCTGGGTGGCATCGCTGAGAGAGAGTGACCGCAGCTAATTAACTAGCATCCATGGAGACCTTGTAATTAAAGTGGTGGGGTGCTCGTAAGACCAGACTGCTAGAATTTTGCATCAAGGATGCATGTGACCACAGCAGTGTGCAGAAAGCCTCACATGCCTGTGTTGGTAGAGTCAGACTTACAGTTGTTTCAAAGGTCAGATTTCAGGGTAGTAAACCAGTGTAAAGGAGGATGACATTTCTCTTGCCCATCTGCGAAACTCTCTTCCCAAACTATGCACATCAAAAACTATCATTTTTAACACATCGTTGTATCTAATGAATACTTGTACTTTAAATTCCCATTTATGCATAAATAACACTGCTTTCCTTGAATAGTGAAGCTTGGCCTACATGTAATAGCATCACTTGCCAAGTCTAATTATGAGCTTACATTTAAGAAAGGAATACCCAGATCATATATTAAAAAGTAAGGATTTCTTTTTTTTACTTTCGTTACAGACTTTTTACAAGATGTGGTTCTAAACAGCACAGCCCTCAAGGTCTAAATGCACAGAAGTGTTTACATTTATTCATCTGCTACAGGTGAGCTCTAACCCCATGTGATACATGGGTCCACCTCAGTCTTCCAGGTACCGTTACATTAAACCATAGTGGTGGTGTAGCAAACTCAGACTGATCCCAGCCTCACAGCACCTTGACACATGCACTCTCCTATTCTGAAGCAAAGAAGGAAAACATATAATTTCTGGCAGTTCCACCATACCTCAGGAACCTCCTCACTCAAGGCATACCTTGCAGGCTAGATCTACCATCTATCCTGCCCTTTCATGCTTTTGCAAAACAAAATTTACACTCAAAACCAGAAAAGAAGTCTACTATAGCTTTCCCATGGTCACTAAGTGCCCCATTCATCTTAAAAATCCTGGACTTTCATTTAGGATCCCCAAAGCAACTACAATTCATAAGATTCACTTCCATTCTAGGTTTCCAAGCCTTAATTTGTCTCCTGGTAATGACTTTAACAACAAACATTGTTGTACATGACAAGGTACCAGCAGTATTTGTGAAGAAATCATGTATTTTAAAAAATTGAAACCATAAAAATGAGCTACACCTGCAAGAACATAACTGGAAGGAGTAAGAGATTCTCATCTACTAGAAGGAGGAGGTCAGGATGATTAGGCTGTGGATCTATCTATTATGTAGATGACCCCTTCCTTTGAAAAGCTATCTCAGATTGTATTCTAATATAATTACGAGTTTTCTGGAAAGGAATATTGCATGGTTTGTGTAGGCTCCCAAATGCAAAAGAACAATTCACATTCTTCTGGGAAATACAACAGCATTATCAAGGCACCCAATGTTTATTATTGAACAACTGAAATTCTGAAATAACGTGTGCTACCTGGAGAAATGCTGAATTGTAAAGCTGGATTTGCCATCAGCTCCTCTGTTTTCAGAAAGATCAGCAACAGATCAAAATGGGATGTTTAATCTCTGTTTAACAAAGAAATCTTCCTGTGGGTTTGGTGCCCTGGTCCAGAACTTTAAGCACCACTGCCTATTTTTAAAATTCACCATATTGTTGATGTCTAATGTACAGAAGGCTGCAACTATGATCCTTGATGAGATCCACTAATACTTAAGACACTGAAAGAGACTTCATCTAGAACTTTATTTTGTCAGTGCCTTCTGTTTTAAAACTGTGGAATTAAATGTAATAAACATCTTTTAGCCCCATGTTATCAGTGTGCTCTGAGGGATGAAAATGGGGTGGAAATACATTTTTCTTTTTGTATTTTAATTTAGAACTGTGCTTTTTATACCATGTACAAGAGACTTAAAGATTAGGGGCAGGGTTAAATTTATTGCCATACAGAAAAATAGCCACATGATAATTAGGAATCTGTCTGATCCACAGCCTGATCTATATTGATTAGTCTGGCAATCATTATGAGATATAAAATGTATTTATTGTTCCAAATTGAGGGGATGGTGTTATCAAAATGTTGTTTATAAAAATTGTTTTACTCAAAATCTCAGTAAATAAAAGGATGTAATGAGGAACAAGAATGTCAACCAGAATGAAAAACTTCTTATCTCACATCTCTGAATCAAAAATTAAATCAGTCTTAACAGGAACAAGCTGTTCCTGTTGGCTTCATTTGAGTAAACAGTTGGACTAGCTGAGCAATCAGGAGAATTGGTTCCATTTTGAATTATTTTATCTTGAACATGGGTGCCTGCAATGGTATCTGGTAATGGAGTTCTCCCAGAATAGTTGAAATCAGATCCAGATCAGATCAGGTTCAGATCTCCCAGTAAGAAATCTATTAACCCTGAAGCCCATGTCCTTATGAACAGAGATTAAACATACAGGCTTATTTACCTTAACAAAAATTTTAGGCTTGGAGGGGAAACAACTGTCATTTTGGCTTCATTCGAGTAAACAGTTAAATTCCTATTGATCAGAGTGAGAAAATGATCTGACTGAAGAACTACGAAGAGTCTGGTCAAAAATTATGTTCCCTCTTAACATTCAGCTTTTACCACCTCACTCTTTACAATGCCATCTTTTATGGTTGTTTCTAATCACAGAGGCTTCTGGTTTGTTACGACCTGGATTATGAATGCGAAATATGATGAAGAAACACACAATTAAAAATTAAATGCTTTTCACTGGTTTGTGTGGTCTAAATAAGCAAAAGGAGCCCATACCCACTTTAGCCTTTGCAGGTTATGGTTGAAAAGATTTGCTAGACTAAAAAGTGCTAATGGAAGATAAATCAATGTTAACATTAACATATTTCAGAACATGGGGTGCCACTCGTACCACAGATGAACCTTTGATCATCAAATCCCAACTGCATTGGGCACAACAGCAGATGTGAATGCAAACACCAATGCTGAAGGAAAAAGCAATGCTCCACTATTTATAGAGCAAAAAAGTCCTTGTCTTCAGAGGTTTTGATGCCCTAAACTTCATGCAACAATCACAGATGTGAATACGTCTGCAGTTCAGTAAGGTATCTGATACTACTTCAGATCTGGTTTAGCTGATGGTTGCACTGAAGAAAATGGACATTAGTAGCACAAATGCAAAATGGGCAGGAAATTTAATCCAAGGGCAAAGCATGTAAAGTATATCCAGGAGGTAGAGGAAAGTATTAGGTGTGGGGAATCCTCTTCTGGAGAACCAGAGATCAACAGGGGAGTGGAGAGGCTGCTGTGTGATGAGACGATGCCAAACTTGCCTTGTTCAGCAATGCAAAGGAAAGGCTTGAAGGAAGATTTGACTGGTGCCTATAGCTACATCACGATAAACACCAGGCAGGGTGGAAGGAAGGGGTTTAAGCTAAGGGCTTCTTGGCACAAAAAACCAACCAGAAACTGTGAATATCTTTAGGCTGGAAATGAGAAAAAGGCTCTTGACTGTGAAAGCCACAATTGGTCAGGGCAACCTTCCAAGAAGTGTGGGGAGGTCAAAGTAAGAATTGCTTCTAATGTGATGCTCAGTAAGCTTATAAAGAAAACCACATGATATGGCTCCTGTAAGGGCAGGAACAGCAGCAGGGAGCTAAGGGGATACATGTTGTCTGGGTTTGTGGCCCTGCAGAAAGAAACACCTTCATCTTCCTTCACGAGAATCTGTGTGAATTGTCAACCCCAGCCAGATCATCTTTCCCAAAGCGATCACCAGGGAAAACCACCCAACTTTCACATTCAATGTCAGGGGCATCAGTGCTGGGCAGGTACCTCTAGTCCCTGCCAGCACTGCAGTGATGCTGACAACCAGGTGTCCAGACCCCTTCTTAGGGGACTCAGGAGGCAGTGACCACCTGATGGCTTTTAGTTGCAGTTTCTAGTGGCTTTCTTGGGTTGTACTGCTTAGGAAACACCTCACCCCATGCATCAAATCCTATTTCTCAGGTAAGAGCAGGCAGCAAGAACTTATGCAGTGGGACTGAAGGAGGACACTTAGGTGGGAAATAGGAGGGCCAAAACAAAAATGATGACCTAGGAGGACTTTGTTCCACCAATGAACTGGAAACGACCACTGCATCCTTATCTAAGCACTGATCTCAATTCAGTGCTTGCCAGGGTGAGCATCCTGCTGAGAGAGGGTCTCTGCTCAGTCAAGGCAGCAGTGCACAAAATGGTGCAAGCAAGTAAGGGGAAATGACTTTCTTGCCTGCTCAGTGCTGCACTGGAAGAATTTCAGATGAGGACCGTCTTTTGTCAGGCAAGCACAGCTCGGGCTGCAAAGCTGTTAACATGCCAAAAGGGAATGATTTAAGGGGTTGCTAGCTCCAGTTCAAGGAGGGCTGTGGAGCAGAGAGACCTTGGAGCTCTGAGGAAGTGTTAAAAAGGAAAGTAACTGCTGAAAATTAGTTCTTTCAATGTGGAGCTCAGAGGAAACTGGCAAACATATGTTTTGCTCAGACTTTCGGCAAACACCAAAGATAGCACTGCAGACTATGAGGCTGAGTTGTACGGTCTCATCTATGACAACGTCTCCAGTTTATGTACATTCTTTTGCTTACACTTTTAAATTCAGGTAATTAACATTCTTCAATTTAGCCTTATAATTCTGCTAACAGATTACCTATAATCTGTCTTTCCTTGTATGGCTGTTGTGGGGTTTTTTTTAAACCTATTTCCAGATACCTTTTTTTTCTTCTCTCTCTAGGGCTAAATAGTCAAGCCATTTGTATTTTCTTGGTCATTTAGGGGCCTGTTTCTCTTCTGTACTACCACAATGACTCTGTTTAGCCTATCTGCCTCCTCCTGCTCAGGTGTCTCATACCCCCTTGCACTGCTTCTATTACTCACATACTCTCACCGAGATCTGTATCAAGCACCACTTCACCACTACCTTTGTGCCTCTTTCAGCGTACTGACAGCACATCCTAATACACACAGCTCTGCCATTTTTCTCGCACAGCAAAGATAAATGGTTTCATGTCACTGCTAGAGATGAAGAGCATTTAGCATTGGCAGGTCCACAGAGGTCTGTAAAATATCAACTTCTCTCAAGGGTAGTAATCATTCCTGTTACTGGACATCTGTGTAATGTGGCCGAGCACACAGATGGGGAGTCATGGAAATGCAAGAGGAGGAGAGAGATTTAGGTGTATCTATACATCACATGATGTACTACTAGTACATCCCAGATGCACAAGATTAACTCCTAGTCTTGCCATTTTTGCAACAGACAAATGCAGTCCTTGGATGTAGCAGGGGAGGTATTCCCATGGAGAGAGATGCTGCTGTACAAGGCTCTTGTTACACCAGATGCCAGAGCAGGCTGACGACTGCACTACCATATGCTGTAACACCGAAGTTATATATTAAGACTTTTCTGGACTGAAGAACAAACAAGGATTTTTTGATAACATGAAAATTCTCATTTTGTCAAGGACAAAAATGAAGTGGGATGCAATGTTTTAAATTTATAATGGAATGTGTGCAAAGATAAGGTCTAGCTGAGCAATCAGGAGAATTGGTTCCATTTTGAATTATTTTATCTTGAACATGGGTGCCTGCAATGGTATCTGGTAATGGAGTTCTCCCAGAATAGTTGAAATCAGATCCAGATCAGATCAGGTTCAGATCTCCCAGTAAGAAATCTATTAACCCTGAAGCCCATGTCCTTATGAACAGAGATTAAACATACAGGCTTATTTACCTTAACAAAAATTTTAGGCTTGGAGGGGAAACAACTGCTGTTTCTCAAGACAGCAGGTAAGCATCTAGCATGCAGGAAACAGAAGAAGGAATGAAACCCCATAGCTGTTCCCTAATCACTAGGATGAGAATAAGTTTCCAACAGGGATTCAGGAGCAAAAAGCTGACTGATCTTATGATCATGGCTCATCATTCTGTGAGAACATAGACCTATGATGGCAACACCGGAAAAGAAAATTGTCTAAACTAGAACCATGGAGAATATGGAAACAAAAGGTTGAATTTCAGACTGGAGTGTCCTCCCCAGGCTCCAAAAGGGAGCACCCCTGTGAAGTAAGGGATGCTTTTTTCCAAGCTGTGAAGTCAACAAGAACAAACATAATGGCTGTGTTGGCTCCACTGACTTCAGTCCAGCATCAATGACCCAAGTGGATGGGGGATCCAATCACAGTAAAATCTCTACTCTTATGTAACATACATCTACATTTCAGTATGGGCATGTATTTTTTTTTCACCTGCTAAATCAGTGAACAGAAAGTTTGCAGCTTCAGCTGGTAGTTATATGCAGTCAGCATTCAGCTTCTGTGAGCTTGCAGAGATGAGAGTAACTGTGTTTAGACAAATATGATTAAACAAAGACAGAACAGTTTCAGATAAACCAATGCTGTTTCCAAACAAGGAAATAGACACTATCAGGCACACCGTCAAATGCAAGATTTAGCAGGAAGCTCAAAAATATAACACAGATGAAAATGCCAACATTTACTGCAGTTACTTCTTGGAGGAACTTAATTATCTTAAGTGCCACTGTGTTTAAGCTATCTTATCCCAGGTTTTGGAAGCTTTTATCACAGAATTGTCAAGGTAAGCATATAAACAGTGGGCAAAAGCTGATTATTTTCCACACAAAAAAATACTAGAGAGTCTAATGAGAGCAACCAATGTTAAGTTACAGACTGTCACGTTACATGGATGATCATATGCATATAAATATATACCAGCACACAGGACACAAACTGAGTTAAACCAGATGCATTTTTCTTAGAAGAAACCACATGCGTTTAACCAGTTACACAGTGCAAAATTAAGAACATGCAGCACACTGACATTGCTTCCACACGGCTCTGTGCCTTTGTAGCTGGCACTGCACATCAGTCCCTACTACAGCTAAGCGACAACATCCTCCATCAGTGTTTTAAGGCCCCTGTTTGATAAGCTGACCATCTTGGAAGGGGACACTAGCTGGCTGCCTACCACATGGCTTGTCTAGGGACTAGCAAAGGGAGAGGTCATGCAACAATGGATACTGCAGCTGCCAGGAAAGTATTATGTTTTAGCTGCTCTCTGCTGGCATGCCTCTTTTAAAAAACTCTGAAAAGGAGATGTATAAAGGTTTCGGTTGAGGCTTTATTTGCTTTCAGTGAGTGGTGAGAGGGCATATAGTTTTGTATTTCTTTATTCAGAGCATCTTCCTTCGCTTTGCACAATGCTTCATGAAATGAAGAGGGATTGATTCTGGAGGTATGATTGCCCACTATGAACTAAGTATGCCATAGTGAGTTAATAAAATCTCTAGAAAAAAGTGTAGTTTTAGGAAAATCCTTGCTAAAATTAAAGTATTCTAAAATTCAGGACAGGGCCTGAAATCTGTAGTCTAAAGGGCTTCAATCTTTGAGACAGCTGTGCTTGTTTTGGCCAAAGCCTATCAGTATAGGACACTTGAGGCTATACATATTACTGTATATACTTCTCTGTGTGCTGCACATTAAAATATACAAATCTGTAACATAACAGTCCTTTCCTCAAGACAAGCTACTTCTTTTCAGAAGAAATGCCAAAAGTAAAATACTAAAAGAACAAATACTAAAAAGAGGCTTTAATTTTAGCAGCCAAGAACTATTTTTTTTTAAATGGCTGCAGGCCATTTGTATTTATTTTTTCCAACCATGTCTGAAGGCACCATTCCTTTGCTTTAACAACACAGTCTTCTCAAGGCAAATCTTGGGTAAAAAATTTGCTCTTGCAGTAGTGGTTGAAGGCAGAAATCCATAAAAAGAATTCAAACTAACATTGACTCTTACTGTGCTGCTTTCTATTGCATGACCTTTTAAAATATTCTCTCTTTTGACCTTCACTACATGGAGAGGAGACAGAAGGTCGCACAGCCTGTGGTCGACAAATGCCTTTAATTCTACCAGTCAAGGCCAAAACAAGAGTTATATCCACTAACAACATGGAGGGCATTATCAGTCTTGCAGGTTTTTTCTTTTATTTTCAATCTGGGAAGATGAAAGTTTGAAGGTTTCTCTTCTTTTCCATCAACCAACAGGTCACAGTTGAGGCCCCAAGCAACCCTCACTGCCCCAAGCACAGCAGTGTGCATGGTTGCCACTCCTAGCACTTGTACCTTCTTTTTGGAGGTGGCAATTCCACCCCAGACAGATGCAGATGTGGGCAGCAGGCTGCTGCAGAGCAGCTGCTTGGTGACACCTCATTTTTGCAACAATGGGCCTGGCATGCATGTCCTTCTTGTGGAGGGGTGTGCTTTTCAGCCTCAGAAAGTGCTCTGGGAACCCAGCATGGCCTCACTTTTTTTACCCAGATTTGATGCTGAGTTTATTCTAGTTTGTCCAGATCACATCTCACAGCACACCCATTTTCTGATACAATCTTCTCCTCTCCATGTTGAAATAGGGTAAGGAAGCTTAAACAAATGCAATACAAACAATGTTTTAAAAAATAATATTTCTGATACTGTATTTCAGTAGGCTGCATTATTTAACATGCAGAATGCTTTGGCCTGAGCAGACTCATTTGAAAGAAAAAATAGAGCTACATCCATAATTCACATTAAACAATTTTCTAAGTTAATTAAAATATAAGTTCTGTACAAAGTCAGTGTTGATGCCTGAGGAACAGAACAAGCCCACTAGCATTATCAGCAAAATCTGCAGCTAAATTCACCTAGCTATTAAAATAAACATACTACCTCTTAGAAGGAACACTGGGGTATTGTTTGTTAGTGATGTTCCCCTGATTAGAAAAAAGAAAATTAACACAAAATGCAGGGGAAATGCAATAAAAGACCTATGCCAGATCACAAGGAAGAGTGGCCAAGCCAAGTTCAAACTACCTTTCCACATGGTTAAAGTACATTCATTCACAAATATACTGGAACAGTTATCTTTAAGTACTGTGACTACATTACATGTAAAACAAACTCTGCTCATAAAGTGATTATCAGAGCTGTCTGCCACAATGAAAGGTCCTAGTGGCAGAAAACCCCTTTAGGGTGCCCTGAAAACATCTTCACCTTGCTCAGGCCACAGTTGTAAGGTCAATGACACTCCTGCATAGAAGTGCAGTGGTGCTTAGAAACTCCTTCTTGCCTAAATACAATGTCTATCATATTTACAATATGATGTCTATCATATTTACCACCTTGTTTAAAGAAACAGGCTCTTTCAAGCTTCTGTGATTTTAACTTGACACCTAAATGATCCTTGTTAGTGAGGATGGGAAAATCAGATCCTTTTCTTGTGGCTAAATAATAGCCAAGGGCAGAGAAGGGAGTTTCAGTGCGTGTTAGCACTTGCGCTACTGGAGCTTCTTTCCTATTCACTGCACAGGGATACCAGCTCTCAATTCAAAGGAAACATTACTAGGGCTAGAAGGCAACCAGGGATTGAACCTCCTGACCCCGGACAAAAACCATGCAAATCAGTAAAGAAAGTCATAACATCTTTCACTTTGAAAAACATTACCTTCTCCCTAAGTTGCAAACGATGTGAGTGGTACTTTCTTGGGACAGATAGGAAGAAAAGCATAGAGGATTTCAGAGCTATCTCATTGCACATTATCCTCTGGTCACTGTGTATTATTAAATCCTTATTTAGTGAAACCACACAATGAAAATCAGCCAGTCAGTCATTCTGACTATAAGGTTCCATGTGTCTGTGTCATTACGGAAAAAACCAGTCCCTGAATCTAATTATCATGAAATGTTAATTACAATTGCTTGCATTGCCAAACATCACAGAAAGAAGAGTAACTTAACAGCTTCTCTAAAGCACAAATCTTGCTTGAATATACTTCTTGTCTACTTCTTTGTTACTTTCAAATATAGTTTATACATTTAGGTGTAAAATTAAGAGGAAATGGAAATGATTAGCAGCTGAAGAAAACTACAGCATGTAAGGTTCTACAACTTATTCTCAAATCTCATGCAGTTACTCCCACTGCAAATCTAAATAGCTATACCTGCAGTGGAAGGCAAGGACAAAAGGCATAAAGCTGGAATCAATTTTGTTTCAGTAGAAAACATTGAATCCACAGAGGGGCTCAGAGCTGGGTCTTTGATCTCCCAACATTTTAGACCTATGCTTGTTTGCAGTTCTCTGCTGGTATGTTGGACAGTGTGAGGAAGGGTAGATTTTAGAAACTGGAGAGTATTTGTGGCCTCCCATCCTGCATTTGTTTGCATTCATTGACCAAACCAAAAGCATGAATGCAGCTGTGCCTGCCTCAGGATTACAGGAAGGATGACAGAGAAGGCCCACGTGGTCTCTGATATCCCCAATTACATTGGTGAAAGATTACATCTCCCTGCCCCAGCAGATAACCTCCTTCCCTATGTGTATTTCAGAGGTCAGAATATTGATAAAATACAAATTATTTTTTCTAATCAGAAAAAAAATGTGCACACACACCCCGCCCCAAGTGCTGCAATGTTAACAGAACAGCATCAAGCCACAGCAGGAGAATGAGAAACACAGTCAAGACGACCAGTGACGAACATGTCTGCAGTCTCTGCTGGCAAGGGCACGCTTCTGTGGATGCAGCATTTTTCTTACCATTTTTCATGAGTAGTATTTTGTCACCACACTGGGGTCTTAAGGGTCTATGTTTGAAGGGCTGCCAGGCTCTTTTTATCACCTCTGGCTGCAGATGAGACTTTTAGAAGGGGTTGTGTCAGGGATGATTTTAGTTGATCTTTGGGGAAGGGCTATGAAGAAGGCTTTTGTTCCTATAATCACCAGTGGGAGGACCAGCAGGGAAGCATAAAGAGCTACCTTATTTGGCCAGTGTCACTTCTTTTTACTTTTCCAAAGCTGCATGAAAGGATTTCAGCCAAAGACCCTTGCCAAGCACGCAACATATTGGACAGATCTCTGAAACAAACCCCAACTCTCTGAGGAAGATTGTTTGTGTTTGAAAACAACAGCCTGGTGAATTAATTTTTTCTTTTGCTTAGCTGTGCCCTACCACATTAAAGATTTGACTTTTCCTTGCCTAGATCTAACACATCAACTCTATGATTTTAAACACACCAATCAAATTGAAAACTGACAGAATGCTATAAACCAGTCCATAATTTTTCACTGTTTAGATACATTGGTCTTCAGTATTTCATTCTGAAAAAGCAATTTTAAGAAACAATAAAAAGAAAATGTCACAACAGAATAAAAAGACCAGGGAGAACAGTAAGTAAAAGGTAACATCATTAGGGAGGAATAATTTACTTTTAAAAAGCCATATGCCCATTCTGTGTAACAGTTTAACTACATCATATCGAAGACAACAAACCTGAGGGGTGGTAGCATTTCATGAATCTTTGCTTTATAGATTAAAGGCTTTCTGGGGAAGATAGTGTTATCCGAGTTACAGATCTAAATCCAGCTGGCTCTGGCATTTGTTTGGTGGGGAAGCTGGCAGCAGGCTGACGTGCGGGGAGCCATGCAGCCCAGGGGTATGTCTCACATATCTGCGTGGAGGTGCAGGCACCAGGAACAGAGGCCAGCCTGCCAAAGCCATGCTGCAGCCTGGCACCTCCAAAGCCTGATGGGTGACGTGAGCCACAGAGCCATGCCTGGAACACTGTCCTTGCTTCACAGGGGCACCGAAAAACAGCCCCAACAGCTGGTCCTTATTTTAGATTACTGGGTTACCTGCAGCAGATTTTAAAAAGCCCCCCAAAAGGGATGCCTTTTACTGTCTATTTCAATAGCTATTTCTCAGCAAATGCTGTTGCAGCAATGTTAGCCCAACTATATCTGCTTACTGTACCTGATAGTTTGGAAAGTACCTTTATTATGTGATTTAAACATTTCTTCATATCACTAAAACACAATTATAAATATCTCCTGTGTGTTCCTGAAACAGACAATGAAGGATCTGCTCAGCTACATACCTGCTTCAGCCTGCTGCTTCCTCCAGAGCATTAGCAAAGATGGAGAAAAGGCAGGATTAGCAGCAAGTTTGAAAAGGAAGCAGGCCTGTATTCTGGCTAAACAGGGGACTCCTACTTTCAAATTTAGCTTAGCAAAGTGGCAGCTTGAACATCTCCACTGACAGCACTTGTGATGACCCAGCACAGGAGAGCTGGGGTCTCACACAGAAACTAGTCCAAAACCATGTAGGGCTGGGAATGGTTATTTTATATTCAAAAGTTACATACTGGAGCTGATTCTTTCTTCAAGTTTCAGTGATCGCACAGGTATTTAAAGGTCAAATATCTAAGATTTTGCCTTTGAGTTGGCTTTTCTGCATTTTTTGTTCGCAATATTTTTCTTCGCATTATCTGATCACAGAATTCAGAGCTTACTAGGGACTAGAGCTTTTAATTTTGTTTGAGAATTTACTAATTTCTTTTGAGTAGTTTGTTCTTCTAGACAACTACACATACACAATTATTGCAGGGACTTGTACTTACACAGAAAACCAGATAGATCTTTCAAAATAGTGAGATCAGTGAGATTGTATCTTATTTGTCTTTTGTCTAAAACTATGCTGTTCCTACCAACAAAACTGGACTTATGTTCACCCATTTGATTTACCAACTGATAAGTGAACAGCCAGTTCCATACTTTCCAAAATAAATACCTGCAAGACTTCAGTTTCTGAATGGACACTGAATCATTGCTTACCCTTCCAAACGTTTCAACCCTTTGGACAAGACAGGCCTCCCTTTTACATTTCTCCCTCATCAGTTTTGCCACTGATCCCTCACAACTGACATGTCATGTCCCAGAGGGGTTACGAGCAGCATGAAGAGTTTATGCTGTGTTGTTAGAGAGAACTGCAGCCCTTTTTCTTTCTCTTATGTGAATGCAGCTGCGGTGCTTTACTGCATTTGGACAGCATACACGGGGCATTCATTACATACACACTGAAAGCAGCCTGCTGTGCTGCAACACCCAAGCTGGTTCATCATGACAGAGACCATTTTAACTGCTGGAGTATGAGCTAACTCTTGTGAGCTACAGCAGCCTGTTTTGCTGTTCCTCTGCTCTCTGCAAAAACCCAAGGCTGGGTATAGAATACATGGCATCACTGTGCTATATCGTATGGAGAGCAGGATCTGGGGAAAGCACCCAATGTGGAGGGGAATCACCCCTCCAGCAATCCCTGCAGAGAAGGCAAAGATGCTGGCAGACCCCAGCTGTGCACATCTGCACCAGCATCCACACCAGCAGGGAAAGGACAGGAACCTCCCTCTGCTGCTGCACGGTGGGGGCAGGACCCCTGCAAACCCAAGGCAGAAGCAGTGGCCAAGTGACAGAAACACTTCTCCAAGGGGAGGCTGGTGGCTCGCCACCAAGCCACTGTCAGTTCACATCAGGTGGGGAGCTGTGGTGTTTTGCTGCCTGTGGCCATGAACCAGCATTTGTCTGGTGATTGAACCTCCTGACTTTGGATTTCCAATGTGAAATGAAGTCAGAGGAAGGATTTCAGAAGCAAAAACAAGGATTGAGATGAAGACAGTAGGGAGGGAAATCCTATTTCCACAGATCTACACTTCAGGACATTAGCAGCATCATACTTACATCTTCTAGCATTTATTTTTTGAGGAAAGAGATGTAAGGAATCTGTCTGTTCCCTCCCACTAATAATTTTTCAGCCTGTTGACTAATTTCAACTTCATTTTACAAGAAACTAATGCCTTTGAGACTTTACCAACCATGTCTCCCCCTAGATTGGAAAAAAAAAAACAAAACCAAAACCAACCCAGTAAAGAAAAGAGATCTTTTCAGTCCTGTGACCAAGGGAAAGACTACAACACAAGATGCACCTTCAATCTACGTCTGAATGCTCATCTGGTGCTCAAACTGAAGACACTTCAACGAAGCATGCTTGCAGGAAAAGAGAACTCTTATTTATGAGAAATGTGGAGCTGCTAAGTTTCCAGTTTGTGAGTTTGTTCAATTATTTATCCTTCCAGACAGTCACATGTGGAACCTATTCTACAGTGTTGTATCTGTACAGAAAACCATGCTGAATTTTTTGTTAGCAACAGTCCTCTTTAATACATCTTAGTACATCATAATGAAGTTTTAGATTAAATCTTGATTTTTAAATGAAAGACCTAATTTTAACGCTTTAAAACTGTGAGAATTTTTTATTGTATGTCTTTCAAAGGTCTTTATAGCAACATAAAAACAGTTATCAATGTGTCATATAGAAAGATACAAGAACATCAGTGAAGTAGGCACAGTCAGATGCATGGAAAAGGACCAACTTGCAGCCCTGATAGTTTATGGTATCTACCTCTACAGTCGCTAAGTCTTGCACACTAAAATAAAATCCAGAATTACCATATTTTATTATCATGAAGTATGGTAATACTCTATAGATGGGAAACCACAATGGCACAACATCGTAATTTTAAAACCCAAGCAATAAGAGATGTGTATGTCTACTTCCTAACTGACAGCATACTGAATTTCTGCTATTGCTGCTTATCAGGTGGGCTTAGCTGAGCAGGGTATTTGGAAAAGCACACTCCAATAATGAAACATCCTGTTTGTTTATATTCCAGTTGCTGCCTATCATTACCATTATACAAAAACATGTGTCAAAAAATCCACAAAAATCCCCACGTTTAGCACTGTTCACCAAACACTCAAATTTCTCAATATCCAGAAATTGAAATACCATTGGTTGTGTAGTACATTCAGGCACCGTGTAATAATTCTGGAAGGCCTACACTCCTGAAAAATCCCCTGCCCAACCACTACCTGAATCAAGGAAACACTCTGGTTCTTACATATATGCTTTCTCGTTATTTCTAGTTCATGAAGTAACATGCATCATCACGCACTCAAATCTACTGGAGTGGTAAGTGTGAAGTGATACTGGCTCCTGAGAACACCGGCTTCATTATTCACCTGTGCTAGAGTTTGGATCCTCAGACACAGGAATCTAGGAAAATCTCAACTGAAGAGAAGGAGTGTGTGCAATTTAAAGCCAAGACACTCCCTGGCTTTGTTGATAGTCACTGAGAAACATTAAAATAGGACGTAGAAGAGTTTGGAAAGCAACTTGCATGTGCCAGCAAACTAGTACGAGAACATCATGTAAAACCAGTCACACAAAGACATAAAAAGAATCAGGAAAGAATAAATGAAAAAGGAGAAAACTAGACTCATTACAAGTTCTAAAATACCCACAGTTGCTGGCATATCAGGGGATAAGTAAGGAATCTTGTTTCACTCATGCTGTCAGGGCCACAAACATGGAGCCACTGATAAATTATTACACAGTTTGTTTAAGAGTGATCAATGTCAGTCCATCTTAGCTCATGCTGCCGACTTGGCAGGTCGGGATTCTCCCCTGAAGATGGCAGAAACTGTCTTAGCATTTCTTGAAACCACAAGTATGGAGATTTGGGCAAGTTTCCATGTTACATAATGAAAACATATAATTTTGTAAATAGCCAGTTTGCTGAGAACCTGTTATCTAGTCAGTCCAGTGTACTATGAAATTGGAGACTAAAAAGTCCACAAGGCCATAGTAGTACTATTGAGCAATCTTTTTGCAAATGCTTTTCATCTCACAGCTTCACCTGCAATTTACTTCAATGTATTTTTCTCCTTGCTATGATTACTGAGGCAGGAACAGGAAGGCACAGGGAAACAAGCCTGCCCTCACTTAGGTCTGCAGGCATAGCAGGTTTGGGAGACAGCATAACACAGCGTAACACAGCCCTGTGGATGCGTCCAGCTGAAGAAAGGGGACTCCTTAGGCTTGAGTAAATCTGTTCAGGGATAAAGCAGTGACTTCTGCAAAGGTGCTGCTGCTCTGCACCAATTCCTTGGGGAAGCAATTTGCTGCCTGGGAGCACACTGCAGGGATCAGGGCTGCTCCTGTCCTCTGGCTGGTGCCTGTGCTGGGGCCGGGGGTTGCTTCTTGTGCACAGATGTATTCAGGTCCTTCTCACTACACTGAGTTCTATAAGAGTCATTAAGCCTCTACATGTCTTCTTAAACCTTAGAAAAGTTGTACGGCATTGTCCTGGTTTCAGCTGAGAGGGTTGATTTTTCTTCGTAGTAGCTAGTGTGGGGATATGTTTTGGATTTGTGCTGGAGACAGCACTGATAATATAGAGATGTTTTTGTTCTATGGACCTGTTGTTGAGCAGTGTTTACGCGGGGCCAAGGCCTTTTCTGCTCCTCGCACTGCCCTGCCAGCGGGATGGCTGGGGGTGCACAAGGAGTTGGGAGGGGACAAAGACAGTACAGGTGACCCAAACGAGCCAAAGGGGGTATTCCATACCATGTGACATCATGCTCAGCATAAAAGGGGGCTAGCCGGGGAGGGGCGGCAGCAGCTTCAGGACGCGTGGCTCGGGGACAGTCCGGTTTCGGGGCAGGTCTGAGCGTGCGGTCTGAGTTGTACGGTCCTCGGGTGAGAAACTGCATTCTGTATCACCAGTTTCATATACTCTGTTAAGTACTGTTTTGTTTTGTTTTGTCTTGTCTTCCCCTCTCCCTTTGCAATCCTAGTAAACTGTCCTTATACCAACCCACCAGGTCTTGTCTTTTTCCTTCCCATTCTCCTCCCCATCCCACTGGGGGGGGGGGGGGGGGAAGTGAACAAGCGGCTGCGTGGTGCTCAGCTGCCGGCTGGGGTAAAACCACGACAGGCATAAATGTAACATTTAATTAGACACCTTTCAGGACTTAGAAAAGTAAGCGATGTAATATCTGTCCACACAGCTATCACTTTATCAAGGTTGGATGGTTTGCGTGAAGAGCAGTAGTTACTGGTGACACTGCTGCAATGCTAGTTAGAGTTTCTCCTCTATCTATTCATGCATAGTTGAGTGGTTTTCTACTTTGATATTTCCCCTAGGGTAATTTCTGAGGCAAGGCCTCCTTAGTCTCCAGTGGATCTGCCATGAAGCCTCCTTGCCACTTTCTGCAGCATTCGATTCCTATCTTTTTACTGTGTCTACACAAGTAGGTGAGACTCTCAGGATGCTTTAGGAGCTTCTCCAGCTCAGAAGCCTTCAGACCCCTGTCAGGCTCCTGTAGTGACATGTACATTTTGAGGATACAGGCTGTACACTATTTATGTTCCATTGGGACAGATGCTTGGATGCCATATACCTGCATGATGGTTTGCACAATACATGCAATAAAAATAATAATTAAAAAAGGAATATTAGTAGGCTAAAGTCTGAGATAAAGGCAGTCATTTTCCTTTACTTGTGCTTTATTAATTGCTAACAGTGTGCTCAGAAATGTACAGAAGAGAAATGGGTGGCTCTCTGAAGCCAAGACTCAGATTCATACCCAATGCCCTGTGTAGGCACAGAGCCTGTTTTCTATGACAGGTCAATGCTTGTCTCAGAGAACTTCCATTCCTGATGGAAACCCACTGAAGGCGATGGCCAGGCTATTGCCAAACAATGCCCCAAAAATTGGTTAATCAGGCAGATGGATCCAGTCTTTGGACTGGGTCAGCACCTTCCTCACACAGTACTTTCAACAACCAGTGTTATAAATGAAGGTACAGGCAAATCGCCCATCTGCCTGAGATGAATTGGGAACAGGTCGAATTCTTGAGTTCTTAATCAAAGAAGACAACAACTTCCTTGTAAATGTCAGTCTCTTGAAATAAGTATCAACTGCAGGCACTGGCTCAAAACTAGTAGCATTTGGCACTTTGTGCTGTGTTGTAAGTTAAAACAAGTGCTAATTAATGACTTTCATTGCTATTTCCAAATATTTTTCAAAATTAATACTGTAGCTACTTGTTTCTAAAATGAGAGAAGGACACCTTACTTACATGAAAGCATAATTTAAGATGATAACAGCTTAGCAAATATGACCCTGACTTTTTGCTGCACTGGACATTAACTGTAATACAGTAGATCTGCAGCATGATCATTAGTGCTTGTTCCATTTCCTCTATTAGAGATAATAGCAAATACAATACCCTCATTTCCTTATTGCTGATGGCAGCATTGCCAGACTCTTTTGACTGCAAATCTTCTTTTCTTTGTGTGCTGCAAAAAGAGCTTTGCACTTATCTTAAAACAAGTCTCCAAAAATGCTTTTGATAAAATAATTCTGAATCAAGGTACTGATAAATCAGGCTTGATTTATCAGTGTGATAATAAACCCCATTTTATTTCCCTTCCAACAATTTGAATGTATCTTTAACAAGAAAAATTGTTTTAAAATCTGTTTACACAAACAAGAAAAATGAATGTAAGCTAGCAAAGTGATGAAACTACTAATTTTAAATGCCTTCAACCTCTAAACAGATTATCCTATGTATGAAACCATTTGTTACTTAACATTGCTTCAGAAATAGCACATTTAGGACACAAATGCATTCCTCTCCCAGGCAGTGGCTGCACTTCAATAGGTTTCTTACATAACTTGACAGTTTACCTACTTGCTTATTTGTTCTTGACAGCAATGTGCTAGAAAGATGTCCCTAGGACACTCATGAAACCCTTGTTAAAATGTTGTCACCAAATGGAAGACAAGGCTGAGACAATTTCCTGGCTTCCAGGGAGTCATCTTTGTACATGATGTTTTAAGTCACCCCTCTTTAAGAGGATTCACCTTCAAGCCTCACAAAAAAATTCTGAAGAAATACACACTTTGTGCCTGGAATACATCAAATGACAATTATTTTTTTAATTTAAAAAAATGCAAAAAAACCAACCAGCAATGCCTCAGGAGGAATACTGTTACTTCTCCCTACAAGTCATTAAGTTGTATGCCATATCCATGGCAATACTTACAGTTCAGATTCAAGGGAAGAATGTATATAATTCTCCTGCAAAACACAGCTTGATCTCAATCCAGCAATTGGTCCTGCCTGCCTTCACTGACTGCAGTTATGAGAAGGTATATGCTAACAATGTCATGCCTCTGTCTGACACACACTGACTTGATATATAGGGTTTATTATGCATGAGACACATCTTTTATGGAGGTCTTTTAGAAATATTGTTAGAACCTCTTTATTCTGCAGTCTACTACAATCACTATTAAAGTGGGTGTTTATGCTTTTTCAGGAGGTGACAAACAAGATCATATCAGAGAGTATATACTTCTCATTATGGTAGACTATCTCCATATTTTTTCTTGTGCTGTGATTTGCCTACAGAGATATAAATAGTAAAAATATGATTATATAAGTTCATAAGTTCTCTTCCCTTACTGTAACTTCAAGTGCACTGTAAAATCATTTGCAGTAAGCTACCTCTACAACAGGACTCCATTTAGTCACTGCATTGTACATTCCTTCAGGACAAGATGTCACAGGGAATTCAGTATCCAAACTTTGTTAAATCAGATAGTACAACCAGTAAATCTGCTGTGACATTCCTTATATTGATTTGCATAACAAAGAAATGTTGCTCTGAGACTTTTTGAAAGTCACTTCACTTACATATCCATCTTCAGGCCAGACATTTCTTTACAACTCATGACATACAACTGTTGTATACATAGTTAGTAATCATTACGACTACTGTCACGTTGAGCATTCATCTACGTATATATAATTTTGTCACATCCACAAAACTAGCTTAATAGCAGTAGATAAAACTATCAATTAAGGAGGCTTACGTATCAGAATGTATTCTTCAGGACATGTGTTTGATCAATCACATACAAGCTAAAGATGACTTGTGTACTAGGTAAGGTGCTTTGAAGCTGAGAAAGATGCAATACAATATAAAGCAATTCTGTTACGCTACTTTTTTAACTGAGATACGTTGGAAACGTATCTTATGTTGATATGTGTGGATGCAGGGGAGAGATGAAATTTGGCACGTTGCATGTGACACAGAAAGAGGCAGGCAGCCTGTGTGAGAAACTTCTTTTGGGTACAGCCTTGATGGGAAGCACAGGCAGACACGTGGGCTGCAAAACTGGCCAGTGGGGCTGATGTGGAACCTGCCTGCTCTCCTTCCCTTCTGCCTCCAACAGCTTTTAGAATAATCAGGACTTCACAAAATAACATGCCTGATACCTATTTTCACTTTGCCTAGAGAATATAACTATGCAACTATGCAGTCGTGTCCTTGAGTATAGGGAAACCACTTGAGTGAAGTGAAGGTTATTATAATTTCCTAGGTCAGGGAGATGTACAACGTTTTAAGCTCTATACTAATTTTTATTTTCTGAAAACAAAATATCTTTCAATTAGGAAAAAAAAAATATTGAAGAACAGAACAATTTCAATGCTTTAATAGATGACAGAGTCCAATTTATAATTAGAGCTTTACATCTATTTTAGTAAATTTATTTGAATAAAAAGCAGATGTTCTCAGTGTAATTTTCAAATTTCTCTTAGATTTATGTATGGCATGCTTGTATATCATGTACATATGCAAATCTCTTATCCACTTAAACATAATTTCAGACATTTAACTGGAAATGGGTAAAAGCAAATATCTGATTTCTGCACAAAGCTACAAAACTTCATATGCACAGTTTGTGCAAGGCCTACTGCCACAACCCATGCAGATATCCTTAACATGGAATTTTTTACATTAGCAATTTGTTATCAAAGACAGTATTTTACAAAACCCCAGTTTTTTGAGTATGCTGCTGGGAGTGATCATAGCTGAAGATATTAGCTACAGGGAGTAATGGAACATAATGAATGCGTGCACAGACACTACTGCAGTTAATGTTCGGGCAGTAGATCTTAAAGTCTTGAGCTAAATAGCTTCAAATTATTTGGTATCTAACCTAACTCTTACAATTAAATATTCAGCACTTTCCTGTATTTCTGTGTCAACGACTGAATATTAAGAAGGGGACTTTTTTTCCCTGTAAATAAAGCACAAAGTACCAGTAAAAGATTTCAAGAAAAGAAGGGGACTTGGAAAATGTTGGATGGCTTGTTACTTCAGGCCACATTTCTGAAATGACCAGAATGTTTAACTGGGACTAAAGATCTTGCTAAATTTCTTTACAGGGATGGTTCTACTTCCTCAGTTCATATTGGCCAGTTCAGTAGTGTGGGAATACTCCAGAGGTGGTTTTTTTAATTCTGTGGTCAATGTCACTTTCACTATTGAGTAAAATGAAGGGCATCTAGCTAACAGCAACAAACTCTACATATGTTCAGTCATGTCAGTCTCTTAGCATGCATTAATATTTTCTACAAATGGAGATTTCTTAACATTAACAAATTAGCTTTTTAAAAAAGGGGGTTGGGAAACACAGCAGAACTTGAATATACAGTAATTTTAATTTTGTTAGTTTGCTACAGTTATCTTTAACATAAACTCATTTGACCATAAAAATCCTGAAATACAACAAGTGCCAAAAGGCGCCCTATAGCTATGGAAATTTTTAAATTTAAAGTTCCATTAAACTCACTGACCCGCTGGGTCCTATGTAGTTGCATTAGCCTTATGACAAGCTCATGAGAATGACCTCATAATAATAAAAATACAGAAAGTTACACAGAAAACTCCTCACCCTTGCAGATTCCCAAAATAAGACTGCAGAAGGCCAATGGACTACCCCTCAGAAGACATTTCTGAATAAACATGACAGGACCTATTACAGATTGCTGGACCCGGCTGCTCCACTTTCTACTCAAGTTACATCCCCATCAGAAAATGGAAAACAGCTCAAGTTCAAATGCACATGGATGTTAACACAGCACTTGTGAATTCCCAAGGTTAAAAGCCACCATGTTCTTCACCACATCACTACTGAATACTGTAAAGCAAGCATAAGTCCTAACCTTTCAATGCCATTTCAAAAAAGCCTTTCCCCTGGTGTTTATTTTGAACAGGACACAACAGGAGCCGACAGTGTTATGAAATTGCTATTGCTTCTTGGAGGAAAAGCATACATCAGTGTCAACACTCCACCTGTTGCAAGCCATCCCTGCAAGCCAGGCTGGATCCGTGGTGGGTCACATAGAGCAGTACATTTTCCTCTTTATTCTTCTCAACAAGCCAAGGGTTGTTTGGCTCGTTGGGTTTATTTGGGTTTGTTTTGGTTTTTTCTTAGTCTTTGAGGTGACAGGACACCAAAGGAGGACAGCTCCACTTAGAAAAGATTCTTCTCCTTTTCATGTGGTCCAGTGAAGTTCAAACATTTTTCTCTCCCAGTCCTCTTCCTGAGAATAAGAGGATTATCTGAAATACCAATAGCTAACACTAAAAGCTGCTATGAAGAAGCCCAGAAACATGTACAGTTTTGTACCTGTTCTTCTGCTCTTCCTTTATGGACCAGTTTTAGGTGACTAGATGGACAGCTAGGGAGCACACTGAACAAAGTCTGGTGACAGAAGGACATTGGAGAGCAAAGACTGCTGCTGGATAAAGTTATGTTAGTAGGAGTTTTCCCGTCAGAGTTGGTGAATCTAGAGCAAAGTAGCTGGCAAAGATGACGTTACAAAAAACTGGTCAGGAGACAGGGTGTCCGTTACAGCCCCAGTCAAGATCTCACCTGACAATAAGGCACTCCATAATCACACCTGTGTCCTCCACCTGCAGCTCATTTGACATTACTGAAGTGCAGAACCATCCAACACATTATTTGACAAAGTGTAAAACAAATAAAACCCAACAACAAATATATAGGGAGAAGTCTGGCAGGCAAAATAATATGTCCACACTGTCAACTTTCCAGGATATTACAGCTCATAATCTTCTAAGGAAAAGGTATATTAAGGAATTTGTGTTCGTGTTTCATCCTTTGAAAAAGGGCACCAAACACCCCAAGATCTGCTACGCTACAAAAATCAGAATGAACAGGATAGCTCTTGAGCACCTTGGGCCATGGCACTAACTGCTCTGAACTACTCCCAGCTCAGGGAAACAGGTATTGACACCACATCTCCCTGAAGTTCAAGTTCAGTTTCTGTGGGCAATCCTTACCTCCCAGGCAAGCTTAAAGCTAAGAGTGCTACACACCACCTCAGTGACAGGCGAAAGCTGAAGAATTGGAACAAAGAAAGAAAACTGATTCAGCATTTAGATTTTCTATTTTGTGTTTTTCCCTGCATGAATTACCACAAAAGTAATACAGAATTTCTCCTGCATATTGATAACCACTCTTTTACTACAAAAGAAAACAAAATACATGCATTCTCATTATGTATTTCCCCAATCACTTTGCAAATGGTGCTTTTAACTGCAGATAGCTGCTGTGCCTCTCCTGAACTCAGTGTTCACATGCCTCTTCTTCCAAAATGTTGCCATGCAAATTTCCCAAAATTAAGAGTGCAAAAGTGCAAGTGTTAAATCTGAAAACCAAAAATTTCTGTGCTTTTCTTCCTGTTCCTGTTGGCGGGTTAGAAGGACAATGGCAAAAGAACCTTGCTGTCAGGGAATACAATACAACATCATAATCCTGCACACAGAACTGCAGTCATAACAGCAAATTCCTTCTTGTCTTACAGTGTCAAGCATTAGTCCTTTTACTAACAACTGCATATGCAATGAAAGCCCTAAATCTAGCCTAAATCTGAAATTACTGAAATATCACTTTTGAGCAAACATTCTGAAAATTTGACAGAAATTTACATTTCTCCTTTGTGGATGTGGCTAAGCGTTTTTCCTCCCCTACTGGAAAAGCAGAGATTGCTGTGTTTGGTATCTTTATATCAGAACAACTGCTGTTGCCTAACCATACCCTGAACAACACTTATGCCAGGAACAGACTCAGAAAAACAGTCTCTGTTGCCGGAGAGAAAACAGAACACTCAGAATTCATCAGGGAATGGGGAGAGATCTGTAGGTGTTGATGTCTCCTCTATTAAAATGGAAATATTTTGCAGCATCTTTTAAAGAGAGGAAGTCAGTGTTCTTCAATACCTACAATCATGCATAAGATTCCTCCTCTTACATAAAGTATTCCCAAATTTTGTTACTATTTTACACAGGTCTTTATACTGTGTTGTAATACCTAGGCATCCCTCCCATTCCCTTTTGTGGAATTCAACTTAATTTTCTACCTAATTGAGCCCCAGGTTTCTTCCCCACTTACAGAATCATAGAATGGTTTGGGTTGGAAGGGACCTTAAAGGTCATCTAGTTCCAACCCCCCTGCTGTGGGCAGGGACACCCTCCACTAGACCACATTGCCCAAAGCCCCGTCCAACCTGGCCTTGAACACTTCCAGGGATGGGGCATCCACAACCTCTCTGGGCAACCTGTGCCAGTGCCTCACCACCCTCACAGTAAAGAATTTCTTTCTCACATCTGATCTAAATCGACCCTCCTTCAGCTTAAACTCATTACCCCTTGTCCTGTCACTACACTCCCTGATAAACAGTCCCTCTCCAGCTTTCCTGTAGGCCCCTTCGGGTACTGGAAGGCCGCAATTAGATCTCCCCAGAGCCTTCTCTTCTCCAGGCTGAACAACCCCAACTCTCTCAGCCTGTCCTGATCAGCTTCGTGGCCCTCCTCTGGACTCACTCCAACAGCTCCATGTCTCTCCTGTACTGGGGGCCCCCAGAGCCGGATGCAGTACTCCAGGCGGGGTCTCACCAGAGCGGAGTAGAGGGGCAGGATCACCTCCCTCGACCTGCTGGTCACACTTCTTTTGATGCAGCGCAGGACACGGTTGGCTTTCTGGGCTGCAAGTGCACATTGCTCATGTTGAGCTTCTCATCAATCAATACGCCCAAGTCCTTCTCCTCGGGGCTTCTTTCAATCCATTCTCTGCCCAGCCTATAGTCGTGCTTGGGATTGCGCTGACCCATGTGCAGGACCTTGCACTTGGCCTTGTTGAACTTCATGCAGTTCGCAGGGGCCCACCTCTCCAGCCTGTAAAGGTCCCTCTGGATGGCATCCCTTCCCTCCAGTGTGTCGACCACACCACACGGCTTGGTGTCGTCGGCAAACTTGCTGAGGGTGCACTCCATCCCACTGTCCATGTCGCCAACAAAGATGTTGAACAGTGCTGGTCCCAGTACCGACCCCTGAGGAACGCCACTCGTCACTGATCTTCACTTAGATGTCAAGCCATTGACCATAACTCTTTGAGTGTGACCATCCAGCCAATTCCGTATCCACCAAGTGGTCCATCCATCAAGTCCATGTCTCTCCAATTTACAGACAAGGATGTCATGCGGGACAGTGTCAAATGCCTTGCACAAGTCCAGGCAGATGATGTCAGTTCTCTTCCCTTGTCTACCAACGATGTAACCCCATTGTAGGGGCCACCAGATTTGTTGGGCACGATTTGCCCTTAGTGAAGCCATGGTGGCTGTCACCAATCAACTTCTTATTTTCCATATGCCTGAGCATAGTCTCCAGTCTGCTCCATAATCTTGCCAGGCACGGAGGTGAGACTGACCAGCCTGTAGTTCCCTGGGTCTTCCTTTTTTCCTCTTCTTAAAAATGGGGGTTATGTTTCCACTCTTCCAGTCGGTGGGAACTTCGCCGGACTGCCTGGCCACTTCATCTGCCAGTTCCCTCAAGACCCGTGGATGCATCTCATCAGGTCTCATGGACTTGTGCACCTTCAGGTTCCTTGGATATTCTTGAACCTGATCTTCTCCTGCAGTGGGTGGTTCTTCATTCAACCAGTATCTGCCTTTGCCTTCTGCGACCTGGGCAGTGCGGCTCAAGCACTTGCCAGTGAAGACTGAGGCAAAGAAGTCGTTGAGTACCTCAGCCTTCTCCATATCCTGGGTAACCAGGTCACCCGTTTCATTCTGGAGGGGACCCACATTTTCCCTTGTCCTCCTTTTATCACTGACATACCTATAGAAGCTTTTCCTGTTGTCCTTAACATCCCTGGTCAGACTAATTTTTGGCTTTCCTAACCTGATCCCTGGTTGCTCGGATGATTTCTCTGTATTCCTCAATGCACTTACTCTTCTTAACAGTGTGCCTTTTGAGGCCTGGCGAAGTATATATTGATATTATAACACATTTGCCTTGTTCAGAATTTCAGAATTCTGTGACATTTATAACTTGGTTAAGCTCACCTTGTAGCTCATGACTAAAACTCAAATCCATTGGTGGCCTGTATCTCCAGCAAGCACTCAGTGAATGATTGTATAGAAAAAAAAGAAATTTTTCTTAATCTTTACCTAATAACATCCACTTTTCTTTGCATTCTAAAACTCCCCAATATTTTAATCCATTTTCTTGAGTCTCAGCCAGCCTTTAAAAGTCTGGTTAGCTCATTTGGTCTAAGCCCTAATTGTTAGACACACCGGTGCCTCAGGTTCTGTAAAATATACTTGCAAGCTGCACATTTACGGTAGGTTCTTACCCACTATAATAGAGCTCGTTATCTGACAGATCAAAGTTCACTGAAATGAATAGAACCCTTTAATCTAGATTTTCCCTCTCAAACCTGTAAGTGGCTAAGTGCCCTTCGTCTTTGTAATCACAGCTGATAATTCAGCATGCTCCCTGTGAATTTAAGCTGACAAGGAACTGAATAGAAGTGCAGGCATACAATGAAGCTTGAAGTGGCAGAAAATTGAAATAAAAAATAGAAATTACAATGAAGGGGGTCCTACATACAGCTTCAGGAAAATGTTCCTATCTAGACAAGATAATGGCCAGTCAGAAGAAAACAACCTATTATAAAATGGGATAGGAAATTAACTTAGAGACTGCTGGATGAGTTCAAAACTACATCTGGAAGGTATGCTAGTAACTACTCTAATTACAAAAAGTAAATTGTTAAAAATAATTTCAAACTTAAATATAATGATAAGAGTAATTTAACACTCAAGCAGAAGCCTATTACTTTGACACTAATGCAGAGCAGGCAAGAAGGAACACAGTTTATTTTTAGTGACACATACAAGATTTTGAAAGTACATATTAAAAAAAAAAATATCAGTGGCATTTTCTTAAGTTTGAACAGCTAAAAAGTAGACTTCTTTTACAGAAAAAATATGAAAGTGTCTTTTTCTGTTTTTTTTCTTTTTCAAGGATGATTTGAACTCCATAACATCAGTAACACATTCTGCAAGTCAGGTAGTGAAGATCTGGCCACAAGACATCTGTGTGCAGAAATTATTACACAAAATAGAAAAACTGCAACCAGAATAAGTGTTCAAGAAAGCCACAGTGTATACAACTGATCCTCTGAGAAGGCGAGAAAGTACAATAATGTGCCAAGAGAGACTGATCTCAAACAAATCCTCTCTCAGGAATGAAATTCACTCTTCTCTGAGATGTTGGGTAGCAACAAAACCTCCCTATCTGTTCAAAATAGCGCAGCAAAGGAGCTAAAAAGATGAACACGGGTTTGCCCTAGTTTCATATAAGCCTTTTATCTTATGAATGAAGCCATCTCCCAAGTTGGAGAACAATGGAAGAATAACAGAAAAGGCAAAGGTGCAGAAGAGGAAAAAAAAAAAGGTAATTTGTTCCCACTAAGAGCACATACAGTCCTGGACAGGGAACACCAGGTCAGAGGTAACCAGGAGAACGAAAAATCATGGAAACGGGCAAAATGGATGCAGTGGTCTTCAAACAATGGATGCAGTGGTCTTCAAAACAATACTGGTTTTGTTATTTTCTCTGTTCTTGGGAGGACAGACTTCTGATATGTTTACGCTGGTTTGTGATCTGGAAGATCAAGATTCATTTTCTGTGTGCTGCTCTGACTGCTCGCTTAATAGTCGGTAAGCCAGTTAAAGCTAGGCTTTCAGGTACTCAGATATTACAAGAAACAGATACACCTAAAAGATTTATAGGAAATTTTTTTTAAGAGTATTAGTCCATTTGGTTTAACAATTTCCAAAGGAATTGAACAAAAATGCTTAGGCACTTTTAAAATCCCACTTTACAATTTGATTGAATTTTTCTGAAGTGTCTCAAAAAACCTTTGTTAAATGAAGACATAATACCTCCTCGTGCAATGATCCACTGAGAGAACAGATCCATTACTGCAGTGTTGTAATAGCCCTTAACAACGGATTTATAAAACAAGTAGATAGACTAGTTGAAGAGAGTTCATCAAAGCAAAGGCTGAGTGATTCTCTTGAGAAAAGCAATTTCTAAAAATTGCAGAGGTCAAAATGACTACCTGGTGCCAGGAGGGTATTAGTTGGCATGGTCTATTGTGGGGATTGTATAATTACTTGGTTTTAAGAATGATCTATGGATGTATTTCCTTTTATTCTGGAAAGATTACTCTTCTGCAGCAGTATTTTCCAGTTTCTAATAGTAACCCCTGTTCTGCTCACAAACGCTATTCTGTCAAGCTACAGCCCCAATCTACCACACCATTTCAGTTGGGCTGCAAAGATCCCAACTTGGGAACTGCAACTTCCACAGTTTTCCCAACTCTGGCACGGATGCTCAGTGTTAGCTGTAAGAGTGAAAGTCAATACAACCCATCATAGCTAGGAATCTAGGACAAGGATCTGTAAAAATTGAAACTATTGCATGCTCATATAAAAGTCAGCTTTTTAGCTTTTGTACATCTCCATTCCATTAACTTCAGCCAAGATATTACAATTCATAGAAGCTGAAGATCTTCCTGCCTTTTAAAATAAAGTGCTGAAACTTGTGCAACATCTTTCAGCAAAAAGTAATCAGCATTTTTGCAAAAGAATGATAAATAATGTAGAATCATCTTAACTGGGGCACTTCCAAAATAATAATCTGACCCAATTTTAATAAGTTTATACAAATGCATTATGCTGTGCACTAAACTTAAATATATAATTAAGATTACTTTGTATGAGAGTGACTCAGTAACCATCAGATTATTCAGAAAGAAGCATGAAGTGAACATGATGGTCTTACGGTGCATCTGGTTACTGCAGTAAACACCAGTTCTCACATCTTATTTATTGTGAACAGGCTTACAAATAATACCAAACCATGATTTATAGGAGTTTTTCACAATGAGGTATTTTATTACCATCCCAGATATATACGCCCAAGTCAGGCTGTTCCTTCTGAATAATTGCATTGCTGCTGTAACCACATTAACTTTTCCTCACCTCTAGGTACCTTCCACAGAGGTCACTTATCACCATGAATCCTGTCCTGAGGACAGCTCTTTCAATACTGCATCTCCATGGATGATCTGTGCAGATCCTGCCTCACCACTACCATCCTTCAAAAGAGTCCTTGAGGCTGACCTCCCTTTTGCATGTGTTTTGTTTGAAAAGTCTGACAATCCAGAAATACACCCAAAGTCAGTCTTGTCCCATCTGCACTATTTCACACACCTTGTGTCTGCTCCAAGATCTTTACAGACTTTCTAATACCTGACTGTTTCACCTCAAACATCTGCTGCAGACAACCACACAGTGACAATGGATAAAATCCAGAATATCTCCTGCTGAGTCTGAAGTCAGACTAGCAGGCACAGCAGAAGGCAAAATCTTTAGCAACCATCTCTCCTTAGGCCTCACTAACATCTTCCTTTCACACAGCAAAATAGCCTCTATACTACTATTTGTCTGAAATCCTCTGAGTGTCCCAACTGGACTGGTTTTTCTTGTCCAACATGTCCCATCAATCTGCACTGGAAGTGATCAGTGCTAACATATAGACTAGACATTTGAACAAATTACTTTCTTAGAGTACTTTCCCACTATTTGATTGCTGGTCTGGTGAACATCTAGTGTGAAATCAGACGGGAGAACTACAAGTGACAGAGAAATATGGATCATGTACAGAAATACTGTATGTAACCAATAGAAACCTTCATCATCTTGTTTCAAAAATCTCTAAACCTTTCTCTAAGCAATAGAATGTGAAATAGCTGTACGAAAATTCAAATGTTTGAAAAAACACACAAAATATAGAGGAAGAAGGTATATCAGAAACTGCATAATCTACTGAGACCAAACTAGATTCCGATCTCTCTCAATATTACTGTCATTCTGTGAATGTACAATTTGAAGAGCAGTGAGAACTGATTTTTGGTTAGACATGTTGTAACCTGCCCTATCCACTTTCACAATAGCACACACTTTCTTGTGGTGGGCCTTGTTTGTATAAATCCTCCTGCATAGTCTCAGAAAGTGTGATGGGTCCCCTTCAGGCAACAACTGGAAAAGAAGCGTAACTATTTTCATGGTGATACTCTGCAGAAATCTCTGACTCAAATTCTTGTAACTCTTTACACCAGCTAACAAGTTTAGTTAATCTATTATCCCTTTAAGTTGAGGGGAAAAGTAATGTGCTCTCTTTTGTTTAAGGTTCTAAATAAACTACTGAGACATGCTCTGCAAAAAATGAATGAGAGACTACACAAGTGCTGGTGATTTCAAATTACTTTTAAGGCTAAAATGATCAGTGCTGAACTCCACAGGTTTTTGAGATTGGACAGAGCATGCACTCCACTCTAACAGATGACTTAGAGCATTAAATGTAATGCTGACTGCCATCCAAAATCACTTCTTGCCCTTCAAAGTGCCACTACATTAAAAAAAATCAATAGAAAATTAATTACAAGAGGGAACTTGTGTGGAGTGTGTCCAGTGAACACTGCTTCTTTTATAGATAAATATTTATAGAGCCATTACAGGTGAAAGATTAGGTGCTGAGCATTTAAGGCTAGATAATACTCACAGCTACTGCCTCCAGGATTTGTTTAACAGCATCAGCAGCATCTCTTTCACTGTAGTAACCCTTTTCCACAATCCTACAGAAAAAGAAACAAGATAAATTGTGGTCAGGATTATGTGTTAAGGTAAATAAACCATGCAGACAAAAGCTTCTTTTCAAAAATGAGCAAGAAAACAATCAAATTTAAATATGCCCGGGACACTGGAGTGCCCCCTAAAGAACAGAAAACAACCCTTTTGCAACTTAGGTTACCTTTGATTCCCCGATAAATGAAAAACTGGAGATAAAATATTAACTCCATAAGAAGCTTGTAATGCATACATATTCAGTTGAAAGGTTTTGGAATTTTCTAAAATTCAGAGAATCTGATTTACTCTCACACAAAACTAGGTATTTTTTAGGTACTGCTTTTTCACTTTTATATTTAACTTAAGCATGCATGCACACTTTCTTTGCTTCTTTGTTTGTTTAACAAATGCAGTGTGTGATGCATAAACAGAACTGAGTTATTCAAGAGAATGGGTTGGTGTCAAAACTTACTAGCTTCAAATTATCACTCAAGTATAATAAGCTGAACAATTGCACTTTTTTCCCCCACAAGTACGAAATTGAGGGCTTTGTAGTCAAAGAACCACAGTTTTATTAAAACTAAAAGTATTTTTTTTTGTAGTTCTTGAGGTAAATAGCCAGTACGCTACATTTATTTTGTACAGAAGACACATGATATCTTGGCTTGATTTTGTAAATGCATCTGCAGGTTATAGTAAGTTCAGCAATATTTATGAGCTCTGAAGATTCTGAAAACCTGGTTTTCTTTCTCCCTTTGCTTTTATATCAGTTCAGTCTTACAAAAATAAACAAAATCCGACTTTCTTCTTTAATAATGTTTTCTCCCTGGAACCTTACCATAATAAAAACATTAAGAAAGGTAATACTTTTCTGTGTTAAGGTAACGTTCTGAAGTGTTGCATTTCAACATGTTGTGTGCTATGCTGCACAGAAAGGGCAGCAAGGGTTAATGCAGTTTTCTGGATTGGCATCCCAAAGCCCAGTTGTGCTATTGCAACTCTTTTACAAGAACACTGGCAGTGGCACAGGGTCTGGGGGCTGATTCAGGATTTGCACTGCATGTTCTCCAAGAACTGCCATTACAGAATGAAACATTATATAAATGCACAGTTCAGTTAAACAAAGTCAGCTGAAGATGCAGATTTGCACAATGACATATAGGAAGTTAATAAAAGAAGGATCTATCACTAGCACTTTCTAATGCTCCAATTAAGAAACCCAACAGTCTTTTTACCATTATATTTAGCTAAATACAGTATTTGTGAACTACAGTAATTCTCCCTCAGGTTACTACTTAAAGGTTAGGTCTTTGACCTGAAGTTTTGATTTTTTACCATATTCATTTTTCAAAGCCCAAGAAAACATGATGAAAACAACAAATGTTGTCTAGAAACAGAACCTGTGGTGTCTATTATACACTTTATAAAATGATCTCCTGCAAGCACACAACCTAGTTTTACAAAACAATGCCATAAAAGCCCCATGAAGCAGGAGAACAAGAAGCCTATAATGTCTGAAGTCAAAAGTCACTGGAAAGACTGTCTGCCTCAGCGTCCAGAAACAGATTCTGCTTGTGGCAAGAAAGGTATCCTCCTTCCTCCCCTCTTCCCCTTTTTTACAGGGGGAATTTACAGTTTACAGGGATTTTTTTTTTTTTTCTTTTCATGATTTCTCTTCTTCAAAATCCCAGACTCATATTGAGCTACCTTCAGTGCAACTCCTTACAGCTTTAAAAAAGCTGACAGGAAAGGTGTTGGCTAATGTACATATGAAAAGTATTACTACTACATACTCATTAGACGATTAAGTGCAATATGAACAATGCAAAGATAATAATCCACCAGAGACAGATGTAACAAGCATGGCACTGCAGAAAATAGAGTATACAGAGATATTCCTAACCAACTGCAATTACCTTAACACTCACTGTGTTCACAGATAACTAAGTCTATTCATGTGGCATCAGTATCAGCAAGCAATCCCTTTCAAGAAGGAGTTCTAGTATTTCACCATGATTTCTTGGCTGCAGAATTATTCCTAAATAAGGTTGCAGGCCTTATTTCTAAAAGGGTTTTTTCCCTGGTAGCCTTTCAGCTACCATCCCGTATGCACTGCTTCACCTCTAATTGGCCTGCATCTCCTTTGTATTTTTCTGCCTCCAGCCGTTCCTCTGCTTTGCTTAGCTGTTTAAAACATCATGGAGAGCTTTACTTGAACTTAGCACCACAAGGGGAAAATAAAGCAAATGTTACTCAATGAGACATTATATTAGGCTTTTAGTCTCAAATTCGGAAAAGAGGTTATGAAAAATCATAAAATACACAATAAAATGCTACAATAGGCTTGAAAGTAACATTCCTCCTTAGCTATTTCAGGCTGTCCAAATTATACTCCTCTGGTAGATTACACAGCAAGACCCGAGCCCCAGTGACCCTCTTGTTTGAGTCTTTATTCCCCCAAATATACTGGTTTGGCTTCCTCCTCCTTTTGAATTCAAATAAAGTATTTAGTGTCAGCCAGCAGGTTCCTGTTTTAGCGTCCATAAGCATTTCCCAGAATACAGACCTCACCCCCATCCCACTGTGCTGGATTTCAGCTGAGATAGAGTTCATTTTCTTCATAGCAGCTGGTATGGGGCTGTGGTTTGGATTTGTGCTGAAAACAGTGTTGATAACACAGAAATGTTTTCGTTACTGCTGAGCAGTGCTTACACAGAGCCAAGGCCTCTTCTGCTCCTCACACCACCCCACCAGTGAGGAGGCTGGGGGTGCACAAGGAGTTGGGAGGGGACACAGCCGGGACAGCTGGCCCCAACTGGCCACAGGGATATTCCATGCCATATGATGTCATGCTCAGCATATAAAGCTGGGGGAAGAACAAGGAAGTGGGGGAGGGACATTCAGAATGATGGTGTTTGTCTTCCCAAGTCACCGTTAGGTGTGCTGGAGCCCTGCTTTCCTGGAGATTGCTGAACACCTGCCTGCCCATGGGAAGTGGGGAATGAATTCCTGGTTTTGTTTTGCTTGAGTGCACGGCTTCTTCTATACCTATTAAACTGTCTTTATCTCAACCCATGAGTTTTCTCATTTTTGTTCTTCCAATTCTCTCTGCCATCCTGCCAGGGGGGCAGTGAGCAAGCAGCTGCATGGGGCTTAGTTGTTGACTGGCGTTAAATCACGACACCCACCTTCCCACTTCCCTGCTGGTATTTTGGGTGCTAACCTGCTCCTCCCACTATGGCACAAGAAGCATGTTAAAGCATTGTCTTATTTTAACAGAATTTCATGTATTACAGACATTCACATCATAATTGTCTTAAGCTTACAATCTTTAATAGGGCACAGGAGACTGTAATAAAATTTCAAGTTTGGTAACAAGGTAGTATAGCCAAAAAGTCTGCTGTGCTAGTTTGACTCTCTGCTTTCAAACTGCCATAGATTTTCAAATATATTCCACAATGCACTGCAGAAACAAAACAGTCAGCGTGTGGTTGCTGCTGTGGACGTGCTGCACACAGGCTGAGCTGCCTGGAGCATGCCGGGTGTAATTTCACCATCGCTCAGGCATACGTCCCCTGGGAAGGTATCCCCCTGCCCATGCCTCAAGCCAGGACACTCCAACACTTGCAGGATCACCTTGTGCGCCTGACCTCAGAATCGTGCGAGGCAGGAGGCAGAAGGTTTTAGGGTTTCACAGGATTTGAAATTCTTTGATTTTCCACTGTACATGACTATGATCAGAGAAATATGTAGCAATATAGTTACAATTAAATTTACATTACTCTATCCAACAAATGTTTAATTTTACATTATGGTAATGCAGTATTCTTTCTATTATTTCTGTTTCAAACAGATAAACTTGGGGGGGGGAAAAGACATCTCTTAAATGCAGCCAACTCCTTCATACTTTCCTCCACTCAAAAAAATCAAAGAAAGGAGAAAGTTTATAGTTCCTATCAATGCCTGACCAATGGAGGAAAGGAAACTACCAATTACCTGAACCCTGGAAACAGGAGAGATTGAAGAGATGCTCAAGACTGCCCACCTGACCACAGCATGTAGAAGACCAGCCCACCCTGACTTAGACAACTGTACGTTGGTATGGATAGAATACTGCTCTCATCGTTTACGTTTAAATGCACAATGGAAGAAGCACATAGACACTGAAGATGAAGCCATTGTGAATTTACACTTTACAGCAAATAAATGTATTGTGTGGGCCCATATTTCAGAAGAGCAATAAAAATCAACTGCAGAAACATTGTGCAATGCACATGACTTATCTGTTGATGTTACATGTGAATAACGTGCACTGGCAAGCCAATTACAGCTTATGTCACATGCAGTTAACTTTCTAATTTTTCAGAAGTCTAGAACACAGACTTATTGCGAATACAAACCTCATTCTTAACTCATAATAATCCAGCAGGTAGAAAAATCTAATCTTCTGTAACAGCAATAAATGAAAGAAGACATACTTCTGGCTAAGGATGATTTATTTCTAATGGCACTCTACTTCAAAACTAAAACCTGGCTATTAGGCAGTAGAAGAGTACTGGAAGAAGATTATCTTGTAGTTTAGGTCTTGTAATAATGCTGGGGAATCATTTACATATCTATTTTTTGCATCCTCACTGGAATAGATTACATAAGACAAATGGTAGGTGTGCCAGTTTGATTTATTATAACAACACTCCTACCTGAGACCAATGAAGCTTCTTTACAAGGATTTTTCAATTTCAGATTAACAATGACTCATTGCCCTTTTTTCCATAATGAGAAGGAAACCTGCAGGAATTACTTATTTTGTTATTATGGAAGCAAAAACCATTATTTATACCTAGTTTAAAGAATGATCTTTAAGAAAAGCATGGATGAAGAAAGATTAAACCTTTCTCCAGAGGACAGAAAGACAGGAACATTAACAATAAGGAACCAATTAAATAGTCTCTTTGATATACAAATGAAATAGCGAGGTAGACCAAAAGAGTGCTGGAGAGAAAAAGTGGGAGGAAGACAGCAGAGAATCCAGAAGAAGGGATATAGAAATGCTGAAGTCAAAAGGAAAAGGAAAAAAAAAAAAAAAAAAAAAAAAGAGCTTGGAAAAACACTAAATTTAGTGTCACAAAAATCGAGGAAATTCAAGATAGTGCTTCAAACAGAAGATGACATTCTAGGGCAAGCAAAAATGCGATGTTGATGAAATAAATAATTCATATTGTAATCACATTTGTGCAGAATTACTATGTCATGCTTGCATGTACACATTTATTGAAATATGTTGATTCGGTTGTTTATACTTGTACATGGCCAACCACACATCTAACAAAGTATGTACCAATGGACACCAAGCTCCAGGTCTCCTGAAATGCCACCTGATTTAATCTTGCTTTTCCAAGCACGTGCAAAAATATTTGAGACAAATCCACCTCCTTCTATAAAGAGAAGTAAGGGGGGAAATATTTCCCAAAGGCGTCTCCTCACTCCTCCTTCCCATTATCACTGAGGATGGAGATGCCCCTTGGGAAGACCCCCCCAAGACCCCGTGGTGCTGAGCTGCACCCCTGCGTGCTGTGGTCTGGTCTCCTGGGAGAGACCCACACACACTATGTCCCCCCAGCCCAGAGCCCATGGCCACGGCTGCCCCACCAAGGCAATGACAACACCCCTCTCAGCTGCTGCCAAAGGTCAGAGGTGGAAAAGCTTTGTGTTGTCAGGTAAAAAGGGGAGGTAATCAAAAATTTAGCACTGGGAAAAACCCTTAGCATCACGCTGCCCAGCAAGCCTGTGGAAAGGGTATAACATATTTCTTGTGATCCATGCTCTCTTATACACAGCAGGCAGTTGAAATTTGGCAGCTTCCACATGATCATCAAGCATATGCATGCATTCAAGTGTTCAGTAATTTGCAGTAATGCTTGCCAGCTTCCATCCAACCTTTCCAGCATTTCTTTTCCTTCTAAGTACTGCAAGTTTTCTGGCAATATAAATCCTTTAGTTTTGCAGACCGTTTTCAGGGTAATCTCTGGACATCCACTGTGCCACTCTACTACAGAAGTATAATGCTTCCTATATTGCTTATCATATTACCATTATGCACGCCTTCATCAGAGTCTACACGAGCAGAAGCATAAATGCTTACCAACATTCACCATACTTCTGCAACCTGCACTATAACTTGGGAAGACCATGCACTGGATTTTACTCCTTTTGGAATATTCTTCTTAGGACTTGGGACTATGCTTCAATTCATTACATCCATAAGAAGCCACTGAAAGCAATGGGTTATCACAGTAAAGGGAGGGAGGTAGTGGCTGCACTTGCTCTGCAGAAACTTTATGACTGGTAGGAAAAAAATAAAAGGAAGAGCGCAGTCCTGCTAAACTAGACACACTTGATCTGAAAATCAATGAGGAAAGAGATGGGGAATCCTGATATGTCATTTTAGAATCAATTTTCAGAGCAGTATTAAAATTATATTGATATACAATTTTGTGGTTGATTGGAATACATGTATCTGGGAATTACTGACAAGCATGTTAGGCAACAAGTGGAAACAATCAGTCTGCTACGAAAACAAACAAGTGAACATTTCATCACAGAAGGAAAGGACCTGGCTTCAGGTTTGACTTTTTCAAAGAATAACAAAACAGAGGGTCAGATCTTTCCAAATCCGGCAAGAGAAACAGCTGCTTGCACAGCTGCAGTGGTAAAAAGGGGATCAAAAATACCCAGCAACCCACTTTTTGAATAAGCAGAGCACTTATCCGATGCCAGAAGATGCAAGACTGGGACAGTCATCGATGGCACGCACCTCTGCATGCCACTACCTTAACCTGTTGGTCAGCGCTGGCCTCTGCCCCGCCGATGAGACCTCTCGGCTAAGAGTGAGGAAGGGCTGTGTGTCCGTCTCGGGCAGTGCAGCCTGCAGAGCCACTCCGCGCCTTGCACCGTAACAGCTCCCAACACTTGTGACTGAGAGTGCCAGGGGGTGGAAGAAGCAATGCGGAAGAGAAAGGAAACAGTACAAGAAATAGGTGACCCCAAAACCAAAGCCTCTTTCTCTTTTGTTTTTCTTGGGTTTGGGAATCCAGTGCAAGGACTATTCCTGCAATTTTAAACACTAGCGTTCTTGTGGCTTCTTGTGACCAAGAAAATTTGAAATCTTACCCACTGTAACAAACTTACTTTTTCCTCCCCCACCCTCTAAATTGACTAGTTCTCCTATTCTTAGCTTTACTTCACTGCTTCCCTCCTACACAGGCCACCCCAGCCATCCTCCAACCTTGCCTGAGATCCAAGCATGTGAAGTCTGCTTCTTGCTTCCCTTACCTCAATTTGGTAAGTGCACTTAGTTTTGATGCTAACCAATTTAAACAGTTACTCTAAAATTTGAGCTACTTAGTCATCATTTAATCTTGAGACTATAAATACTCTCTCCACACTCTGGAGCTGGTTGCATTTCAGTATTAAGCGAATCTAGAAACATGTAATGTAGCTTGCAAAAAAGCCTGCTAAACACGCTTAGCCATCCAAAACATTAACTTTTTTTTATTACTTTATCAGTTCCCAACATTATTTCTCTTTCTTTCTTTCTTTGTTTCTTTCTTTCTTCATGCTATGTCTCTATTTGCTTTTTAGATCATTCTTTATAAATATCGCCATATCAGAAAAAGCCATCACTGGTTTTAGGGTCATTTTTATTCTGTCTCTACCTGACTTTTATTCAAAACTCTTGTACCACATCTTACCAGTAGGCTACATCCTGTTATGTCATGTGTAGTCTCAGGCCAGACAATGGCCTATATAAATACAAGAGGTGGTCCAATGCCAGTATGTGATAACAATTTTTTTAAATATTTGGTTGCATATAATAAATGTTAATTTGGCTAAAATTCTTTGGTTGCCATGGAGATTTTTTCTGTACATATTCACTTAAACTCTTATGTAAATTCTTGTATTTCATTGAAATGAAATTAAAAGATTTCTAGAAGGTACTGAAAGTAAGTCAGAAACATGAAAAGAAAATGACATCATTCCATTCAACAGCAAAAAGTTTTCCACAAGGAGCACTTTCTCAATGAGTGATTCATGGATCTATTACCTCATACCTGCACCAGGGTGGTTCCAATTCCTTGTTGCTTTGATGCATTTATTTAGTTAAAAAGTGAGGTTTCTCTCTAAATATTTATATATTTTCCATACTACGACACTGAAGAGTAATAAATATAAACAATGTAGCTCTGATTCAGTTTGCTGATTCTCCCTTATTTTACAACCATTTTCATAATTCAGTGCAGACCAGTTGTTACTGTTGCTGATGACTCAAGCTGCCTGCCCATGATCTGAAGAAAGATAATGGGAAATACAGAACTGGGTTTGAATCTTACTCCAAGCCAAACAAACTAGATGTTTTTCCTCAATACCTTGTTTAGAAATGAAATGCAGCATTGCAGTCGTTCAGGAAAAATATTCTCCCTCCATCATTATTAAGTAAGAGGCAGTTTCTGATAAAGGTAGTATAAGGAGAATTTAGGGAAATTCCCTATTTCTTGTATCTTACACAAGGGGTTTGTTTTCTCCTCTTTAACTTTCTTTCTAATTCCTACTCAGTGTTTCTATAGTATCCACAAAACTACAAATGGACAGTAACTGACACATAGAAAACATAGAAAACACGACTGAGGAAGAAAGACTGAAGGGACTGTGAATATGTGGTCTTCCGCAGTCCTCCACTGCGTGAGAGTTTGCTACAAAAGAAGGAAGTAATCACCTTCTCTGTGTCTGCTGAGAACAAGGCAAACAGCCTTTGGCCAAATTTGTGGAAATAAAGTTTTTCCTAATATTGAAGTTGAATTTAATTACCAGGCTGGAGAGCCACTGGAATAGCCTACATAGGAAAATTACAGAGGTAAGAAACAAAACCCAAACCCTGGACACCGAAGGACAGCTGAAGGATACTGCCTGAGCTCCAGTGAACAACCCACCTGCTCCAGCCCTCCATGACAAACCAGCACAGACGTTTAAACATGTTGCTCTGGAGCTCAACCCAGCACATTGTTTACTCCTCAACAAGAGTGAAACAGCCAGCCATCAAATTCCGAAACTGGGCACTGTTGCATAACATACATTGTGCTTACATCCCTTTATGTCATGACGGGCAAGAGTATTCACATTATTCTATTCAATATTATTTCAGGGTCACCTGTTCCAGTTCTCCTTTGGTGGCCTTGGCACCTCTTACAGTGTATGGATGTGCGATACAGTCCTTACTTCAGCAGCTAAAGTTCAACATTGAACTAAGTACATCATTTGAAAAGGATTTGACTTTCAGGCTTTCGCCAAAAAAAATCAATTATCATTCAGGACAAGCATTTTGATGCTCTGAATATTTAGAATAATTGTACTTCTTCCTAAAACATTTTGGCTTCCCTTTATACTCTTGTCATAACGTACATAGAAAAAGCAATGAGCAACAAAATGTACAAAGCACTTACTTACATCCTAACTGTTATAATAATTTCAGGAAAGGTATTAAATCAAGACATAGCAAAAACATCATTAGCTCTTGGGTCAGTCAGAGGTGTCCTGTATACATATATGTATACAGGCTATATATAGGCTGTAGGTATATACCTCAGTTTGTCACCTGCACAGAGCTGTTAAAACCTCTCTGCATTTCAAACAAATATGAAAGCTAATTTGTTAATACATGAGGAAATCACCTAAGTCTTGATCCTCCTCCTCTTTAATCTAACAGTTCTATCTCTCCTGCTTTGTCTGGCATGCAGACCATGCCTACATTACAGTGGTGACGCTGTGCCATAAAACCGAGAACCACGTATGTCAGAGATGCTCGAATCACAAGAAGTCTCAGTATTAACAATACCTAACAAACTGAAGAGCTTCCCAGGCATTGACATGTCCTACCTCCAAAAGGCTTGCCCAGTTCCCAGGGTGGGCTAGCAACATACAGCTTGGTCCCAGGTAGGATATACCCACACTAACAATTCCTGCCAAGTTGTCTCAAGAAACAACAGCAAAAGGCAAGAGGACATTTTAAATGAAAACTTTTTAAGTGAAAAGCCTTAAAGAAGGCTTTAGGTACGAACCAGACAAGCTTTAATGTCACAAGAGTTCACATTTCGAGAGGGGCAGGAAGCCAGCCAGTATTATAATTGCACCATCATCATTGCTTGAGTCATTTAGTCATTTATAAAGCTGCAAGTGTGTCACCTCTGGTGCCTAGTGTTTCACCTAATGCTAAGTGCATACATTGACCACACTGTAAGTAGCTTCCTATGCACACACATTTACAAAAAATAATTTGTATCTCTTGTCTTGAAGAGAATATTGTAGTCAGGTAGATACTGACTTAGAGTAATTCTGTCCAGTGACAGAAAATAAGGCCCTGACCATAAGTAAGTGTAAAGGCATTATTACAACTCTGTACAGGAAAGAAATACCAATTTACTTTGGAAAGGCTACAAATGAACATTAATGCACACTTCTTTATTCTCAAATTACTAGGCATTATCATTACTGCACCTGAAATCAAGAGACACTAAATGATCTGTTATGACATCAATGAGCTAATCTCCATATTGTCTTCTGATTTCAGAGAAGGGGGCATAGCTGCTCTAGTAGTCAAGTCAGACCTCTTTTTTTTTTTTTTTCTTTTTTGGCAGACCTGAGTGAGAGGACTGCAACTTGCTCATGTGAAATATAGAGTCCAAAGGACTGCTCTGACCCCTGCTCAGAAGACAAACTGCTACCACATAATAAGGCCAGAGCTCAGAAACAAATAAAAGATGCTACTCTGCCACTGGTTTATAAAAAAAACCCCCACTCTAGTGACTGATTAATTCCTTGAGTCTTTTTGATGTCCCTTAAAAATTCTAATTTCCATAAGCAGAAACAAGAAGTTGTGCCTAAAGCCTGTGAAGGTTTCAGGAAACTTTGCCCACAGGAAGTTATCATTCTAGCATCTCTTAAAGTTTTTTAGAACAAGTAATTCATATTTTGTTAATGCATGCTCCATAAAATAAGGTAGCTTGAATGTATATTTCAGAAAAAATTATATGAAATCTGAAACAGAAGTGAGTCAAGAGACGGTCATCTGTAAGCGGTATTTTTAGACAATGTTTAGTGCACTTAATAAAAGATGAAGGAAGAAACAGAACAGTTTGTGGTCGAGATGCCACAGTACAGACAAGAACATATGGGTTGTCATCATCATTTGAAGCTGAAAAAAAAAGAGTTTAACAAAAACTATTCTTCTCAATCTGCAGGTATTATGAGAAACATGAAGCTAAAATACAGTTGACATTTTTTGCTGAAATTAATGTTTTGAAAAGTGATATATTGGTGATTCAGCTGAGAGGCAATAAATACCAATAAAATCTGAATGGAAAAGACCAGCTTCAAAACAAGTTAGCCCATAAAAGACACATATCTGACTTCATTGTGCTGCATTGTGCCTGTCACAATAAAGAGGTTAATTGCTAAAAGCAAAGCCAGATTAACAAAGTGACCAAGAATCTGATACAGCATGCGATAGAAAAGAAAGTCAAAGTTAACAGTACAAAGAAATTACATTAAAGTAAAGAATGATGGAGGGACAGAGGGCAAAAGCAAGAGGCAAGAGAAAAATATAACTGAACCAAGCTTAAGAAGAATCACCATCATTATAAAAGGGAAGAACTATAAAACAAATTGAAGAGGTAATAAAAGAGTTAACACAAAAAAGTGAGAAGAGGCCACTGGCTACTTATCCAATCAAATCTCTGATTAGTCTAAGGATTACTAATTATGAATAAAAGTGTGTTAAAAAAGCAATTAGTTTGACAAATAATTTGCCTATATAAATAAGTCTATTACTTTCCAGGAAAACTACATAGATTTTTGTGGTGTTAATTCATTCTACATTTCCTTATGGTCACTGCATTTAAACTCCTTTTCCCACTGTGATCAATTCATATTAAAATCTTTGATTTCATTTATCTGAGCTCAAATTTGGTCCCATCTATGTGAAAGCACATAGGGGCTTAATTCCATCAACTCTGCCTCTGGCTTTCTCCACTTAAATGGAGAAGAGCTGAAATGGAGAGAAGATTTCTGATTATAAATCTGACTTTTAAAAAGCATCCACATAAGGTTTATATCTTCATTCTGTATGCACAGCATGATGCCATCCAGAAACCAAATAAACCCAAACTTCATTATGTCTTTCCATCACTCAAACTTCTCATGTGAAAGACATGTCTATGGTCTGCACTAAGGCTCCACAACACTCTTCATAAGAAGATGAGGTGAGAAGGTAGATGTGAGAGAGGGATGAAAATTGACCTTTGCCTGCCACTTTGCTCCCAGTCCTGAAATTTCCTATTCACAAGTGTAGTGGAAACACAGTCCCTTAAAGACTGTCCAAATGTTAGAGTGATCACTCTGCTGCACATTTGAACGGCTGTGCTGATTTTGGGGTTTTGTTTTTCAGCTAGCTCCTGCCTTGGTGTAGACCAGCATGACAGCTGCCTGCCCTCAGTATTGTGGCAGCGTGAGAAGCACAGCCGTGTGCCGGTGGGCACACCGCTGCTGGGACACCCACAGCAATACCAGAGGGTTGTCCTTCGGGACTCCTGTCAAAACACTGCTTTTTTAAATGCACTTCAAGCATGCACATCTGTTTTAAACGTGCAGGAATGAAAGAGGAGGGCCAAGGAAACATCAAAGTCATATGTGTCAGCACGGGGCTGGAGATGTGGCATCTGGGAAAAACTAGAATATCAGTTAATTCAGACCTACTGCAGTTTTCTCTCTGTCTTGGTCAGTTCGTCCATTGGTCTGCCTTACTTCAACAGCTCTTTGTCACTGACTGGTTTGGCAAAAATCATCATGCAAAATGGCAATAAATAGTCTAATTTACACAAACTTCTCCAATTTAGTGTACAGTTATATTTATTGTGTTTGGGATTGGTGGAATATTTTATGTCAGTATATGACTGCAATGTGATTTATTATGTCTGGGAAACAGATTTCTTTTTCAAAATACAACTAAACCCAACCTGCTTTCAGCTATATTAACTCAGATGTGTAACTGATACTTTTGTTTGAATTTTTCTCCTTTTGGGTAACACAACTGAAAAATTATCATAATGAAAGTTCATTTTAGCAACAACATGGATGATTTGACAGAAACATTAAGTATGGTGAAGGAAGTGAATAATTTTGCTACCCAGAATTTTTATGTTAGAACAGCATGAAACCAGTAACACATCAACAATGCTAATAGGATTCTAGAAAACTAAGCAGATCTCAAGTACTTATAAAATCATCTTCATGAAAAGGGGAAAGTGTGTGTGAAAGAACTTACTCATCTGCAGCTCAAATACAATGCAAAAGAAGAATGAACACCTGGGATGGCAGAAAACTAGATCAATAAAACAGTTGATATAGAAAGTACTAGCATATTACCAGAATTAGCAGTAAAAGTAACAGCAATGAAGATGTTTACAGTAAGAAGAGCAAATGTATTTGTGTAACAGATCTAGTCTTATCATCGGAGTACAAAAGTTGCTTTGTTGTCCTTGTGTAGCAACAATACAACTGTGAATCCTTCAGCCTGGCTGAAAGAGAGGAAAGGGACAGCTAATGCTTAATTCAAGTGACTATGTCTTGGCTGCGTATTTCTATTAAATTATTTTTGCACTAAGGTTGAAGAGTGAAGTAATACTCCTATTGCTAGCTTAACAGCTGAAAAAAAGCTTTCTATGGTTTTTATTTTGTTGGTTGTTTTTTTTCCAAATCACAGATCAGAGAAGATTGTATTGCCAAAGTTTCCAGTTCTATTGCATATGGAGAAAAGTAGGATGCTGAATTCAGAAGCCCTCCATTGTATTAGTGCTCACCCACAGCATCACAAGGGGGCACCGCAATTCTAGTAAGTCACTAAGTGGCTTTGCTTCTCGTCAGGCAATGCCAGACTGCTCGTCCTTGCCAAACTACTGGATTAAGCGTACAATTTTGTGGAATGATCAATCTGAGAGCTCAAATCCCTTAAGCGCTGCTGAGTACAGATTACAGAATGTTGAAAATGTCGTAATATTAAATCCTGTTTCCACAAAATAATGCAATTCCCCATCCTGGATCCTATGTACCCTTTCATCTTTGGCTCTTCTGCCACGGAGATGGTTGCTGCTCAGGAACCAAGTATTTCACTGGCATATTTGTGTTTTTCCTTTGCAAACTCTGCTCATCAAAGACTCCCATATAGTATTCAGCCTTCCTGAAAGCAACCTGACCTGAACCCATGTGGCCGTATAAAGGGCTATGTTAAAGCTAAGGCATCTTGCGCAGCGTCCCCTCTAGCTCAGGACTGGGCACTCACTGGTTGTTTAACTTGCAGCACATTTCTCCTGATTTCTTTGGATGACTATCAAGAGAGTATGCATCTTCCTTCTGTTGAACTAAAGATGTTACAGGAGGAGTTGCTTTTGTTGTTATTGTTCAGAAACAGTTCATCTCAACGTGGTAGTTATGACCACGGTACCAAAAAAAGTATGCTTTTGTTTTCTCAAGTCAAACATAGTTTTAGACTGAGTCCTTGATGATGCGTATTTGTATAACAGTCCTCTAAAATACTGAACTTTCGTTAGAGAAGAAGGAAAATGAAATAACCTGTCCTTACAGGAGCTGGAAATCACCAACGCCAGTGAATTAATTGATCTACTCAAGGCAGTAGCAAATGCTTTTCATATCTTCCCTTGATCTAAAAAAAAAATACCTACCAGTAAAATATCGCCCCAAACACTATTATAGATTTATTTTGCTTTATGCTTGTGTGCCTATACCTCAAGCATGTGCAATCTTATGAGCAATACCTTCAGAACTCAATAGTTGTCTTGCAGAACCTTACAACAAAAACAGAGGTCTTACAAATAAAATGAATACCAAATTGTATTTCTTTCTTGTTACTCTGCTTACCAACTTTTTATCTGACATAACACTATCCTCCTGGCAGACTGATTGCCACCTACCATATTTTATGATGCCCTGTCCATGCGATTTTGCCAGGTTTTCCTGCCTTTTGCCTGCTCCCACATACTCTGATGCTATGCACTTGCTGAGCACCTTCCTTCAGTGGTGTGTGCTCTTCAGAATTCACTAACAATTTCCTCCATTTTCAGCTCATGTATCCTTTCCAAAAATAATCTCCTGATATTCACATTTCCAAACACATTTTTAAAGCCAATTACTGCACATATTTACTCATGTGAATAAACCATATGTTGATGAAATAATTCCAGTAATTGCTAACACAGGGATTACAGGCAAAGAAATCTGGACTGTAACATCCTTGGGGAAGGTACAGAGTGAGGTGTATACCGATAACTTACCTGTCAAATAGTTCTCCACCCGTGACCAATTCCAGAACAAGACTGATTTCTGTAGGGGTCTCAAATATCTCCTTTAGTTTTATCTGGTAAAGATAACAAAAAGGATTCATTTTTTTTTTATTTGTCTTCTTGCTGAGCATATCACAGAGCCAACAGCAGAAAACACACCACAGTCAATAAAGCAGGTGATACCAACTGAAGTTGGTGCACCATTCACCTTGCAGTTGACCAAGTTATTGTGCGTTTTCTCTTCCATCCCCTTTATTTTTGCTAGCTTTAACTCCTTTGTATTTCCTTTTCTCTTTTTTTTTTTTTTTTTTTTTTTTTTTTTTACTCCTCCATCTTAGCAACCTCTGTGTAACACAGGAGTTTAAGGAGCTGCTTTCGTTAGTGCTTGTTGACACCTGTCTGCCAGTCTTTCGGAATAACTGAATGCAAGACCTTCCCCACCTTCCAAGGACTGACAACACCAACTTCCCCTTTCATTTACAGAACTTCTTTTGCATAGTTTTTCACTCAACTCTGTCAGAACACCAATAATTCATTGTAAGTATAATTCAACAATCTTCCATAAGCTACCACGCTTATAAGGAGAAGCCAAAGCTTTAATTCAGGACTCTCCCAAGTCTGTGTAAGTTAACCACAATAATCACCTCTTAGGAACAGAAAGAATTAAAAAAGCCAAAACAACAAACAAACATGGAGTGGAAGAACGAGGCTAAACTTACAATGTTTGGATGCGAAAGGCGAAGAAGAACTCCAATTTCTGTGCGGACAATTTTCTTGTCTACCTGGTTAAAAGTGGGGAGGGAAAAAGTGAAAAAAATTATTTCTGTGTTCACCACAGAAACTTCTAGCTGCATCACAGGAAAATATGTATGAACAGTATTTCTAGATCTCCTAGGAGAACAAGTTGATGTGAGATACACAAGTCAAATAGACTGTAAGGAGTAATTTTCCTTTAACATGAGATACTATAACAGAAAAACCTCTTCATCTAGCAAAATTATTACGAATGCACATATAGGTCACTCCAGAAGTAGAATACAGGAAAGACGTCTGAAAAAGGTCCTCCTATCCCTGCTTTTACTCAAGTTCTTCCCTTGTCTATTGCTACTTATGTTGGTTCATTTTATGCCAGGATAGCTTCCTTTTGACACACTCTTCAGCAACTATACTGGAAAAAGGTTTCTGCACATAGGATGTGCATATCAAAGCAGTGTAACATACTGCTTAAAACAAGTAAGTGATGAAATGTCAAACACCTCCCGCCACAGACAGTGTATAAGGTTTAACTTCTTTCAGGTATATCTAACAGAATGGTCTATTAATGCAAAAGACTGTCCCTTCTGTTAAACCTCAGAGAGGATTAGCCCTTCCCTTTCCTCTTCTCAAATCACAGTCTTTAACAATACAGGCACAACCTATGTCCTGTTGTATTGGGTTTGTGTGGCAAGGTTTTGGTAGCAGGGGAGCTACAGGGGTGGCTTCTGTGAGAAGCTGCTAGAAGCTTCCCCTGTGTCTGATAGAGCCAATGCCAGCCGGCTACAAGACAGACCCGCTGCTGGCCAAGGCCAAGGCCAAGCCAATCAGTGCCTCTGTGATAACATATTTAAGAAGGAAAGAAAAACAGTTAGAGAGCGCTTTTGCAGCCAGAGAGAGGAGTGAGAAGATGTAAGAAACTCTGCAGACACCAAGGTCAGTGCAGAAGGAGGGGCAGGAGGTGCTCCAGGCGCCGGAGCAGAGATCCCCCTGCAGCCCGTGGTGAAGACCATGGTGAAGCAGGCTGTCCCCCTGCAGCCCATGGAGGAAGGATGAGGGGGTGTAGAGATTCCACCTGCAGCCCGTGGAGGACCCCACGCCGGAGCAGGTGGAGGCACCTGAAGGAGGCTGTGACCCCGTGGGAAGCCCACGCTGGAGCAAGCTCCTGGCAGGACCTGTGGATCCGTGGAGAGAGGAGCCCACGCCAGAGCAGGTTTGCTGGCAGGACTTGTGACCCCGTGGGGGACCCACGCTGGAGCAGTTTGCTCCTGAAGGTCTGCACCCCATGGAAGAGACCACGCTGGAGCAGTTCGTGAAGGATTGTAGCCCGTGGGAGAGA